>NC_065507.1:37629026-37666939 GCF_006386435.1 Epinephelus moara | reverse complement strand
TTAACGAAGCATATTAATATTAATGAAGGAGCGCCTACTGAGCGCAGCTTTTTATTGATCGTTTGAACGTCGCGTGGTGGTCATTTTCGATTAAAGGCCGACGTCTCAGCGACGTCTTGGCAATGAGCAAACGCTCTCCCTGCTACGTCTTAACGATCTAAACTTGATACATCGGGCCGATGTCGGCCAGATGTATGTGTGCTATCTGGGTAATGTCTACTATTAGTAAGGAAAGTATATTTTCATGTACTCGCAAAACCATACTTTTGTTAACCCTGTTACATCAACCCTGTTATGCTAGAATGGTAACAGTGTTGACGAAAAATGTTCTTGGCAGCCATTACTAGCCATGTGGTGAAGGTCATGAGACCACATGGTGTGCATTCATTAGAGGCTTAAATCATGTTATTTATATACATTAAAAATTTCTAACAAATATCTTTTTAACATGTCCTTTTGTGGAAACGGGGCTGACACAATAAGCTCATCGCCCTCTGTCAAACATTATATAACTCTAAGAAAAATCATGAAAATAAGAGGACACTTGTCTTTTCACCAACATGTTCACAAAAGGAAGCTGATTTCACTCCCAGGAAATGATGCAACTTTCGGAGCAGGCCAAACATGTTCAATGGATCAAATTCATTGTGACTGTCCTTTCAATATCCTTCATGTTTTGAAAAATGCTAAAACCTCTCAATAAATATGTCTCCAAAATATTCTTTGATGAGTCATGTTGAATTAAAGGTTTATGAATGTCCCATTATCTTCATTAGACCTAAAGCTGCAACTTAAACTATCAGTATGGTAACTGTTGTCAACCCTGTTACTGAGGTGTCAGCCCTGTTACTTTTATAATATTCTAGTATAATTCAAAAAATGAAAAGACAAATGTCAAATCAACTCATTTTATATGTTAAGTAAAAGAAACCAGTAATCTACAGAACAAAATGTGGGTATTATTGTTTTGTTTCCATATTCTGTTCTTAAAAAGAACGATGCTGTGAAAGTGTAAATTGCAAATGAGCATATTCATCCATGGATAAAACATAAACACCTCAATATTTCCACTGTACATACACACTCAGTGTAACAAGGTGAGATTTATCCTTCAAAGTATATCAGATTTGTTGTAAATATGCATTTAAGATATTTTCAAACATTAATTGGTGTATCGTAACAGGGTTGACAAAACACACATATGCATGTTGATTAAATGTGGAAAAAAAAAATAAATAAGATAGCCTGAGATGGCACAGCACCTATTTCTGATAGGTAAGGATCTATTTAATCCAAAAAGGGTCATAAATAGTTTTAAAACAGTACTTTGAAAATCAAACATTAAGAACAGGAAATGGCACGTTTTCATATAATGACCCAACTAATTTAATATGATGAGGAAGTACAGATGTACTGTTTTATAGTAGCTCTTGATAAATGTATTTTTATATAAATGTATATACTTTTTGTACATTTTGCAGGAAAACCATCAGATGACCTTCTCCATCCGGACTTTGCCCCTTCAAGGCTCACAAACCTCAGAAAATGAAGGGAACAGAGAGATACTGGAGGTCAATTAATCGAGCGACTTCAGCAGCTTATCGTGATGCAGTGACTGAAACGGTCGTGAATTACGAACCTGAGAGCTCCAGGTATGAGAGCACATCAGTTGGGACAGATCTTTCTATGAAAGATATAGAGGATCTGCTGAGTGAAAATGCTGCCCTAAAACTCCACAACAAAGAACTGGAGATGAAAATAAAAGCCCACAAGGAAAGCAAAATACAGCACAGGTCTCCTGTTTGTGACTTACAAGATGATAACAAAGTAAAATTCTACACTGGGCTTCCTTCTGCTTCAATGTTTTTTACACTATTGACTTATCTCACAACAGCCTGGACTCCCACAACCTCAACAGTGACACCAGAAAAACAACTCTTTGCTGTGTTGATGAAACTACGCCTTGGCCTGACTCATCAGGATTTGGCTTATCGATTCAACTGTAGTTGTGGTACCATATCTGCCATTTTCCATGACTGGCTGCATGTTATGTCACAACATCTACAATGTCTTATTCACTGGCCATCTCGATGACGTGAGAAAAAAGTCTTCCAGATCTATTCAGAACAAAGCTCTTCAAAGGTGTAAGATGCATCATTGATTGCAGTGAAATCTTCATATAGCGACCAACATCTCTCAGTGCCAGGGCTTTAACATATTCACAGTCCCACAACACAGTCAAATTTCTTATAGGAATAAGTCCAACAGGAGCTGTCACTTTCCTCTCTAAAGCTTGGGGTGGGCGAGCAAGCGACAAAGTTATCACACAGCAGTCTGGTTTAATTGACGTCTAAAGGTGCGTTCACACCAAACGCGAATTCGCAAATTCGCGCGTCAAGATTACATACAAAGTGAATGCAAAGATGCGATTAGACGCGAAATTCGCGTCCAACGCCTCATCGCTCGAGTTGAAAATATTGAACTTTTGAGGCGAATTCGCGTGACTCTGTACCGCGAAAGCCAATCAGCGTTGAGATTCTCCCGACGTCACTGACGTCAGTGACGTCTTGACGCCCTGACGTTCAGTTGTTGATGCCAAGATGGAGGAGAAGGTTGTGATCGCGGTGTGTGGCTACCCGGAGCTCTATGACACAACGTGTCTACTCTACAGAGACCGCAACAAAAAGGAGCAGGCTTGGGTGAAAGTCGCCGAGGAGACTGGTGAACCTGGTAAGTTCTGTAAATATGTGTCTTTTATTAGTTTTCAGAATGGTTGTACTATGAACGTTAACGTTAGCACTAGCTTAGCTCCAGTTAGCACAGCCGGCTTCCCCGCCATAACGTACTTGTCTGTTAACGTTACCGATTGTGTTTTTTGTCAGTGGATCAATGTCGAAAGAAATGGAAGGGCCTCAGGGACACTTATTTAAAGGAAAGGAGGAAGGAGGCAGAGAAAAAGAGCAGGGCAGCGGCAGGGCCAGTGAAGAGGTGGAAGTACTCTGCGGTCCTTTCTTTCCTCTACCCCTTCATAACCCTGAGGGAGACCAGCGGCAACATGGGTCGGGGGGTCAAGGATAGGGCCGCAGGGTACAGAGAGTCGGAAGCAGGGCCGGTCGAGGACCAGGGAGAGGCAGCAGGCCCCTCAGGGATTGAGTCCGGAGGTTTGTTGACAGATGAAGATGAACACAGATAAAGCATTGCAAACTTATAGAAGAGATTTCTGTATCGATGGATAACTGACTTGTATAGATGTCTCAGTATAGAGATTTCTTTTCACAGCCTGTACTATAAATACTGACAAAGACGATTTGAAAATACCCTATACTAATATGTATTCTCACCTACAAAACCTGAAATTAAAACACTTGGATATTGAATGGAACAAGCCCATGGAAGAACACAAAAACACCAGAAGTCATCGCTGCATTAAAGGGTTGTGGAGGCTAGATATTACCATGGCTGGAACTGTATGATGTGTTAATATGGGTGCATTTGTAAAATGCTTTTTGTGCTGTAATTGACAGTGAAAGCTAGAATGATTGAGACAATTAAAATGTAACAAAAAAACTAAAGACACCTTTGTCACTACTACAGACCACCAAGCACCGGACTCTCCCAACAGCAGTGACACAGAACCTGCTCCTGCTGCCTCTCCCGCTGACGGCCCTGCTTCTGGCTCTTCTTCTGGCCCTGCCACTGCCCCTGCTGCTGCACGAGGGAGAGCACCCAACGGTATGAGTATAATTTTTGCATGGTGTTTTTCACCATGAAAAGTACCTTTCAAAGTTACTTTCAGTTTGACTCATATCTTTTTGTCTGTTGCCTGATTTCAATATTTTAACAAATATTCACTTAGATATTGTGTAACTTAGACCTTTTGAATTGATTGGACGCAGCAGTTTATGTTTCCAAAAAATATGTTTCCATTTCACACAGTGACGAGAAGGGCCAGGAAGAGAGGGAGGGAGGACGGAGAGACCAGGCAGAGCCAAATTGAGGAGCTGCTCCTGGAGGCCCTCAAGAGGCAGGCGCAGCCTGGTCCACCTGCTCCACCTGATCCTCCTCGTCAGCCTCCCTCGGAGGATGAAATGTTCCTCCTCAGCCTGGTTCCTTCCCTGCAGAGATTGTCGCCCCAGCGGAAGGAGTATGTGAAATTTCACATACACAAATTAATTTTTGAAGCCAGCCCTGTTGTGCTAAATTTTGATCATTGTGAGTAGCTTTTTAGCTAATGGTGCAACAATCTCTGCAGGGAACGAACCACGCTTGTCCGTTTTTTAAAAATAGGTGTCCCTGAGGCCTCCATTTCAAATTGTTCACCCAAGCCTGCTCCTTTTTGTTCTCTGTAGAGTAGACACGTTATTTGTATATATGTTCACTTTTTATGTTTTATACTGGAAGATTTATATATATATATATATATATATATATATATAAAAAAAAATCTACCTCAGCTGTCTTTCGTCTTCTTTCCTACAGAAACAATTCTCATCTGATTTCATATATTTATTGCACACACAGAACATTGTGTACTGTATTCTGTAGGTTCCAGCTGTGCAGAAGCTTTTAACATAAAGTACACAAAAGAAAATAAATATTGCAGGATGTTTGCTCAGTAGTAATGTGTAGGTGGCTCTTAAAAGAGCCGTTTTGTGAGTGCTTGCACACTAGACGTTGGCCTGCCACGGGACCGTTCCCTCTGCCGAGAAGTAAGCTGCGAAGGTCTCCCGAACCCTGATGGCCTCTCTTGCTGAGTTGTTCGCAGCCAGTCTTCCCAGACCTGGCAGAGGCTCCACCACACCATCGGAGATGCTCCCCCTCATTGCAGGCGCTGGGGTCGTCTTCCGCAGGAAGTTGTGCAGGACACAGGTCGCCTTCACACACTTCTCCGCAATGTCGGGCTGGAGCTCCATGGCACGCCGGTACATCCGCCACTGGGATGCAAGGATCCCAAAGGCGTTCTCCACCACCAGCCGTGCCCGGGACAGACGGTAGTTGTAGATCCGCCGGTCTCTGGTAAGTGTGCGCCCGGGGAATGGCCTCATGAGGTTTCTCCGGAGTGGAAAGGCCTCATCCGCGACAAACACATGTGGCTGGGGTCCCCTGTGGTCAGCTCCTGGTAACAGCCGGTCAGCAGGCAGCTGGAGGGTACCAGAGCGAAGCGCTCGACCAAAGGCTGAGTTGGCCAGGATACCGCCATCACTGGTCCTGCCGTAGCCCCCGACATCGATCACCCTGAAGCAATACCGGGAATCCACAACAGCAAGGAGGACTATTGAGAATGTCCCCTTGTAGTTGTGGTACTGGGATCCCGAATGTGCAGGGGCTTTCAGGACCACATGCTTCCCATCCACAGCGCCACAGCAGAGAGGAAAATTCCACCGCTCCTCAAACCCCTCTGCGATGGACCTCCACTCCTCTGTGGTGGGCACAGCCATGAACTCCTCCACGAGGCAATCCCAAATAGCTGTGACTACAGCTGGAACTATCAGGGAAACAGTGGAGACCCCAACGCGGAAACTGTTTGCAATGGTCCTGAAGGAGTCACCAGTGGCCAGGTATCTGCAGCATAGAAGAAAACATTAAATTTAGCTGAGTTGAAGTGAATGTAGGTGGCAGTCTACATCAAATCTGTTGTTACTTGTACTATTTTATTGATATGGCTGAACAGGTGAAAGTACTCAAGTATTTATGCTATTACATTATTGCAGTGGATAAAATGAGCTAATTTTCTATTGAAATGCATGACAAGCAGGTCAAGATCTAGGATTTACCCATAAATTGTACAAATTGCACATGAATTCAGACTTTTCATAAATCGACATCATGAAGTAGACTAGTAATTTCATCAGCCTTTTACATGCTGTTATCTTATATACTGTATATGTATGTGTGTGTGTGTGTGTGTGTGTGTGTGTTTGTAATTTTATGTAACATTACGTTTTTAACATGTTAATTGTTCATTTTATGTCTATTTTTAAAGTGAAGTACACAGTGCGTGTAATTTTTTTGTTGTAAAGCACTTTGAGCTGCATTTCGTGTATGACAGGTGCTATACAAATAAAGATTATCATTATATTATGCCGTTATTACATTATACTTTTGATCCGTTTATTGAAATTGAATCACAGCAAAATGTGGGTTCATACCACTATAGTGTCAGATAAGCCGACGTATGACTTGCTAGATACAGTGAATATTTAATGATTTTGACAATAAACAATAAACTGCTACTCACCGGAGNTTGCTAGATACAGTGAATATTTAATGATTTTGACAATAAACAATAAACTGCTACTCACCGGAGACAGATGGACAGGCGCTCCGCAGCTGAAATGGAGCGCCTGTAGTTGGTGTCCTGCCGGGAGATCCTGGCACCAACCCTCGCCAACAGGTCCTCAAACTGGGCTCCAGTAAGCCTGAAGTACCGCTGAAAGCGGCTATCATCCAGACGGAGTTCCTGGAGGAGGTGGTGAAACTCGCCGAGCTGGATGCACTTCTGCAGGATAGGGTGAACCCAAAAACGACAGCGTTTGGCCCTCCGACGCATCTGGGACTTCCAGAGCAGGTACAAAGCAGCGATGGTGGTTATCTCAGCCATGGTCATCAGTGGCTGATAATACGTGTCTACGCTACAGAGACCGCAACAAAAAGGAGCAGGCTTGGGTGAAAGACGCCGAGGAGACTGGTCTACTTGGTAAGTTCTGTAAATATGTGTCTTTAATTAGTTTGCAGAATGGTTGTACTATGAACGTTAGCACTAGCGAATAACGCGATAACGTGAATTAACAAAATGGTCCAGCGTCCAATCTCGCGCGTTACGGGCGGCGCATTACGAGCGAGTAAATCGCGTTCATAGACTGAAGAGACTTTAGAGACTAAAAATATTTTTTTCACGGACCGTTTATTGAGTTACTGAGTTACTACAGACACCGCTAACGGCTAACGGTTAGCCCAGCTAATCTACGATATCCAAGCGAGGTTGGGGATACTCGTCTTTGATTGGCGGTTCTCCATCGTCTTTGATTGGGCTACGGGGGACAATGCCTATTTAGGAGACCGGAAATGTATACCATTTCATACAATGGGGGTATTTTGTAGGTGGGCCGTCTTGTAGTAATACAGTATCTTTGCTAGCGCTGTTTTACAAACCGCAAACCGGAGGGGGGTTGGAGATCAACACAGAGAGAGGTTGTGTGAGGTCATGCTATACTCCAGATGAAATTACACCTCTAGTTCTTCACATAGTAAATTTTTTAATTCCTTCAATCTAGAAATGATGAATTTCGCTTATTGCTCCTTTAAACCTTGTGCACCCTAAGGGACATTTCTGTCTGTTGCATTTTTTATTTTTTGATAATTTTGGTTGTGTTAATGCATATGGCATAAAATTTGCAAAAGGTGTCTATTTTGGGGGGAATTTTAGAATTTCAACCTCAGCTCCTATTAATATGTCAGTAATGCACTGTGCAAAAGTAGTTACACTGAGGTCCCAAAAATGTCCCAACTGAAACCCATTAAGACTGCAATTTTTGATCTCACTGCCATTACAGCATAAAATCATGTACCATATTTTATTAGGCATATATTCTGAAGCCCTGTCTCCAAGATTAGTTTTTACTATTTTCCACCAGATGAGGCCATGTTTCTCATGTGAAATAGGCCTTCTGCCTATTTTCAAGGTTTCTGTTTGTATTTCACAGCACAGCAGGCCAGTGGAATATATTTATGCAACTAAAATGGCCTGGCATTACGGAGCCCCTCTGGTGACATTTGATAAAAAAATAAAATAATGCGTGGCCAAGAGATATTAATGCGTGGCCACAAGATATTAATGCGTGGCAACAAGATACTAATGTGTGGACACGAGATAATTAATGCGTAATTATCCCTTGTCCACGTATTAGTATCTTGTTGCCACGCATTATTTATTTTTTAGCAATACTGGTTAGTCTATTCCTCTGAGCAGTTAATGTATATATTATGAAAGCAGCAGTGACATTGTTTAAGCAGAGATTTAAGAGTTTGAAATCCTGAAATATAAATAGCAAATTAAATATTTGCTTGCAATGAGGACTGATGTTAGTTAAAAAAATAAGTCAATGAAAGTTGAAAATATATGAATATAGGGCCTATGTTATTTTTATTGCAGGTTTTTGACCTCGCATTTTTGTCCTCAGTGTAACTTTTTGAGGGGATGCACACGGATTAAGGAATTCTGGCACCTGCAGCAGGCTTAAGGCTATTTACCTTCAACATGATATCTGGACACTTTCCACTGAAGGTCCAACTTTTGCGTCTTTGACAAATTACTTTCATATTTGCCATTTAGTTTGTAGTCCAAAATCGTCTGGTATAGTTGAGGGTCCATCTTCAGGCTAACTCTCTCACCTCTCACTCACTAATTATCTCACTAAATTAGGGAGATAGTCACGTGTTCTCGTTGTAAGTTGTACATGCGCAGTCCGCTCCTCCCCCCCCCCCCCCCCCCCCCCCTCCNCCCCCCCCCAACCCCCTCTCTTTATCAATTCAATTAGCTTTATTGACATGAAAGTTACGAGAACTATATTGCCAAACAGGGCTCTAAATTAACTTTTTTAACTTTTTCCATTGAAAATAAGACAGATTATGAGTGTCACTGAATGCATCTGATCATTTTATTTATTTCATGTTTTGGCATGACAAACAATCAATACATATAAGAAAAACAAACATTATAAAACGGAAAGGTGAAATCAGGCAATCTGATTGGTTCTTAACTGTGATAAAACACAAAACAGTTTGGAGACCTGTCGCTGCTGAAGTGACTAAAGCTCGTCAAAGAGTTATATGCGGGTCTGTTTTTTTTGACGACGTTAACAAATAGCTTAAATTAGATAAATTCACATGTTGAAGGTTAACTTTGACCTCTTAAGTCTAAAATGCTACAGGAGTGAAAATGGATTCCATAGAATTTTGTTTTGTTCTCTTTTTCTCCCTAACAGACTATTGTTCCCCAGCTTCTGTTGCCCACATTGTATTTTGGTTTGTTTTAGCTTATGAATATGAACTCCTTATTGTTATTGTACTTTTTGTTTTATTGATTGTATATTGTTAACACCAACCATATAAGGACAAAGGATGGAAATTAACTGGCTATAATCCTGCATATTTACATCAAAGTGTTAATTAATATGTACTGTTCCTCATTATTTCAAAAATAAATAAATACAAATACAAATATCACACATGTAACAATGTCTATGGCTAAAAACCAGGGGATGCAAATCTCGGCAGGTCCAAACTCAGTTCTGCCGAATAATGCATCCAGGCTGTAACTTTATTTCTGGAGGTCTGTGAATCAAATGATTTTACCAGCTCATAATCTGGGTCCTTTTGCCTCAACAGTGTGAATTTCAGACATGTGGTAGTCTCCTAGGCTGAAAAACAGGGGATGCAAATCTCGGCAGGTCCAAACTCAGCTCTGCCAAATAATACATCCCCCTCTTGTGTTTAACTGCAGACACTTTAGGGTCAAATAGTGTTACCTACATTATATTTTGGGTCTGTTTTAACTTATGAACATGAATATCATACATGTAACAACGTCTTTGGCTAAAAACCAGGGGATGCAAATCTTAGCAGGTCCAAACTCAGCTCTGCCGAATAATGAATCCAGGCTGTAATTATATTTCAGGAGGTCTGTGAATCAAATGGTTTTACCAGATCATATCCTGGGTCCTTTTTGCTCAACAGTGTGAATTTCAGACATGTGGTAGTCTCCTAGCCTAAAAAAACAGGGGATGCAAATTTCGGCAGGTAATAAATACACCTCTGCCGAATAATGCATCCAAGCTGTAACTTTATTTCAGGAGGTCTGTGAATCAAATGATTTTACCAGCTCATATTCTGGGTCCTTTTGGCTCAACAGTGTGAATTTCATACATGTGGGAGTCTTCTAGGCTGAAAAAACTGGGATACAAATTTCGGCAGGTAATAAATACACCTCTGCCGAATAATGCATCAAGGCTGTAATTATATTTCAGGAGGTCTGTGAATCAAAGGATTTTACCAGATCATTTTCTGGGTCCTTTTGGCTCAACGGTGTGAATTTCATTTTCAATTTAATAATGACCTAAGCATAAATAACAGGGGATGCATTATTCGGCAGCAGCAATCAGTTCTGTCGAAAAATGCATGCACCCCTTAACACCCTCATCAAAGTTTGATAGGAACACCATCATGGCTTTATCAGCACATAGCGTACTTTATTTGATGGGTCCTGACAGTGCGAACAACTCCCTACATTAATTTTCTGCATTTAAAAACCTTGTTTTCGTAGAACTATCTGAAATTCCATGCTTAAAAACGCAGCCACACACAAAATAGTGAAGAGTTGGCATTAAGAAATAATGAGAGATTAATCAAGCAGACTATTTAGACCAATCGAGGAAACGCTACTTTTCCGATTCTAATAAAACACTGATGACGCTAAACAATAACAAACTAGACTTCAGATCTGTGATCATTACTGATGAACCTGACAAAGAAGATTATATCGTTTTTAAACAGTACGTTTCCTTAAAAAATCAAGACGGTAGCTTTCCTTTCAGCTGTGCGCGTGCTCCCGCGAGGCGCATGCAATTCTTGACAGGCATGCAGATCTTGGCATAACACTGGCAAGTCACTCGGCAGGGGGGTGTGTCTCTATGTTAATAAAAACTGGTGTACTACGGTGGTTGTCAGGGAGACATTATGCACCAATGACATTGAACTATTGTCTGTATCACTGCGACCCCATTATTTACCCAGAGAATTCCCACAGTTATTCATCACTCTGGTTTATATTTACCCAAAGGCTAACGCCAATGTAGCTACTCTACGCTATGCTAAAAACAGTGCAGCGGCTGCAGGGGATAGCACCGGATGCACCGCAATTTATATTGGGCAATTTTTTATCATTGTAAACCATCAAAGTCCTTGTAGAACTTTTACCAATATGTCAGGTGTCCCGCTCGACATGGAAAATGTCTGGACCTTTGTTTTGGTTCCATAAAGGGAGCGTACAGATCTTTCAGAAGAGCCCCGCTGGGTATGTCGGACCACAGTGCGGTGTACTTAGTTCCGTCCTACAAATCTGTCCTGAAGAGAAACAAGCCGGAGGGATGTTTGGTTCCTGTTTGGTCGGAGGAATCAATTTACTGTCTCCAAGATTGCTTTCATGATACGGACTGGGATCTGTTTATAAATGTCTGTGAGGACCTGGACAAACTCACTGATGTTGTCTTCTCATATGTTTCCTTTTGTGAGAGCTCTGTAATACCACGGAAGGAAATTTCCTTTTATCCTAACAATAAGCCGTGGGTGACAAAAGGTGTCAAAAAAATAATTAATCAGAGGAATATTTGCTTCTTGCAGGGCGACACCAAACATTATAGAGAGCTTCAAAAGCAGCTCAAAAAGGAGCTCAATGTTGCCAGGCGCAAGTATAAAGACAAAGTTGAGAGCATGTTAAGTGCAGGCAGCTCACGCCCTGCTTGGGAGAGTGTAAAATCTATGATGGCGATGCAGCACAAAAAGTGTAACATATCCCTTAATGGAAAGCCTGATCTGGTCCTCTCAAACGAACTTAAGTTTTTATAACCGTTTTAATGCCTGTGATTTTAATGATGAACTGTCAGTTTTTAAAAACACTGTCTCTTCACAGAACAGTGTTGTTGTTGACAGGAACACAGTTTGTAGACTTTTTCAGCGTGTCAAGGAGAGGAAAAGTCCAGGCCCGGATGGCATTGGAAGTCGGGTCCTCAAGAACTGTGCTGTCCAGCTGGCAGATATTTTTAGTTTTATTTTTTCAACGTCCCTCCAGCTTCACAAGGTCCCTTCACTCTGGAAGAATTCTATTATAGTTCCAGTACCCAAATCTGCATCTCCAAAATCACTAAATGACTTCAGACCTGTCGCACTGAACTCCCTTGTTATGAAGTCATTCGAAAAAACTGTGAAGGAATCACTTCTGACCTGTGTCCAAAATAACTTGGACCCACTGCAGTTTGCCTACAGGTCAGGCAGAGGTGTTGCAGTTGGCACCCTGTTGAACTTTGTTTTAACTCATCTTGAGGGAGCCAAGTCTTTCGCCCGTCTTTTATTTATTGATTCCTCGTCCGCTTTTAATTGCATTCAGCCACACATTTTAGCAGAGAGACTAAGGGACTTCCATAACATTGATCCTGGTCTTATAGCCTGGGTTATTGACTTTTTAACAGTGAGACCACAACGTGTGAGGGTTAATGGTGTTCTGTCAGACCCTCTTGTCTCCTCCACTGGATCACCCCAGGGCTGCGTTCTTTCACCTTTATTATGAATGCCAGAGTCAACATGTGGGGCGACACATGGTTAAATTTGCGGACGACTCTGTCATTGTGTCCCTGCTGAGCAGTGACAACCTGGAGCATGGACCTGTATTGAAGGAATTCTTGGACTGGTGCAGCTCTTCCTTCCTACATATCAATGTAGCAAAAACTAAAGAGATGTTGGTTGCCTTTCGAAAAAATCCCACAGTCATCTCCCAAGTTATGATTGAGAATGAAGCAGTGGAGCTGGTCAACAATTACAAGTACCTTGGGACTTATATAGATGACAAGCTGACCTTCGAGACTCAAGTTGATGCTGTGTGCAAAAAGGCCCACCAGCGCATGTATTTTTACAGGAAGCTGCGTAATTTTAATGTTGACAGCACTTTTATGTGGATGTTTTACGCTTGTTTTATTGAATCCATCTTCACCTTCTCCTTCATTTGTTGGTACGGCTCCCTCTCCCTCAGAAACAAAAACAGACTGCAGGGTATTGTAAGAGTGTGCAGCAAAATTGCAGGTATTAACCTGAATAACCTCACTGCCCTTTACCAGCTCAGAACTTTAAGCAAAGCCTGTTCCATCCTTGGGGACCAGAGCCACCCCTTGGCTGGTGAATTCCTGCTGCTTCCCTCGGGTCGTAGGTACATCCTGCCAAAATGCAGGACTAACAGATTAAAACATTCCTTTGTCCCTGCTGCTATTGCTCTCCTGAATAAGTGAGATAAATGAATAAGTCTCTTGTTATTTATTGTTGTCTGAGTGATTGTTGCTTGATTGTTTGTTGTTGTCTATTACTGCTGGCTGTACAACAAATTGCCCCACGGGGATAATAAAGACTCCTTGAACCTTGAACACTGGGAGACAGCGTGAGCCGTCTGCACTCCCTTTTGGTGGAGCAGCACACGGCAGAGTGGATGAGGTGCTGCATCCACTACCTCAACACCTGCAGGAGGTTTGAGGTTCCTGGGGTGCAGATGCCCCCTCCCGCTGACGTGCCGAAGATGGAGGCTGTACCCAGCTGCAGCTGGCTGCTCTCAACTTACGCCAGGGATGCGTTTACTCGCATAGAGGAGCTGAGAGCCAAGGTCACCTCCACCTTCGGCACCATTCTTAAAATGGACTCAACCAAGAAGGTGAGAAGATTTGAGCCTGTGAACAGCAGGTTAATGTATCTGGTATCTGACACTGCTGCTTACAGAGCTGCACCTTTACTGATGGATGAAATATGCCTGTCCTCTGCAGATCACCAAAAAGCTGGCTGGAGCGGACGCTGGCTCTGCAGGTGCTCAACTGTGTCCTCACAGCAGCTGAGGGCTTTGGGCTGAGGGACATGGCAGAGGGCCTGCAGGAGCGGTACCAGCAGGCAGGGCAGGAGCCGCCGCAGGTCCTCTATGTGGACAGGGACTGCTGCAGGAGGGACGGAGGAACCTGCGCCGCAGCAGCTCTGTTCCCTGCGTGGCCACAGCTGACCGTCAGGTTGGACATCTGGCATTTTATGCGCAGACTGGCGGCAGGTGTGTGCTCAGAGAGCCATCCCCTCTACCCTGACTTCATGCGGCGTCTCTCCTGCTGCATTTTCGAGTGGGACCCTGAGGACCTGTCCCGCTTGAATTTGGCTAAGCAGGGAGAGCAGTCTGGACGGAGGAACGTTATGACCATCAAGGAGATGGCTCGGCACTGCAGGCACCGCACACGTGGGGTGCAGGAGACCGAGCGTCTCCTTGATGAGACGGTGGAGGTGTTCCTGGGTGCCACCGACTCCATGAACATCCAGCTGCTGGACCGCTGCCGCATGGAGAACATCTGGAACACCCAGAGGCAACATGTCGACTGCATCCAGGTAGACTGAGAGAATTCAAATACACACAGCAACTGACCACAACCCTGTGAGTCATCCAACTAGCTTGTGTTAAGTTATTGATGCGGACTGATGATTTATGAGTCACTCTGTATCAATAATCAACACAAGCTGGTTGGATTTGTGTACTTTAGTTGACTCACAGGGTTAGGGTGAGAATGACAGATAGACTGGAACTAATATTTAACACACATTTTCTCAGTATTATAACCCTCAGACCAAACAGTGAATAACCATTATCACTGTACCGACTTTCCCCTCGCCATCACGTCAGGATCCTCCCGGTGTCCAGCTGTACACCAGGACCGGTCAGCTGACCAAAGGTGGGGTGGCTCTCCCGGTCTATCGCTGCACCCGAGGGTCGACGTCGCTGGAGTCGTTCCACCTGCACCTCAACAGGTTCATCCCAGGTGAGTCACAACACACACAACGTGCACACACTAGGTCTCATCCATGAAACGTGAGCAGAAGGAATTTGTGTGTAAACTGTTGGCAGACGGAAATTTACGTGCATGTCCACATTCATCAATATTTTAGTAGCTCCGATCTTTTTGTAGCTACTAACAAAATGTACTCCTGCTCCTGACCACTCGTAGTGCTTGTGTAAATGTAGTAAAGCACATAAATATTGCTTGTCACTATTGGAAATTACAATTTTAATTCATATTGCGCTCTGTTATGTACACAATACACAGATGCCTTTGAAACACGTAATCTAAACATGACAAAATATTAAAAATATAACACATTTAGTTTGTTTGTATTTTTGGTGGCTTTTTGATCATTTCAAAGAATAAATCTGAATTGAAAAATGTTTAATTTACGTTGTATTAAACAGAGCTTTAGGCTATTAAGATTCAAATAGACTAATTTGAAGACGATGCATACAAAACTGCTGTAGGCTATATGTTATCCGTATCATTTGTTAAAATAAATGTTAAATAGCTCTACATTCCGACAGCCATCACTGATTTAGAGTTTATCCATTACGCACAAAACATCTCTGGCTTCCTGTTCCCACTTCATTCAAAACCCCACAAAATTCTTTTTTCTTTCCCTCTCTTTCTTTGTTTGCGCCATGACTGACAGGTCGACAGGATGCACCTACACCTCCTTATATGGTGGTCATTGGCTATTCATGGGCGGGGATTTATGCTAATTGCTGATTACCGGGAGCGCACTGTCACTTTACGATGGATTGGCATTCATGATCATACACACGTGTTTACGATCAAATCTGAGTTTCCCATGGCGTTCCTGAATCCGGAGTAGGTTTTTAGTAGCGTAGGCTTTTATGTGCAAATCTACACACAGATTTACTCACTTTTCATGAATGAGACCCACTGAGTGTTTGTCTTCTTCTTCTTTAAATTCTGACTTTTCTCTCTCTCTAATCTAATTGTGTTGCAGGCACAGCAGCCAGCGGTAGCTTCTTTCAGATGTACCTGTTGGAGGGCCTCACAACTTGGAACGAAGATTGGGCCCAGGCGGCGGCGGGCGGAGCGATGACTGGGAAAAAGTGCTACAGTGGCCAGGAGCAGCACACTCTCAACCAGCTGAGTCAGCAGTTCTTCGGGCTGACGCTGGTTGAGAGTTACACCAAGCCGCTGGAGTACACAGGTAATAAAAACAAGCAGGAAGGAAAAATGTTGATCAGAAAATGCTTCAGCCTCTTTTCATATCAGAGAGTGTAAAATGTGTCCACTCCAACTTTCGAAAAATTTTAACACAAGGGAAAAAATGCAAAGAAATATAAATTCATTTCATATTTTTCTTCTTCAGGGGAGCTGATTGGAATCAGCTACCTCTACAGCCAGACTGGGCGGACTCCTCAGGACTTCCCTGAAGACCCAGAGGAGCCTGATGGCAGCGAGGAGCTCAGTGTTGAGGAGGAGGAGGAAGATCTGGTTCTGAAGGAGGTTGGTGATGAGGGATTCCATGAGTTCCTCTTGGATGTATTACATCCCTCACAGCAGCCACCTCAGCTCCCACCACAGCAGCAGCCTCAGCCTCCACCTCGCCCGACACTGCAGCAGTCCCAGCGTCCACCACCTCGTCAGACACTGCAGCCAGTGTCACCACAGCAGCAGCCTCCACCTGTGCCCTCCTCCCAGCTGACCACTGCATCGTCATCCACGGTTTGTACTGTTCATCATTAGTGAGACTACACTCTCCCACTGGTCAGGTTGTTTTTTTGGCTGATCTTGAACTTAATCATCTGTCTCACAGATGATCATCTCATTTGTCTTCAGCAGCTGCTCCTGATGCACCAACATCAAATATTTAATGTCACTGTTCAACACTAACAGCTCTGTGTTCACTCTGCAGGCACAAAAGGTGGACGGCTGCCAAAGAGAGGAGCACCCTTGCCCCTGTCCTCTTCTCCCTGCCGGCCCCTCTTGTGGCTGAGGGCACCCTACTGCCAGCAAGAGAGAGCCAGGAAGAGGAGACCCAGCCTGCCCTGGGCTCCTCAATTTATGAGGACATGCCGCCGCTGGAGGGAGATGAGGAGGATGAGAAGCCCACTGCTGGCCTAACTGGGGCTTTTGCTGCAGCTGCTGCCACCTCTATTGCCACCACCTGTGCCCCTGCTGACACTATGTGGCCACCACCTCCGCAGCTTCGTCTTCATCTCCTCTTCCAAAAACCACTGCCTGGAACAGGAAGAGGCTGCAGGAGGCACAGGCAGAGGCAGCAAAGTGAGGACAGACTCTAAAGGTCAGAGCCCCTTCCATCATTCGCTGCAGCTATTGTCGCCAGCAAAAGGTGAAGGAGACAGGCCACAAGCTGCTGACAAAAAACAATGGGCAGAGGGTGAGTTATTGTCCGGTGGCAGCAAAAAAAAAAAAGCCCAGAGGAGTGGCTGGCCTCCCTGGACTGAATAGTATTTGTACATACTTCATGTAAATAGTACCTGTGTGTGTGTGTGTGTGTGTGTGTGTGTGTTAATATATTATATATATATTATACATATATATATCTATTATATATTTCTGACCATTTGCACTATGCTGGCACACTTACTGGCCACACTACTGCACTTTCCTGCACTATGTATGCACCAACATATTTATCCTACCGCCTGTATATCTGAGGTACAGTGTTCTTTATCCTACCGCCTGTATATCTGAGGTACAGTGTTCACATCATACCTCCAGCTGTTTATTGTGATGCAGCTGCTGCACTTTGTTCTCCTGTTTATACTGTATTTATCTTTGTATATCTCCCCCTCACTCTTAATGTGGACATCTGTATATCACTCCGCACTTCACTGATTTTTGCACTTGTGGTTTGAAGCCATAGTTCATGTTGTTGTGTCAGAGCTGTGTGCAGCAGAGTCGTTTGTTCTGTGATTGACTGTGATTTGCATGTGTAAAGAGGTTCAGAGTTGAACTGTCTATGACTTTCACAGTTTGAGCCTGATTGTTCAACATGTTGCACTGCCACTCTGAACTCTGTTTGGAGTTTGAAAATGTGTGTGTGTCACTGACTGACCCCACACTGTGAAACGATATAGTGTCACGTCTTTAAATGTTCAAATATGATTGCACTGCCACTCTAAACTCTGTGTGAAGTTTGACAATGTGTGTGTGTGTGTGTGTGTGTGTGTGCGCGTGCATGCGTGCGTGCGTGCGTGCGTGCGTGCGTGTGTCACTGACCAACTCCACTCTGTGAAACACTAGATGCTGTCGTGTCTAAATGTTTAAATATGATTGCACTGAAGCAGCACTCAGCGTTCAGTCAGATCTTCACTGTGAAACATGTGGAGCTCAGTAACACCGTGTGTATCAGTTATCAACCTGTGGTTCTGTTGCTCTGTTCACAATCAAATTACTTATTCACTCTTTTAAAACAACACACATTAATTGATCATCAACTTACACTTCTGATTGGTTGATCAATAGGCCTCACATCTGATTGATTCAAGATTCAAGATTCATTTATTTAGTCCCGAAGGAAATTTGTGTTGGACATACACAGGCTGCTACCTAGGACATAACACATAACATAAACAAGAAACACAAGTGCTGACAGTGCAGACATAAAGACATAAAGTGCGGTCGTAAAGTGCATACCTAAAGTCCATACCCACATACTCCATACAGACATACAATCATAAAGTGCCTACCTAAGTGCATACATACATACATACATACATACATTACCGGCCTGTGTTCAACAGGGCAATGGATAGTGGAATGAATGAGAATTTATACCTGTTCAAAAACCTTTTTTTATTTTTTACTGGGATTCTGTAACGTCTGCCAGAGGGTAACAGTTCATATTCTGAATTTAACACATGAGAGGGGTCCTCAATTATTTTCCTGGCTTGTCTGAGTACAGTGTCTTCAAATATTGCTTGGATTGTGGGGTGCTCCCTCACCCCCATCACTTTCAGTGCACTGAGAGCTAGTCTGTTGATTTGGGACTTTAATTTCACAGTTAAATTTCCAAACCAAACAGAAATTGCATAGCGAAATATACTCTCAATCACAGCACGATAGAAAAGCAACATCACCTTCTGTTGGACACCAAGCACCCTAAGCCTACGTAGAAAGTGAAGTCGCTGCTGGATCCTAGTACACACACTGTTCACATGGACATTCCAGGACAAACTGCTGTCAATATGCACACCCAAATATTTGTATGAATCAACCTGAGCAATATTGACATTATGAATGAGTAATGGAGTATGGTCCCCCACATGACCAGGGTCAAAGACCATTTCTTCTGTTTTTTTTGTGTTAACAGTGAGGTGGTGGTCCTCACACCACTGTACAAAGTTGTTTACCTCCTGCTTGTACACAGAGGTGTTTATTTCTGTATCCAGTAGACACAGGATGGCAGTGTCATCTGAAAATTTAATGAAAGAAACACTAGGGTGACTGCTGATACAGTCATTTGTGTATACCGTAAATAAAGGGGGAGAACTCACACACCCTTGAGGAACTCCTGTATTAATTGTTCTTGACTGGGATGTTGTCTGGTTCACTCTGACCTGTTGGGTCCTATTGGTTAAAAAAGAGTGATACCATCTGATGATATAAGGGTTAACAGACATCTGTTGAAGTTTACTAAGAAGAATGTGTGGCTGCACTGTGTTAAAGGCGGAGCTGAAGTCAACAAACAGTAATCGGTTGGTTGGTCACTAGGCCTCACATCTGATTGGTTGACAGGTGAGGCTCAGAAGTTAAGAAATACTGTTGCAACATCTCAGCTGGCAGAACTGCTGACCGATGCACCAACAGGTAAGTTTGCTCTCCTCTTATTGTGACTTGACTGCGTTGCTGAATGCTTGGTTCAGTTTACATTAATTCTCTTTAAATTGTCTTCATGCAGACATGACTGAAAAAAAAAGATTTGAGAGCGCTGAAAAAGGTGAAGCTCCTGAAATGGAAGTCTGACCCCCAGTCTTACAGCCCTCCACCCAAGCTGAAATTCAGCAAACCCTTCTGGCCTCCTGTACACAGCACAGGGAAAATAGGAAAAAGAGGTAAAACATTTCTTCTTGTAAATCTACTGTCATAAAATCTTAATTTGTAATATCATGCATCTCACTTTCATTAAGAGAGTGCACATGTATGAAGTATGGGTGTAGAGGTTCTTTAAACAATGATTTAGCTTACTAAGATGCTGACAGACACCAGAGAAGAAAAACTGTTGAAAATTGTTCTGTTTTCCTGATTTGAACACACTGAATGAGAAGTTTTGCTCTCCTCTGATTTGCTCCTGTAACGTGGTGAATTTGTTGAATATGTCATTAACTTCATACCATTTCTCTCTGATTTGTCCTCTTGCAGAGCTGGCTGAGCGGGCCAAGGCCAGGAAGCAATTTAAGGCCCTAATCTGCCAAAACAAAGGTTTGTCAATCCCACCAGCACACACACTCACACTCACAAGTACATTACTGTGGTTAAAAAACTATACAAAACACATAGCATACATATGGAGATAATTTCCTCTGTATGTTCCATTTGCTGTTATTGAGACTTTGCACTTAAATGAATCTCTGTGTGTTTTTGTCTGTGTAGCTTCACCGTGGGACAACATCCCACCACACATACGTCCGGGGTGCAACATGGACATAATTGTCATTGAGCATTTTCTACACAATAAAAAGATTTATTGCCGCGCCACATCTGGGGTCACCCTCGACCAGTGGATGCGGCGGCATGTACCAAAGACTACCAGGTGGAGGTGGGGAATGGAAAAGGCAAACACCTTACCACCTGGTCAGGCACAGGTGAAAAGGCAGAGGAAGGAGAGGACCTGCACGCAATGTGGCCAGCGGTGGATTAGACGGACAGGCCACAGTTTTCACCGGCGAGGCCACTGACCCACAGAACAGGACTGTGGAGCAGTGGCTCACTGAGGTCAGGGGAGGGGTGACCTCAAAAGGAGTTCCACAGAAAAAGGATGAAAAAAATACTACTACTACTCTGCCAAGAGGGAGGAGGAGAAGAAGAAAAAGGCAAAGGAGGAGAAGCAGAGGAAGAGGGAGCAGAGGGAGGAGAAGAGGAAGAGGGAGCAGAGGGAGGAGAAGAAGAGGAAGAGGGAGCAGAGGGAGGAGAAGGAGAGGAAGAAGGGGAAAAAATAAAAACAAACATGTTTTGGTGTTAATTTAAAATGTTTGTGTTAAAGTTTAAGTTTTGGTGTTAATTTTGGTGTTTGTACTTAAAGTTTTGCATGTCATTGTTTTGTGTTAATGTTGCGTGAGTAATAAAAAGCATTTAAATCTCTCTAATCTCTTGAGTGCTCTGTGCAGAATTGCCAAGTGGGCTTTCACATACATGAAATTTGATTTGGAGTTGTGGTGCATCACATAAACATGGTGAGAGAAAATGAAATTGCAAATAAAAGCAAGTACTGCAAAAACCAATAGGTGTGAAGTCAGAATAGAATAGCTATAATATGAAAATGAAAAAAATTGATGTGTAAAAGAGACAATTTCAATGATGACAAAAAGTTCTCACTGAGTGGGAACGAAAACGAGTAGAAAAGCAGCTTGTGAGACAGAATAAAACCCTCCTGCATTTTAGTAGTAATTCTGGATATTGATAGGTTCCCTGAAGGCCTCACCAATCCTCAATGGTAGTAGTAGTAGTCCCAGGGTGCCTGAATGCATCAACCTGCTCCCACTTACGCTGAAAGTACCTGTAAAGGCGTAGCTTACGCCACCGGGGGGCCCCCCAGAAGATCAGGCCCTTCTATCTCATGAAGGAGACCAAGCTTCTCTGTGTCGTTCCAATTTTAGTACAGATTCCCATAACTGGAACTGAGCAATCAGCAACAGAGTAGACCCATGCGGGACATCGTAACTGGAACTAGCTAGGATAAGTGGACACTTGTTGAGTTGATTCAAGTCTGGGATGATGGTGGATTTGTAGATAGTGTATTCAGATTACAGCTTGTCGTTAAGATTTTGTCACTTGTCTCATTTACAAAACAATTTTCATCTCACATAATATGAAGCAGCCTACTTCATTCATGGTTCTGATGATGTTGCTTGTAATTAAGAGCCGCCTCTTTCACATTAACGTACTCGTGGCTTGATAGGAAAACCCAGAGTTGACTGAACCGAGGCTTGTACTATGAAGCAGGATTTGGTGTTAGTGAGGTAACTTAGGGGTTAACTCTGGGTTTTCAGAACTACAAAGTTGGTTCTCTTTTTACCAGGATAAATCACTATGGTAACTTATGCTGAACAGCTAACTTGCTCTGGAGCAGGTTAACTTAAGAGTATCAGATCACAGCCTGTTAACACCTGACATAAAATATTTTCTTAGTAGAATAATCCACACACTGTTAATTGGATCCAGTTATTATAAATGTAACATTTCGTTCAGATAGACCTCCTCAGTCATTAACTACTTTTTCACTCTTTACTTTAGAAACCGTCTGGTGTTAAAAATGTTTTGTGACATATTTTGAGTAGTATTATCATCATCCGACCAAACAGCAAATAATACTCTATACTAATGTCACATAGGCCCATAGCTCCGTGTTAGTACCTGCACATTTTTAAGTCTCCAATGATGGTGAATTTTTGGATGGTATTTACAATATCGCCAGATTTTCCATTTTAAGGTAAAAGATTGTCGAATACATCCCACTCCACTGATATTTTATCTCTTAAACATCAGCTACCATTTGATCTCATATCATATGAAGCAGCCTAATTCCTTCATGGTTCTGATGATGACGCAAGCATTTTTTTTAAATTTATTTTTTTAGATTTTTTTTATTTAACCAGGTAAAGCTTATTGAGATATAGAATCTCTTTTTTAAAAGCGACCTGGCCAAGAGGCAGCAGAATTCTATAGTACAAACAGTAATACAAATAAATAACAATCACACAATAGATAAATAGATATTGAAAGAATTAACAAGCCCGCCCCTTTTACATGAACGCGCTGGAGGCGGGACAGCAAAACCCAGAGTTGACTGAACCAGTTGATAACCAGCTTTGTAGTACTGGTTATCCAGGGCCCTATTTCAGAAAGCAGGCTCAACAAGCTCTGAGCCTGATCCCTGTCTCCGAATTGACTGAGTCTGAGCTGGGAAACTCTTGAGTTTTTGGTTCCAGAACAGCTGATCAGAACCAGCTCAATCAACTCTCAATATGTTCACCCTGAGGGAAGCGCGTTCACGGTGAGCACCAAAAGACATCATCAGTGGAGTGCAGATGATATGATTCTCAGTGGCAGAAAGCGGAGTTAAAAGCAGAGTCACTTATTTCATGTGTCTTTTTGTTGCAATCATATAAAACTGTTTTGAGAGCATATTTCTTGAACTGCAATCAAAAATCAAGTTTGTAAGTAAAAACGTACAATCATTTTGCTTTTAAATCAGTCTTCTTTGCTTGCGAGTTAAAAACTTTTGCTTGCAGATCAGTCCTCAACAGCTGTTCTATCAAAGACCTTAACCACCAGACCTTGCCACTTGTCATTACAACAGTTAATGTAACCTCACTGAAACGAGGTAACCTAACTATACATGGTGCGGTTCAGCACAGACATTACAACTACATTAGTAAGAGTACACTAATAATAAGATGTGAAGTGCTTTGTGACTTTAATCCTACTTGAAAGAATAAATGAAAAATATAAAGGATGAGTTGGCTGATAACTGCCAACTGAAGAAGCAGCCAAGCCACCACTTTAGAGAACTGAACGTTGCCCACAAGCATCGTCGTGCCTTTCATACTCAAATCGTGTGAGTGTGTGTGTGTGTGTGTGGGGGGGGGGGACTTTACTTGGCCTCACTTGCGAACAGCACCTTTTGCATATTCAGTGAAAGGAAGGATTACTGCTCCCACTGCCAAGTCTTCCCAAAACAACAGGATACATTTTTAGATGTAAATGTCCAAATCAATGAAGCAGATGAAACTGTAAATGCTTCACTCTGTGAGAATATTGCTTACATTTGTTCAAATTGTACAACATTAGAGAGTGTCAAAATAACCACAGTATCCTGACACCCTCTCAGTCTGCAGAGAGTTAATGATGCACGCCTGGGGGCATTTGTTAGCCTCTTCCAATGTGTGTCCACAGCACCAAGGGAGGATTCTTGACTATGAGCAACACCCGGGAATTGTTTGGGAAAGGATTTTGATTTTGTTTGATAAGGAGAAAACAGAGGAGTGAGGTTGAAGCTGGGCAGCGAGCCACGGAGGTAAACCACGTTTGACTCTTTTATGGTGATACCTCGACCAACTGGAGGCAGTAGTGCTGGGGGTGGAGCTGCTTAACAAGCTAGAATGTACTGACGATTACCCGTGCCTGAGTTTACATTGCCTTGCCAACTTCAGACACTATGAGATGGCCTTGCTCATGCTCTACCATGTGTGCACCAGAATCAACTGGAGCGAGATTATGAAGGACACACTGAAAGAGTGTTGGAGTGACACTGCCCAATCATTAGAAGAAAATGTTGCCATTGTATGTTTCTGCAAACCACAGACACATTTCTATGTTTCATATGTATCATATCAAAATTTCTAAAGTGACTTAAGTATATGAGCTGACTTTGTCATTGGGAGGTAGAGTCCCCTGCTTTGTCACCTAGGGCAGGATGCCTGCCAAGCTGCAAACCACTGTTAGAGACTAACAAACAACAAAATCAGTTCTGATATTCATTGCTGTTTCCTGCAGCTTTTCAGCCCCCAATAATGAGTGTTTTTTATCGACCCATCATTGATTTTCCACTGGGGATAGTGCAACAAAAAGCGGATGTTTACTACAGAGACATCGCTCCGTTTCCTGATGGGACTTTGAGATCAAATTGGGCAGTATTTGGCCCGTGGGCTAAATTGAGTTTGACACCCCTGTGCTGGATAACAACTGGCAAATGTAACATGCCTGTGGTTTGCAGAGAGGCACAATGCCAACATTTTTTCCTGGTGATTGGGTTGCTAAAGCAAGAACCAAACAGGAGATCCAAACACTGTATTAAAAGCTCCCAGAAGTTGTAATTGTGCAACATTTCAAACTAACAGAGACATTTTTGTCAGGCATTTTTAAATCAGCATTACACAGTACAACAAGCACTATTTAGACACAAACACATTAATCTCTCAGGTGATTGTGATCTGCTTGATTGAGAGTCAATCCACTCTCAGGTTGAGGCAATCAGATCTAGCCAATCAGAACAGATCTGAATGGCGCTCTCTGACACTCCCACATAAGGGGACAGAACATATCTCCATGAAAAGGAACAAGAGACAAGAAAAGCAATGCTGTACAAGGATATACTGGATACAGTGCATTCACATCAAAAATATATCAAAAATCATCATTAATAAAAACCACTAATCATAAAAAAAAATCCTATATAGAGAAACACAAGGAAAAAGTAGAAAAAAATAGAATGAAAAATAGGAAACAATAATAGGAAACAGCAAGTTCATTTTGGCCAGAATTTGTGTTGGGAAAGAAAAGAAAAGAATTCCTACTATCCTACTAAGAAAAATGTTTTGTCTTTTTCCAAGATATATCCAATCACAAAAAAAGATTTAAGATCAAACTCTAAGTTTAAACCTTCAGCTGAAAGGGCATTAAGGATGAAGATGTAGAATGCCTCTCTTTGTAAAAGCATATTGTTGATGTCACCCCCTCTTCTGGGTGTTTTCACATGTTTGATGGCAGCGTATGTCAGTCAGTACATTTACATGACTTTAGAGAAAATTGATTTATTGTGTTAGTCTGATTAAAACCGGATGAGTGAGGGTAAAATGGAGCGCGAGATAGATCGGCGGTTTGACGCGGCACCTGCATGATGCAGGTGCTATGCTCGACTGTCGTGGTGAAGAGAGAGCTGGGCCGGAAGGCAAAGTTTTTGATTTACTGGTCCATCTACATCCCAACACTAACCTATTGTCATGAGCTCTGGGTAATGATTGAAAGAATGTGGTTGTGGATACAAGCGGTCAAAATGAGTTTCCTCAGAAGGGTGGCTGGGCTCAGCCTTAGAGATAGGGTAGGGAGCTCGGACATCTGGAGGGAGCTCAGAGTAGAGCCGCTGCTCCTTCGTATCAAAAGGGGTCAGTTGAGGTGGTTTGGGCTTCTGATTAAGATGCCTCCTGAACGCCTCCCGTTAGAGGCCCCTGGGCAGACCAAGAACATGTTGGAGGGATTACATTTCTTGTGTGGCCTGGGAAAGCCTCGGGATCCTCCACGAGGGGCTGGAAAGTGTTGCTGAGGAGAGGGACGTCTGGAAAACTTTGCTCAGCTTTGCTGCCCCTGCAACCAGGCTTCAGATAAGCGGTTGAAAATGGATGGATGGAATATTGTATGCTTGTCTATCAGTTTTCTATAAGGATTTCTATAAAGAATTTGTCTTAATCTCTGATGATCAGAATGTCCAGAAAATTAATTTGTGAGGAATCATCAATCAATTGACCGTAAATTTCAAATGATGACTGCTTGCATTTGGTTGCTAAATAAATACAGTATTTTCTACTAACCAAACTGTTTGTTTCACATGAAAGATTATTAAAATAATTAATTTAGAACTACAGGTGTTGACTTCCAGCTTTCATTTGTTTGTTGTTGTGTCATGTCATCAGTAACTTGTTAACATTTTATCGAAGTTTACAGCTGCTTTAACAGTCAGGTAGTCTAAATTTGTAGCCAACTATTATTGGATTAAGTGTCATAAAATTTAGTTCAGACATTTATGATCTCCTCAGGATAAACAGTGTCAGCCTCACAGAGCCACCAACATGGCTGTGTACTCTGGCTCTCGCCATATTTGACTTGTGTCTTTGAATACATTTGCATGATGCATGATGTGTTTCTGAGGGTGTAGTGCACTAGGTTTTCTCACTAAACATGTTACCAAGTTCAGCTGACTAAAAAAGCAATATGTTGTCAACCACAATGTGGTCTTGAATAAGGATCTGAAACCCAACTTGCCAACTTTGAGTTTGAAGTAGGCTGATTAAAATGTACAGTACTATGTATCCCTCTGAGATGATTCTGAACTGCTGAGTCAAAAAGACAAAGCTTTCTTCAAGTCCTTCAAGAGACAGATAAGTCTCTCTCTCTTTCTCTTTTACACACACACACACACACACACACACACACACACACACACACAGACAAACAACACACACACACACACACACACACACACACAGACAAACAGAGGCTACTGTATGCTCCCCTCTGGTAGAAGTCCACTCTCTCTGAACACAGCATTGACGTTTGGTATGAGTTTGGTGCTGTAGCTCAGCAGTTGGCCGTCATAAATCAGCTCGTCTGCTGTCAGCTCAGTTTGTCTTGAAGCTCTGCACAGACAGAGAGCAGAGAAATTAGGGTTACACGCTAAACATAAGCACCATAGAATCAGATTTAGTTGCTGGCCTATATTTCTAGATGGGCTAACTAATGGTGTGCAGCTCTCTGAGGACATTTTGAGGGTGCACCTGTGATGTTAGTTAGATTTTGTAGAATTGAGTGGTGCAGGGATGTTTGTACGCTGACACATTAGCTGGTGTCACCCTGGTTCCCTCATCAGAGAGTTTATGGGATTTTCCCATTGGATTTTGGATTATTGCAGAAAATAAGCTCTGGGGCAAACAAACGTTTCTCAGTGGGTAATTTACTAGTGATTTTTACGTCATAAAACGAAACATAAAAGTCTCTTAAACCTGTGTTAACCACAGACCTTATTTCAGTCATCTAACTAAAAACCCATTCAAAAAACCCACTGACTTACAGATAAGGGAACCAGGAGTGCTAAAATGCTAACCCATTTACAAGTTTTAGGACTCATTCCTGGGGCACTAATAAAGTCAAACTTCCTTTCCCACTCCAACCTTTCTTACAGTTGTGTTAATCCCATTCGCACGGCTTTGAACTAAACGTCTCAAATTGTCAGACCTTAATGAGTTCAACAAAATACACAGAAAAACCTCAGATTCCATGTCTTGTCCTATTATTATCATGGTCCTCAATTAAATGCATCAGCGGCAACGAGGCACAGCTTAAAAACACTTAAAAAATGAAACTGCGACTCTAGACTGCTAGGTCTGTTTGATAAATCCATTTAACGAGAAAGCCTTATTATTTGAAAACACATTGATATAAATAAGCTTTCACAGGGTTTGTGGCCTGAACTTCCTTCCGATTTTTTTGCATTCCGGTTTGATTTGGGCGTTTCCGACTTCTGTTTCCTCCCCCCGCTCATTGTTTATAGTCCGACTAGAAACTGGAGACGCGTGTAGTGTAATGTACTGATTTACTGAAGACATATACTGTACCTTTTAGTTGACTTTTAAAAGATACGTGTTGAAGCAATGTACTCTGTGCATTGACAAATTACACACTGGTTTATTATTTCATGTATTCCTATGACACACACACTCACTGAGCATTTAAGCATTGTGGTGGAGAAGTACCTAGGCATCATTTCTAAAAATAGCATGAGGATGGGCTCAGAAACACTGGTGGAAAATTAGGGGAATTACAGCTTGTCCTGAGAATGACCCTAGTAAGAGGAGGCGGTCTTAGATTGTCTAGGAAAAACATTACTCAGCAGAAATATGACACCATTATGGTGGTAGGATGAAAGGAGAAAAAGTGACTCAGCAGAGGTGGGATATCGTTACGATCAGAGCCAAGTGGGAAGGATTAAGAAAGAGATGACTCAGCAGAAAATCTTTACAATAAAAACAAGTGCGCAAACAAAGAAATTTCAGTCTTGCTCCGGAGCTTGGCTCATTGAGTTGTGATGTGTTTGTTGCCTGCGAGCACATTAAACTCAGTTGCATCTGATTCTACGTGTCTCCAGTGATTTTTTTGACCTCTGAGTATTTGAGTTTTTGATATCATAATGGAAAACAAAGAAAGTCCGTTTGAGAAGAAAGGAATGAGGTCGCGAGCTAACTGGCCCAGCTCCCGACCATTTGAATTATTTTTCTACACGCGACAATGGAGTTGGAGTTAAGAGAGGATATTTACAACCGTATCCTATCACAAGTAGCTAGTTTTCATTCTGTGAACAGTTTAAAGCCACTGCAGCGGCTGTCTTTAAAATGTTTTCTTGAGAAACGGGACGTTTTAGCTTGCTTGCCGACAGGTTTTGGCAAAAGTTTGATTTACCAAGTGTGGCCAACAGCTTGCTCTCTGTTGGCAAGACAAGATGCTCGTTGGCCTGAGGATGCCATCGTGCTGGTTGTCAGTCCGCTCGTTTCCATTATGGAAGAGCAGGTGAAGCACCTCAACAATATAGGCATACCGGCAGCGTATGCCTCCAAAAACAGAAACACAGACGAAGACATAGCGAAGGGTCAGGTGTCTATTGTTTTCTTTTCCCCCGAGACCTGTTTTTTAACCGAGACATTGTTGCTTTTCCACTGGGGACTGTGCACCCATATCGTGTATTTTAAGCCACAACATATTCTTTTCCTAACCATGACTAAGCAGTTTTTGTGCCTATGCCTAACCATACATTAATCACAGTGTTGTTGAAATATAAAGTTTCATTAATCTGCTACATAATAACATACAAGTAGAATGTATCCATGGTTTGCAGAAATGTGAAATGGCGATATTTTTTGTGGTAATTCTGTTTTTTTTTTGTATACAAAGGCATTCTCTTAGCTTTCTTGATTTTTGTTTAACTTATTAGATTCTGTCTGATACTGGGTTCTTTACCTTAATGTTGTATAAGTTTTAAACTGTTTATAAATTGTTTTAAGCATTTTAAAACAATTTAAGAATTTTACCATTTTTATTTTTCTAAGGCAATTTCTAACTTTGTTTTGAAAAGCACTATATGAATAAAGTTTATTATTATTTTTATTGTTATTGTTATTGTCATTATAAGATTGTTTGAATTATTGTTTTTCTTGCAGCTACATAAACCAATGAAAAACAGTGAAATCACATATATATCATTTGATTATAAAGAACACAACCATCAGTCTACCTGGTGTGGTACATCCGTGCTATGTTCCTGTCAACCCAGGAGCAGTCTATCAGTGAGCTCAGCAGTCCGTGGACGCTCGTGGAGAACACAGCTCTGGGGTTGACAATGATCTTGAAGTTGGTGTAATGTGTCTCTGTAATGATGGGTTCTTGGTACAAGTGAGCCAGGATGTTTACCCCGGACACATTCTCCCAGCCGGGACAGCAACTCGGCGGGGGCAGAGTTTGAGAGGTGGGTGGAGGCAGTGAAACGGTGTTGGGGAACACGTTATTCTCAAACATGTAACACTTGTCCTCGCCATATTTCATTTCCAGCAGTGGCACCAGCTCCGACCAACTGATGATTAAAAATACACATTGAAAAAAACAACAACAGTCACACCCATTTACATTTCAAAGCAGTATGTAAACAATTCATAAAGGCTTTATAACAAACAAGAGCACACTCTAATGAGGTTGAAAGCACATATGAATATACTGTTGCATTTGTGAACATTTATTATTCCTATGAAGCATCAATAACTACTGCGTTGACTTAAATAGTTTGAAGGTAATTACAATCACATAAAGATATTCTGTATTTCTAGTAGTAGTAAAATCTATAAACCATTTTGATATTACATATTTGATTCCAGGCATCATCTCCTGTGGCTAAAGCTCAATTTATCAATAGACATTTGTCTCATTTTAAGTGTCCATTATCTAAAAGAAAGTGCTACCTGTTGACTGATTGAGGCAGTATGAGCTCATCCATATCTTGCAGGGCCACGTATCTGGATTGGTACATGTATCTGTAAAGACAGTCGTTGAGAGCAGGAATCTGGCCTAAGTAGTGGAGGTCACCTGGACCGTGTTCGGGGAGCCAGCCTCGAGATACATTCACAAATTTGGACAGAGACCAAGGAATCACCTCTACAAAACCTGTAGAGAAGACATTGGTAGACACGGGTTAGCAGCTGCAAGGTTTTAGTTCAGCATTTTAGTTACAAGAAAATGTTGGCATTGTACATTTATGCAAACCACAGGCACCTTACATTTGTATGGTTCATCTGTGTCTTGTCAGTGTCTCTAAAGTGATTAAGTAGCCTACATGAGCTGACCTTGCTTTCTGGAGATGGACAGGATGGTGGATGACGTAAAACCTACGTTAGGCAACTGCCAAGCTGCAGACCACTGTTCAAGATCAACAAAAATCTTTTTTTGTTGTTGTTTTTTAACCAAAACATTGTCGACTTGTTTCACTATCTGGAATGAAGAACTGTAAGATTCAATCATTTTATCCCCATTAGCACTAAACTGAAGTTAACAGCTTTCCCGCACTTGGCCACACTCGGCTGCCCAAAGTATTTAGTGTGCCTGCTCTATGAGCCACACAGTGAGGAAGTAGTTTCATACGCAGCTGGTGAACCATTTTGGCCAACTTGCAAAGGAATGAACGATGCCCTGCATTCACCATTGTATCCAGGTATCGTAATACATCAATGTGTTACACAGGCTTTGAATGTCTGAATGAGTGTTATCAGTGGTTATCAGGCTCATGGATATGGGCTAGATGGGGCCTGCTACATCTAATAGCAGGTTCAAAATGCTGTTATCAGCTCATTAAATGACCATGTTTATTGTTACGCAGTGACCTCCAGTTGGCGGGAGCAAAGAGGGAAGACAGGTGACGCAGAATAAAGACCATGAAAAGTCCATGTTTGAATGATGTCTTGATGGTGGATAGGTCAGAAAAACACAAGTTTTTCACTAAGGCAAATCATGTCATCAGCTCAATCAGCTCATGTCTCATGTGAAACAGAAAAGTTAACACTGACATATTTTACCTGATATACATTAGTTCGTCATATCATGTTATGTTACAAAACACAACAAACGTACTTATTTTAACCCAAACTATGATCTTTTTCCTAAACCTAACCCTGCAGGAATTGACACCTAAACCTAATGAAAGTAAAACCTAACAAAAGCGTCCCCCATGACAACTGATAACAGTATATGTGGCAGGCCCCTTCTAACCCATATCTATGAGGCTGATAACCACTGACAAAGGCCATTCAATCCAGTGATAACATTTAAAATGGGTTCAGCAGGCAGCTCTGATAAATCCACTGTGTACACACGTAAATCCGGTTTAAAGTCAGGAGATTTCTTGATAGGGTTGTGCTGTCAGGGCTTTCATAGTCTTCCAAGTTGTGTTAATATTGGGATCAGTGTCTTTAGACTGGAAAACAACCGATTTCCGTTGTTAAAAAAAAAAAAAAGTTTGACCAGATAAGAGTTCGAAGGAATGTCCTGACTTCATGGACCTGGAAAGCAGGGCATTTAACAGCTTTTTAATCCTCCTCCTGGGGAGCTGAAGGAAGGAAGTCAATGCAGGAAAAATGGGCATTTGGCTGCTCTGTTCACACAATAGTGCTGAAAGGGAAAACAGTGGATAAGATAACCCCTGCTGTGGCTGCTTGTGCTGTAAAGACAGAGACACATACTTCACCTTTGTATATGTAGTAGTCCAGTATGCGCTGCGTTTCAGGGCTGTTGCTGGTCTTATAGATGACAACTCTGTTAACCCCTAGTAACTGCAGCATTTCCAAACTCTGGACCAGCTACAATAAAACACAAGCATTCGTTGATATTCCAGGGACATGCAGGCACTAAAACTCTAACCAGACTCAGTTTCTCCATTATCAGAGGAAAATAGTAGTAAGAAGCATTAAGGAAACATTCTTTTGACTGTCATGTGTGATGGAAAGGTGCCAGGCATGGAAATAACAGCCAACTGTCTTTAACTGTACCATTTTGTTACTCTGCATTTGTCATGTCTACCTGTCTTGGTCTTCAGTAAAATATTTTCCTAATTTCTGATTTGGTGCTTAATAAACTAAGAAAAATTCTAAATAACTGTAAAATCAGTGTAACATAAAGTTACCTGTAGCACGTTTGTAAAATCAAACATGGTGGAGAGGCAGACGACAAAGTTGTAAGGAAAGGAGTCACTCTGCACCTTCTGGTTCTTCACCTCCAAAAACTCTTTGTCAAGTGTATCTAAGAGTCCACAGAAAAGAACCACAGATACATTTTTACAATCACATTTATGCTTAAAGTACACTACATTTAAATAGGAAGAGTTAGAAAAACACCTGAATGAAGCCCTTTGCACACTAAGGGCCGAATTCACAAAGAATGAACTGCGGCCACTGATAGCACCTTGAATTGCACTTCATTTGCACCCGCAGTTTGCTCCGTCTTAACGTGCTATTCACAAAGGATATTGCGCTAATGATATACCAGCGCAATCACACCCACAATGTTTGGCAGCTGAGTGCAGTTTGCCACTGATTTGCCCCTGATTGCAATTAGCCACACATGGCAAAGTATAAATGCTGGCTTTGCGCCAAGAACACCGTGGCAGAACAATGGCAGACTTTGTTTGGCAAAGTACTGAATACTGTATACCCTCATGTAGTGATGTCTGCTGGTGAGTCAGTCTAACAGTGTCGGATGGGTTGAGGCTGTGGATTTGACCAAGTTTGACCACTTTATCACTATTCCCTCTCACTTGTAGCTGTTTTTTCGTTATCTTTTGAATTTAATATGAATTATGGAACCGTTTTTGTTCACGTTTGTTTCCCCCGTTTCGTAAAATAAATTATTGAAAGTTGCTTTTGAAGTGCGTGACAGAAGTGCGTTTTGAGAACGACCGCAGACTGTCACCTGTTCAACGCATCAATATCTTCGGATGCCATTAAAGTAATAATGATTATAATAATAATGTCAAAATATTATTTACAGACTGATTTAACAGACGATCACTGCTGCCACGATCACTGGAAAGTCTGGGCGAGAGGCTTCCACAGAGGAGCGCCCAGTTTGCACCAGCTTTCTAAAGACGTTATTTACTTCACTCAAACTGCGTGTGGCTATTAGCGCTGGTGTTAGTGAATTAGACGTTGTTTATCAGTGAGGCTCATTTGCATAGAAAGGGGCAATTTTTGCGCCAAATATATGCATATTACCTCATTTAAATACTGTGTATAACTTTTTTTGTGGACATTGTAGTAAAAAAACGCATCCAAAAAAGATGTGTGACTTAGTTTAACATGTCAGCATGTTGATGTTTGTTAATTAGCAATAAAATCAGCTGTTGCTGATAGGAATTTCATGTCATGATGTTTTGGGGATAGGCTATCCACTCATAAACCCAAGTATTGGACAAATTACATTTCTGACCTCATGACAGTGCTGAAAAGGTAGAGGATAAAGCTAGTGTAAAATAATGCATCCAATAGTTGTTGAGAAATTTCCTTCAAAAGCACAAATGTGAACCTCATGGTGGGGGTCGAAGAAAAGTCAGAGATCACTGAGGTCTTTTAGGATCCTGACACACCAACCCAACTGTCAACTGTTGGCCAATGTTGTGCCGTCAGTTAGCGCCTATCACCCTAGTTTTTGCTGCGTGTTCTACACCATTGGCTCTAGTCAGCCATTGTCGGCTGTTTTTTGGCCGATTCAGCACGTTGAATCAGCGTTGGAGACTGCAGAATGATGAATACAAACTACCTCTGCCTGTTAGGATGGAGAGTTATTTCCTCTCACACAGGTGCAGAATGTACATGCTAGTTAGCCGTTGACTGTAGTCTTTGCGATGTGTTCAAGCACAACTTTTTGGCTGAGACACAGGCGATGCAATAGTCTGCCTTCATCGGCACTAGTTCTTAGATTTCGGTTTGGTATGTCTAGTAGGGATGCGCAGAGACGTCATTATCTGTATCTGTATTTGTATCTGTTCAACCAGCAAAATTATATGTATCTGTATTTGTATTCAGATAAAAAACCCAAGTGGGCGTGGCTTATACCGTAAGTTGTATTACATTGTATTTTGTAACTTAATATTCTTGGCAATGCAATTTCTGAGCATTCAAAGCATCAAATTGATTTAATATTGGCATATAATAATTCTGAAATATATTTCCATATCCTCATACTTCACTATTCAATAATAATAATAATAATAATAATAATCTGTTTTGCATTTGGAATAGTTTATATAAGACATAGTAAGAATAACACTGAGCAGACAATTTGAACTAGGAAAATGAAGATTTAATGAACACACTCTTTTAAACATTTTGTCACTGAGCTTTTTGTTAGGCAATAGGCTTAGGCCAGTCTCTAACATGGGTCAATGAATGATCAGTTTGGACTGGGGGGAAAAACAGCTTTACGAATCAAATCCACCAGTCACTTCGAAAAGCTCAAGGAAAAATATTTGTGGCTATAGGGGGGATCAAAATAAAATAAATAAATAAAATAAAATTCAACCAGCCACTCTCCTCCTCTGGTAAGTTAAGAACAGTCCCTTATCAGTGCATAAACCAGACACATCATGCAGCCCGGTTGGTATATTTTAGTACATTCCCTAATAGACCCACAGTGGGCTGGGTGCTATCAGTCACTGTGGAGCATGACACCAACGAAGAGGAAATTATTGGACCTGGAGCCAGGCTTCTCAGTTGCCGGTAAATCCTTATCTTGCAGTGGCCATAGTACTCCGCCGTATTCCTGTCTGTGACCCCCATTCAACCCACAACCGGCAGGATTCGCCTTTCGTTTCTGCTGCTGGTTGAAATCTGTACTCACACAGCGTGCTCCTGAATGATTTCTATTGCTCGCACAAAACTATTTTTAGTCGCAAATGCAAGTAAAATGCTCGCACCATAACGGTCGCTGTGGATAGAGACAGAGCGCAATGCGCCATGATCTGAAAGCCACGCCCCCAAAGGGGAAACGAGGCCCACTTTCCCCTTTTTCGCTCGTCCGCTGTCATTCTGCCTCCGCAGCCGCGCCTTCAAGTCTCTACGACTGTATTGCTAGCTAACTAAAATTATTAGCTATAGCTAGCTAATAATTAGCTAACAATAAGATGGCAAAGGATTATTTTAGCACGCTATGCCTACCAGAGAGGCAACGGTATATTAATAAGCTTAATATTGCCGGTCTACCTCAGTGTCCCTTCTCCTTACCTTGCTCGTCTTGGAGAAAACATGATGTGGAGATTCTTTTTTAAGAATATGAGCATTTCGGCATGCTCAGCCGTCAGCCTGCTCCTACTACCGGCACATGTTGTTGTTTTGAGACATGCCTCTACATGCTGGTAGACTGAGAGAAGTGCTAGAGCGCACCGCTGGAATGGACTGCTTGAATCGCGGAGCGCGGGGCACAATTATAACAGAAGTTGTATTCATACTGTCAATGCTTTAGCTTAACATACATAAATACAGTTAACCTGTTACTCTAAAAAATACATTTGGAGGATTTGACAAAGTGTTTGCTGCACACATAGGCATAGTGTCAGGATCCCACAATTTCTTCCCTGTTGAAGCCTCACGTTTTATTGCCTGTATCCACTTTTGTCTTCTACAAGGTTCCGTTTTTCTGCTCGACAGCTGATAAAAGCTAAGCACTGGGTTTTTAGCCTTATTGGCCGTGGACTTAGGGAAAACTCAAAAGGCTGGAAACGGAGGGGGAAAGTGTGAGGGGAAAGCGGGCCTCGTTTCCCCTTTGGGGGCGTGGCTTTCAGATTATGACGTGTTGCGCTCTGTCTCTATAACAGCAATGGATAATAACGTTTGCTGGTGGAATGCGCTTTCAACTCGATACCAAAGAAGGACCAGCTAACATTAGGCCTACACAGGATTAAGGAACTTGCTGCTTTGATGACCGTTCAACTTTAGGCTATCTGGCAGACAACGGGTGAGTGAAAATGTGTCTTACTGTCTCACCGTAAGCAGGCATAGCCAGTGTTTGATTTGTTTTATTAGCGCGGCGTTTCTCAACCACATGACCCCCCCCAAAAAAGTGCATGACGCACATGTTTTTTCTCATCCGAATAATAATAATAATATCTGTTTCAAAGGCATTATTCGTGCCTGTACGAATAACGTATTCGTATTTGGGCACACCCCTAATGTCTAGGCCTTTAGACATGTCATCTGGGCACCATTAAAAAATGGTCAATCCATCTGGTAGAAGTTGAGATGTTTTAAAAATTAAGTGAAAACTTTGACTTGCTGATGGTGGTGCTAGAGGAAAAGGTCAACAGGAGTGACAGACTGACATTGCCACAGCAAGAAGCCCTGCTGCTAACATGCTAAAAACCTCATGTGCAGAACCCTTCAGTACCGTTTGAGTCAGATGCAGCAGAGATCACAGTGACATGAGATGCAGTCTCACAGCCCAAGGGGAGAGGACACATGATGTCTGCTGTCCCGTATGCAAAGCCAAAGTGATCACTGTGGGTGGTGCTGACACCTTCAGAGATGCGCAGTTGCTCCTGGCAACGGAGGAGGCAGCGATAGGCAACTGTCTCGCTCCTCAGCACCACTGCAATAATACGAACCTGCCACCAGAAGAAAAGAATAAGGATGGTATTGCCATGTTATGGGGAGCATGTAAATTTTTTTATCCTGGTATTTGTAAATGTTTTCTATCACACCTTCAGCACTAATTTAACATTTTGATCAAATATCTATATCACTTTAATTTTGTGTAGAAGGCCTTTGCACACCTAAACCATTTTTTTTGCCTGAAATTGTTGCACATCTAAAAATAAATACAACCTTACACTATGTCAATCACGTTTGCACACTGAGGGCCGAATTCACAAAGAATGAACTGCGGCCGCTGATAGCACCTTGAATTGCACTTCACTTGCACCCGCAGTTTGCTCCGTCTTAATGTCCTATTCACAAAGGATATTGCGCTAATGATATACCAGCGCAAACACACCCACAATGTTTGGCAGCTGAGTGCAGTTTGCCCCTGATTGCAATAAGCCACACATGGCAAAGTATAAATGCTGGCTTTGCGCCAAGAACACCGTGGCAGAACAATGGCAGACTTTGTTTGGCAAAGTACTGAATACTGTATACCCTCATGTAGTGATGTCTGCTGGTGAGTCAGTCTAACATTGTCGGATGGGTTGAGGCTGTGGATTTGACCAAGTTTGACCACTTTATCACTATTCCCTCTCACTTGTAGCTGTTTTTTCGTTATCTTTTGAATTTAATATGAAATATGGAACCGTTTTTGTTCACGTTTGTTTCCCCCGTTTCGTAAAATAAATTATTAAAAGTTGCTTTTGAAGTGCGTGACAGAAGTGCATTTTGAGAACGGCCGCAGACTGTCACCTGTTCAATGCATCAATATCTTCGGATGCCATTAAAGTAATAATGATTATAATAATAATGTCAAAATATTATTTACAGACTGATTTAACAGACGATCACT
>NC_065507.1:37626056-37629019 GCF_006386435.1 Epinephelus moara | reverse complement strand
CAACAAACATGGCACCACACCGGTAAGGTAAGACAACACGTTTACATGTCGTTTTCTATATGTTCTCTGACATTTATCCTAACGATATGAGGCGGTCTTTGTGGAGAAAAAGCTTGTTTAGTGGACTAACTTTGCACTTGAAGTATGCCCGTTCACTTAGGTTTTAACAGGTCTGACGCTACTATGTATCTAGGCTAACAGCTAACATGCTAACTATTATTTTTATGTCACTAGTCACTTGAAACAAATTTAGGACGACAGGAGACAGGTTAAAATAAACCGAAATTTCCCTTTAACCTTAACTGAGGAGTCTGCTGATGTTGCAGTGTTGCGGTACGAAACAGGAACAATTCTTCACGACTTGTACAAAATAATAGCATGAATAAACAGTGTGATCATAATTTTTTATAACACTCCACTGTTATGTGTTTTCATTTTGTCTCATATTTGCAAATTTGCGCAATGAATAGAACAATAAAACGCATCGGACTCAGTGTGCGAGGTTTCTGTATGAGTTTTTTTTTTGTTTCCTCAGATGTTCGGAAAAAAAAATGGACTCAGTGTGCGCAGGCCTTTTGTCCACAGGGAGTAAAAGTTGAATTGTTGCTCTGCTTTCTTTACTGACCTCTTTTTGCCCTGTGCGGTGCTCCTGATAAGCTGCCACCAACACAGTCTTCGTCCCGCTGACCGCCATGAGAGACAGCTTTTGTTCCTCAGGACCTGCATGAGTCAAAACTGTTAAACTGAACTGGTGCCTAGACACTGTCAATCACTCAATCAATCAATCAATCAATTTTATTTATAAAGCCCAATATCACAAATCACAATTTGCCTCACAGGGCTTTACAGCATGCGACATCCCTCTGTCCTTTGGACCCTCGCAGCAGATAAGGAAAAACTCCCCCAAAAAAACCCTTTAACGGGAATAAAAATGGTAGAAACCTCAGGAAGAGCAACTGAGGAGGGATCCCTCTTCCAGGACGGACAGATGTGCAATAGATGTCGTACAGAACAGATCAACATGATAAATTAACAGTAATCCATATGACACAATGAGACAGAAAGAGAGACAGAGACAGAGAGAGATGCAGGCAGGGCAGACGGTAATGATAATAGCTTACAACAACATTAATTAAAGTAATAATATTGTTAATATGTTGAAAGTATATATTAATATCTGATAGTACATATATGTGCGAGGCCGGTTCTACGCAGGGGCAAGAGGGGGCAATGCCCCCTTAAACAAATGTCTTGCCCCCTCAAATCAAATCCGTCGAAAAATGCACAAAACTGAAAAGTTTTCTCATCTGTCTCAACACCACTCCGTGCTGTGTGCCGGCTGTGTGTGATCTAACGTTACTGTCTGCAGTCGCAGAGACCCTCCCCCCCAGTAAACACCCAATCACTATTTAGTATGCAAATGAGCCAAGATGCATCAGCGTCAGGTTTCTCAGTCTCAGTGAGGCAGAATACAGCAGTAAAGTGAAGCTCTGTTAAACTCGTCGTAGCGTCTCGTGTCATGAGATACTTAATATATAGTTAACAACAAAGTGTGAGCATAGAGAGTGAGCCTGTCAGTGTGAGCGTTTCTTCAATCACACAAGCACAGCGAGAGATGAGTGCCTGCTGCATGTCACATACTGAGGACAAATGCCCTGTGTGTGCTAGACCCCTACATAAAGCCTCGCCCAGCCTCTAGTTCTGCACACTGTTTTTTGATAATCACAGCTTTTTTTTTTTTTTTTTTTTTACAAAGCTTTTATTAACTTTTCACTCCTGCAGCTTTCAGCAGCTCAAAGGAGAGTGGAGTTAGGAGAAATCTGTTAAATTGCTAACAAAAAACAACAAAAAATGACAAACAAAACAAGACTAGCTTTGGTAAATACTGGCTATAGTGAGGTTATTGTTATTATTAGGTTCAAATTAATTTCATATGTCTAGATGCCTAATGGCATCCAATAAGATAAATGTTAAGATGTTGGTTGTGCCTGGATGAAGGATATTTTTATTTTATTTTTTCTTAATTTTTATTTTATTTTTTCTTGATTTTATTTTTCAGTTTTCCTCACTGAGGGATTGCCACCTTATTGTGGTCAGGGGGTTTGTGTACCTCAGTGACCCTAAGAGCTATACCAGCAGGAGCTTAGTCTTCAGGTGGGACACCCAAGTTGGACAGGTCTTAGGGTAGAGGCCTGACAAAGTGCAATCCATTTCTTTAGGTTGGGGGTTAGACACAGCTAACAACAACCCAATTTCATGTAGAAAACACTGTTATCAACAACAAAACAAGCGGTGAGCACATTTGAGACCACGGTGCTTTGACATCCTCTATGGGGCACTCACACATCGTCCCCACATCCTGTGAGTGAGTGACCTTTATTTGTCAGCTCTACCTATGGCAAAAATGTGCTGGAGCATGATGCCCCCTTCACATTTATGACTGCCCCCTCATATGTGCCTGCCTAGAACCGGGCTTGTATATGTGACAATAATCATATGTGTATAATAACAGTAGAAGTATGACTAATGATAACAGCAGCAGCAGGAGGCATCTGGCAGGACCACAGCAGCAGCACAAGCACACACGTCACACTATCCAGGCACCACTGCGATATAAGTAATAAGTTGCAGTAACAGGACATGAGTGTTAGCAAGGGAGAGAGAGAGAGAGAGAGAAGAAGAGAAGGTGCTCTGTGTATTATAGGAGGTCCCCCAGCAGACTAGGCCTTAGTCAGCCTAACAAGGGGCTAGTACAAGGCAAGCCTGAGCAAGCCCTAACTATAAGCTTTATCAAAAAGGAAAGTCTGAAGTCTAGTCTTAAATGTGGAGACGGTGTCTGCCTCCCAGACCGCAACAGGAAGATGATTCCACAGGAGAGGAGCCTGATAGCTGAAGGCTCTGGCTCCTGATCTACTTTTGGAGACTTTAGGGACCACGAGTAATCCTGCGTTCTCAGAGCGCAG
>NC_065507.1:37621413-37625207 GCF_006386435.1 Epinephelus moara | reverse complement strand
ATCCTGACTGAAATTCCTCAAATAAATTGTTATCATGGAGAAAATCACACAGCTGGTCTGCGACTACTTTCTCAAGGATCTTTGAAAAAAAGGGAAGATTAGATATTGGTCTATAGTTGGCTAACACCTCTGGATCCAGGGTTGGCTTTTTTAGGAGAGGTTTAATTACAGCTACCTTAAAGGACTGTGGTACATAGCCTGTTAATAAAGATATATTGATCATGTCTAATGTGTTACTGTAACTAAAGGTAAGACTTCCTTAAGTAGCCTAGTTGGGATGGGGTCTAAGAGACACGTTGATGATGTCAACTGTTGTCCTTCCACAAAAGCCACTAAGCTGCATGTTTCGCTGCACTTACACCACAGCAGCTGTAAATAGACAGCCAAAGAAATGTTTAGGTTGGGGTGATTACACAAGAAGAGGGTAATTTTCTTTTAAATTATTTTTTAGTTGCTATTGCAAGATGATTCACCATTCACCTTCATTAAACTGTCTGAAAACAGCACCAGGCTGCCACAGTATAACTATACAGACCTCTACACACATCAGACTTTGTGGTCGAAACTTGAAACTCTTCAGTGATGGAATGTAACTGAGTAAATTGACACATGTACTGCACTTAAGTACAATTTTGAGGCACTTGCACTTTACTTGAGTATTTCCATTTTCTACTGCTTTATACTTCCACTCCAGTACATCTGAGAGGGAAATATTGTACTTTTTACTTAACTACATTTATTTGATAACTTAAATTACTAGTTACTTTGCATATTCATATTCTTAATACAAAATATAAATCAACTGATAAATTATGATATATTATTAGCTACCCAGCAGTATAAGAAGCATTTGAAATTAGCAACACTTTTACTAACTACAACATTAAAGTGATAAATACATTATTGGATCAATAAATACAATCCAGGTATATGATATTCATACAGTATACACATATATGATAGCATAATGAGTACTGTTACTTTTGGTACTTTAAGTATATTTTGATGCTAACGCTTTTGCACTTGAACTTAAATACAATTTTGAATGCGGGACTTTACCTTTGAGAGTATTTCTACACTGGTATTGCAACTTTGACTTAGGCAGAATATCTGAATATTTCGTCCACTACTGCTCATCTTTTCCATCTTTTTCTTTGGCAGACTAAGCGGCTCAGGATTTTATCCTTGAAACACACTGCAGTGCAAACACTGTTGTGTAACATTAATGGTTTGACGCTCTGAACTCTCCTGACATTTCCCGAGGTAAAGCTTTCCATTTGCAGAGGAGAAAATAATGTGCATCAACAAGATAATGCACATTTTGTTTATGAAAAGCAGATGGCATTACATTTTTCTCGTAACATATTTGCTGCAGCAAATTAGAAATATGTAAACAGATTTTTTAGTAGACAGTGTTGAATTACCCACTGTTGGGCTTAATGATAGATCAAAACATCCAACATGCTTAGTATCCATTTACTGTGTCTGAATGTTTATCCACCTTTTTATTCTCACATCAACTTCTGTGACTAAGATTAATGTAATACATTGGGGCGCCGGTGGCTTAGTGGATAGAGCAGGCGCCCCATATACAAGGCCATTGCCACAGTGGCTCGGGTTCTACTCCAGCCTGTGGCCCTTTGCTGCATGTCATTCCCCCTCTCTCTCCCCCTCACAGTTATCCGTCCCATCAATTAAAGGCAAAAAATATCTTTAACAAAAAAAAAAAGAAAAAAAAAAGATTAATGTAATACACACTTACTACACTGTACATCCTGAATCCAGATAAACTCTCGCCTTTTTGAAATGTTCTGATGGGTGTAAATGTGAAACTAGGGCTGTAACTGCAGTAAATGTTATTCCCCCACATAAATACGGAAGCAGTGAAAGACAATGAATAACATTAATGGAGACTGGTAATGAGGGAGAAGTTCAGCAACAGGAAATAGGAAGTTAGATAAGAAACACCAGCTAAGGCGATCAGGATGTGGAAAGTTTTTTTTAGACAGCTGTTGGACAAAGACATTTTTGATTTCCTAAAAGCAGTGAGCAGCATTCCGTAATGGTAAGTTTACCCATTTGTCCTGGTCCACGGTGTAGAGGCAGTGTGAACTGCACTGGGGTCTGAGGATCACTGGTGGCATGGTAGTACCGGGTGATGAACTGGAAGGTCATGTCGGAGCTATGGATCCACAGTACATGATTTTGATGAGGTCATGTAATATCAATACATTTTCCTTGATGAGAAATATTAATCACAAGTTTAAGTAACAATTCAGGAGGTAAGAGAGGAGGAGGCTGATTATGAAGGCTATTGTTCTACTGTAGTTTTCCTTTTTTTTTTTTAGAAACAACAGACTGAAAAATGATGAGACAAACATCTTAAAACAACATATGTTTACAGTCACAGGTCAAACCCTGTGGAAAACATGAAGGAAATGTGACATTTATGTTTGTTTCATATATTAATTCAAGAAATGTTACAGTCACCTTTGGTCCCATGGATGTATTAAGAGACCTGAATACAGCATTGGCAGTGGGGCTTTGTTCTATGAAAATTGCTTGGTGGCGCATGAAGTCAAAATTGCTCTATTTCCAGCTGACTTCCGGTGTAGCATTCCACTAATGTAAATGGAGATAAAAATCATTTCATCTGACAGCTCTTTTAGAATTTCCAAATGTTATTGGACTGAATGGATTAAATATTTATAGTAGAGCGAAAATTTCTCCACTGATTATAGATGTCTCTGTCACAATGTAAATCTAGGGGGTAAAGTCTTTTTGGACCCAATGACATCACATGACAGACCCCAGAAATTGTAGTCCCACTGTTTGGCCACTACGAAATTTGGCTTCAAAGCCCAGCGTGCTTCTGATTGGTCCACACAGATCAGATGTTTTTGTCTGCTATTATTTTTAGTTTCTTCAATTGAAGCTTAAGTGACAAATAAGCCACATGCTTCATGTTCGTCATGATTTATTTTCACCTCTGCCAGCCGAAAAAACACCTTGATGCTCACTTTTACTCCCTTTACATACAAAAATCGATATGTCTGTTTCAGATATTGTAAATATCACTGCCCTCATACTTCTATATGTTCTTTATGATAGCATAGACACAACCCATAGATGGCACTTGAGGGCAGAGTCAAAAGTTTCACAAAACAATAAATGATGCAACAGTGGGGGATGATACCTTTAAACGGAGGCAGCGCTGTAGACAGCGGTGGCATGTGCGGCCATATAACGTTACATCCTGACGTGGACGGATAAGTCTTTCGCTACATTACTGATTTGCTCTGTTCCACCATTTTTTAAATTTCTGCATTGTCTCCTATGGTTGGGTCTTGCTTGAACTACACTACACTGCCCTCACAATCTCTGGTGGTTCTGCTCCATGTCATCTTTATCCGTAAGCTTTCAGAAAACATTCACAAATACTGACAAAATGAATGCAGAGTACGGACAGAAGGCTCCATCCATCTCTCTATTTTATGTTGACCATAAATGGGCCATTTGATAAAATAGTTAGTTTGACATTAACTCCTACACCCTAGCTATATTTTTGAATGTCTCTGATACAATTTATTGGCAAACACCAGGTAGTCAACCAGAACAGTGTGGAAAGCGTTTCCTGTGAGTGTTTCTATCAGAGATGGGACCAAGTCACACATGTGCAAGTCTCAAGTAAGTCTCAAGTCTTAACCTTCAAGTCTCAAGTAAGTCCCAAGTTATTTTTTCTTGGGCACGTCAAGTCAAGTCAAGTCAAGTCACAGGTTATGTCAAGTCAAGTC
>NC_065507.1:37620258-37621370 GCF_006386435.1 Epinephelus moara | reverse complement strand
ACACACACACACTAACCAAGGCAGCGGCCAAAATCACCCATTTAGGTCATTTAACCCTGTGTTGCTCGTTCATAAAACGTACAGCCGGTCTTGTGATGAACCGGTAGGAATGTTCGCTCACGTTTTCTGGGGTTAATGTTGTTGTTCCACCAAACCGACCCCCCACCCCACCCCCGTATCGTATCAAGCTAACGTTAGCTAACCACCGACTAACCAGATAATATTAGCTAATTGACAAGCACTTACTGGGCAGAGTGGCTCTTCAAATGACGAACAAAGTTTGAAGTTGTCGCCTGGCTGTCCGAGATGTTTATGCCGCATGTCTTGCACTGTCCTGTTCGTCTTTTGCCGTTGGGCTTAATGATAGATCAAAACATCCAACATGCTTAGTATCCATTTACTGTGTCTGAATGTTTATCCACCTTTTTATTCTCACATCAACTTCTGTGACTAAGATTAATGTAATACATTGGGGCGCCGGTGGCTTAGTGGATAGAGCAGGCGCCCCATATACAAGGCCATTGCCACAGTGGCTTTTGCCGTAATAATGGTAATTCCGAAAGCCGAAGACGATGACTCTCGGTACCCCTCCCGCTGACATGTTGATGCCTATCTGATATAAGAGGGCCTGTTTCTCCAATAAACACATAAGGTACGTAGAGAGGTCATGACTGATTGACAGGGTAGTGATCCAATCATGACAACGCCATTCTCAGCCTGCGCTCCTACCGGGTAATCGACATTATTTTTTAAATTAATTTATTAATTTTATATTCTAACTGAAAACATGATGTGAATAATACTCAAGTCATTCAAGTCATCGTGTCTCAAGTGAAGTCCCGAGTCTTTAACCCTATGGGCCCTAGGTCTCAAGTGAAGTCCCGAGTCTTTAACCCTATGGGCCCTAGGCGTTTCTGGGGTATTTTTACTGCCTTTACTTTTAAGCTCATATCACAGTCATTATAAAGGCTACATACACATGCTATATCTTGTTTTTTTCAGGACAATCTGGGCTAACCAGATTTGCCATCATTTCATGTCCTTCTATGTGCCTGTATTTTATATTAATTTTTATATCAATGAAAAAAACAAATCCGTGTGACTAAATTCTT
>NC_065507.1:37614964-37619953 GCF_006386435.1 Epinephelus moara | reverse complement strand
TAATGGATTGTAAAGAAATTCGTCAAGTTTTTATTTTGTAGACAATTGATCTGTATTTAGAGCGTGATGGGATGACAGCACAATGATGTGTGTGGTCCTGCGCTTTCATGTGATATGCGTGGCATTTCTGTGCGAGCCTGCATTCGCGAGTAATCCATCCAACAGTAATGTGTGTGCAGAGCTGTAGGAAAGCTCTGTTATTCATAATTTTAGTGTAAATTTATCATTTTTTTTCGCTATGAAAACATTGGACTACCGACAAGTGCTTGGTCTTGTCGGAAAGCTACAATTTCGTTGTTTCACGTGATATGCGTGGCTTCTCGCTATGACGCACGGTCGCAGAGAAAATCAATAGAGAAGAAGAGGTGTGAATTTGGACACACTATGCGTCGTTCGGGCCCATAGGGTTAACTTCCAAGTCCGAGTCAAGTCTCAAGTCTTTTATTTTTGTCAAGTCAAGTCATCAAAACAGCGACTCGAGTCGACTCGAGTCCAAGTCACAATGACTCGAGTCCCCATCTCTGGTTTCTATGAACGCTTTTTAAAAAGCAGCCTTTAAAAGTGACTGCAACTGTTTGTTGTCAGTGGTGCACTAGAGATTAAATATACTGTTAAATAACTTGGCACACTTTACGTAGGCAGTGCTGTATATCAAAAGCACAGAAAGTGGAAGTGAGAACAGATGAGTAGATTGAAGGATTAGTGAGGGACAGATGAAACTAATCAGGGCAGGGCGGACAATCAAAACTGGCGGCAAAACACATGAACATGAAAGGGTAGGTATTTGGGTTGTCAGTTTTGGGATTCAGATTTTGTTTTTTGGTTTTTGAGAAATGACAAAGAAATTATTATCAGTGTTTAGCTTGAGCTAATCAGGCATATGTTCAACTGAACAGACCCCTCCCTGGGAGAAGAGTGGCTCCATAGATGTCCTACAGTGCTGCATCTAACCCTGCATCTAACCCTTCTATTCCACAGCTTTGTCAGGCACCGTCTTAAAAAAGAAGTTGTAACACAGTTTCGCAAGATGAGACTATTGCAACTCAACAAAAAGAGAAGTAAGTATGAGCCAGTGCTGCAAAACTAATAACATCTTAAACCTTGTGAAGATGCGCCCTGTGCAAGTAACAAAATGTGTAGCTCAGCATGTGACGTAAACAGTTACGTGGGAGGGAAGCCACAGCTAGTCAGTGCTTCTGCGATTCTCTTGTAAGCCGGCCCGTTCCTCACCGTCCCCGTCATCTGACGATTAATGACCTCTTTGTTTGCGAGGACAAGGAGGGTGAGCAATTCCTTGTCTCCTCAGTTGCTCATCTGTTACTACTAGCTACTCGCTAATTCCTGCTGGAAAACTCAACTCAACTCGCCAATCTGGCTGTGTGTGTCTGCACTTATCATTACTTGAACCCCCTCTATAGGTCATGTCCCTCCTGTTCTCCAGTAACTTCACTGTCTTCCTGTTAAATATCGCATCGATTTCAGGATTCTGCTTCTCACCTTTAGGGTCCAACATAATCAAGCCCCTTCCTACCTGCTTGAACTCCTTCATATCTACACACCTTCCCACATTCTTAGATCCTCTTCTGTATTCAAACTCACATCACAGACACACTTTTTCAAGCTGGTATATTCGGTTTGATGAAATTATGACACATATGGTGACATGTAGTGATGATGATTTTATACCTATTATTTATAAGTTTTTATATTTTTTTTATAATTTTATTAATTTTAAAATTAATTTATATTATTTATAATATAATTTATAAACTTTATCGTATATTACTGATTGTTTGATGTTGTGATCTATGGATACATTGCTGCTTGATTTTTTTATTTTAACTATGTCTTGTAAGGTGTCCTTGAGTGCTCTGAAAGGCACCTAAAAATGCATTATATTTAAATTGCTGCTTAATGAATACAAAGTCATTGTAGCATGTGTTACATGCTATTCTTTGTAAGTGGACATTGTAAATGTGTTAAGACATAAGAGATAAGATAAGATAAGATAAGATAAGATAAGATACACCTTTATTGATCCCATAATTGAGAAATTCCAGTGTTACAGCAGTCAAGGGGAAAGAGTCAGATTAAAGATTTCAAAATTTAAACTTAAAAACTAGGCATGCAAAATAAGTACAAAAATACAAAAAAAAGAGGCAATGAATAACAATACTAATAATAATACTAATACTAATACTACTACTACTACTAATAATAATAATGAGGAGCAGTGAATGAAAATGAGCAGTGGATAAAGGGAGCACATCTAGTGCAAGTGATTGTATGTGCAAAACAGCAGACAGCTGTGGTGTCCAAAAAGTGTCCATAGTGTCAGTAAAGTGTCCATGGTGCAGTACTGTGAGCAGTGCTGGTTATGTAGCCTGACAGCAGCAGGCAGGAAGGACCTGCGATAGCATTCCTTCAGTCTATCGCTGAAGGAGCTCTCCAGAGCTTTTATCTCCTCCTGCAGAGGATGGGAGTCATTAGTCCTCAGAGATGACAGCTTGGCTGTCATCCTCCTTTCTCCCACCACCTGCACAGAGTTCAGAGAGCATCCCAGGACAGAGCTGGCCTTCTTGATCAGCTTGTCCAGTCTCTTCCTATCTGCAGCCGAGACGCTGCTGCCCCAGCAGACCACTCCGTAAAAGATGGCTGATGCCACCACAGTGTCAGAGAAGGTCTTCAGGAGTGCCCCCTGCACTCCAAAAGACCTGAGCCGCCTCAGCAGGTAGAGTCTGCTTTGGCCTTTCCTGTATAGTGCTGTTATGTGATTAGTCCAGTCCAGTTTATTGTTAAGATGAACACCCAGGTACTTATAAGATGTCACCATCTCAATGTCCTTTCCCTGGATGTTCACCGGTGTTGGGGGGAGAATCTGCGCAGGTAAGCTTAAAAAGCAAAACTGTTATGTTGTGTGGTAATGTGGGTTATGTCGGTTATTATTAAAAATGTTTTCAGTTTGCTGGTCTGGACAAATAAATAATAAAAGTGTGAAGTGTCTGTTTCTGCTTGTTTTGCTGCGTCACTGTCAGTCAAATGTTTATATTAAATTCCACTGAAATGATATTTAATAATTATATAACTCAATTATAATTAATAACACTTTAACATATTCTGTACATCTATTTTTGACTCTCAGTGGTTAAATTAGAAACTATATTTTCTTTATTTTTACATGTAACATTACAGTACCATGGGCAGTGCCTCAGCAGAGGAAAACAGTGTATTTTTTGTCACCCCCAAAAACACAGAAACAAAAAGATGGTTTTAAAAGCCCTGGATGTGGAGACACAGTTGGAAGAGCTGCTGATAAGACAGAGAGGTACTAATTGAAAAAGACACCCCATGGCCAAACCTCTAATCGATGGTTAAAATCTCTTCACTTTGAGCACCCCAAGTCTTTGCTGAACACTAAGATATATTTGTGTGGCTAAAGAAAAAAACATGACTGAGAAATCATAGTTTTCAAAAAAGTCTCTACATTTGGGCTTTGCTCAAACTTGATGATAGAAAATAACATTACAGCCAATGAGAGGGAGAAGTGAGCTCTTTTTTTAAAAGGAGAGGAAGTGGGTAATGTCATCGGTGAAATATTAAATTAGAATTTTCGGAGGAGAATGTCACATAATTGCAGGCTTGTTACTCAGCATCACTGCTGCCATGGTTATTGAGACGCCGCTCAGGACTACCCTTAGCCCGCTCACTGACCCGCTGGCTGCTTGATAATGTTATCTGAAGGTCCCTTTACACCCGCATGTTAAACTTAAGGAGCGTATGATTTATAAAGCATCATGTGCACCTACATCTCAGTCATTGTGGATTTGGGCACATATGCATAAGCTTTGTTTACACTCCCACAGTGAGACATAAATGGATGCAGTAACACACTTCAGTTTGCATATCAATATCTGTGCCCACTCAACCACTAATTAGACATGTCGATTAAAAATACGGCTGTGGCTATTAATAGCTCCCGTGCCACTAATTCATTTCACACAGGCCTACCTGCAAACCTTTTTTTTAGTAATCAAATTATTCAAGTTACTCAAGGAATCGTTTTAGTCCTAATGTTAAGGTATGTAAAGCCTGTCTTCTGTTACATCTTAACAGGAGCCATCTGTTCATTAAAAGCCAGAAAAGAATGTAGCAACAAGTTAAAATTAACTACAAATCATTTTCAGGAACATAAAACATCAAACTTACTGCAAACTACTAACATCTTGGTCCAGCGCTAAGCATGATGAGAAATGTGGGCGTTGCTACATACAGTCTAAAAACTCTGAACTATAATCATGAATAAAATGGGGATTAACTGAAATAGGTCGGCCTGTGTTAAATAACCATTTGGCTTTTTTAGACCATATAAGTGGTATGACATTTTTTACCATTATATTTTTATTATTAAGTTCTTTGGAACTAAATTAAATTTGTAAATTCATTCTTGGTCACATTGTGTGAAAAACACCTGAAACACAGTAAAAATGTGGCCTGCACAAAAAATGTACCATATGGAAATGTCCTTAGGGATCCTCTGAGATACAGCTACACGGATCCTGCCATTGACGAGGCTAGTTCAGTCACTATTATCAAAGAGAAGAGAAAAATGGGCAGAAGTTGCAGCCTTCAAAATTAATTGGGAGTATGGTTTATGCTATAGCTTGCTGGGTCATTATACGAAAACGTGCCATTTCAACCTGATCTCACAGAAATACGTGAAATGACCACGACCTCTTAACACCGCATTGGCAGCATGTAATGGGTTGAAATTACGTGCTGCCACCACGAAAACAATGCCAATGTAAAGTCAATTAGGATCCTCTCCCGTGGTGGACACACGGATTCCCTGATTCAATTACGTCACGTCAACCTCGTTTTCCTCAATGATATCTTTAACATTCCTGTACACACACAAAAACACGGAAGTGTTCTTGATATTAAAACGGCAAATATATTCCTCTGTTATAATTTCCCACCAATAATAATAAT
>NC_065507.1:37609018-37612556 GCF_006386435.1 Epinephelus moara | reverse complement strand
ACTTCCGCGTTTTTGTGTGTGTACAGGAATGTTAAAGATATCATTGAGGAAAACGAGGTTGACGTGACGTGATTGAATCAGGGAATCCGTGTGTCCACCACGGGAGAGGATCCTAATTGACTTTACATTGGCATTGATTTCGTGGTGGCAGCCCGTAATTTCAACCCATTACGTGCTGCCACCACGGAATGTGGTGTTAAGAGGTCGTGGTCATTTCACGTATTTCTGTGAGATCAGGTTGTGCCATTTTGTGTCCCTTGAACAAAACTGTGCTATAAATGTCAATAAACAATAAATACACTATAATCATTCTAGAATTTATTTTCCATGATATCTCTTGTAACATTAAAACAATGTAAAAGTTTATTTCTTTTGTTTTCAAAGAGTTTTAAACACCTCTTTGTATGAAGCATCATTCAAAAGCTGTAAAAATGGCCTGTCCCTCAATATGATTGTTCTATTTTTACTAGCTATTAAGGCCCAAAAAAGTCAAACTATCATAAAAACATAAACTTATATATAAAGCCTCAAGTGTCCTTTCATTACTCATGAATGGGTTTTATTATGTTGTAAAAAACATCAATTTAGTTGGGTCCTCAGGTAGTCGTCATCCCTGTTACTTTTAATGGAAACACCCCTTCTGAGATAATGGACTGCTCCAAAAGTTGCATCATTTCCTGGGAGTGAAATCAGCTTCCTTTTGTTAACATGCTGGTGAAAAGACAAATAAGTGTCTTCTTTTCATGAATTTTCTTAGAGTTATATAATGTTTGACAAGCTTAGCTGGGGGACAAGCTTATTGTGTCAGCCCTGTTTCCACAAAAGGACACGTAAAAAGATATTTGTTAAAATTTTTTAATGTACATAAATAACATGATTTAAGCCTTTATGAATGCACACCATGTGGTCTCATGACCTTCACCACATGGCTAGTAATGGCTGCCAAGAACACTTTTCGTCAACCCTATTACCGTCAACCCTGTTACCATTCTAGCATAACAGGATTGACGTAACAGGGTTGACAAAAGTATGGTTTTGCGAGTACATGAAAATATACTTTATTATATACTTTGAAATTTGGCATAGTGTAAGGTATGGGTATAAGGTTTTCAAAAACCAATTTAGGATAGCCACAAATTTCAATATGGCCCTCAACGGAGATTTGGATCTGCTCCAGATTGTAATGGGTTCCATGTTGGACCATGCTATACCTCTCCACCAAGTTTAACACCATGCCAAATTTCAAAAACTTGTCACCAAGTGCACAATTTCTATGAATTTGTACGAATTCCCTCTCAGCTATGTGGTTAATGATCTATAATGATCTATAATAATACACTATCAGCACAATGTCATGTTGAATTTATTATCCATCCCATTATCTCCATTACAACCAAAGCTGCAACTTAAACTAGCAGTATGGTAACTGTTGTCAACCCTGTTACTGAGGTGTCAGCCCTGTTACTTGTATAATATTCTAGTATAATTCAAAAAATGAAAATACAAATGTCAAATCAATTCATTTTATCTGTTAAGTAAAAGAAACCAGTAATCCACAGAATGAAATGTGGGTATTATTGTTTTGTTTCCATATTCTGTTCTTAAAGGATAACTTCGGTATTTTTCAACCTGGGCCCTGTTTCCCCATGTGTACGTGTGCGTATGACTCATAGGTACAGCTCGTTCTAAAATTGGTTCCGTATTGAGGGAGGCGGATGCAGCCAGGAGCCGCGAAACGAGCTAAAACGGTAACGGGGGCAAATGCGTCCTGTATAAGTTTGCGCATTAAAAGTGCATTTTTTTGCCACTGACCGGTTCAGATCGCCAGTGCTATGAGTGCTATGAGTGGAGTCAGCTGTCAGTCAGTGTTGGAGCAGAGAGGGGGAGGGCTGCCCCACTGGGTACTGTAAGTGAGTATGTGTGTATGAAGTGTGTGTGTGTTACGCTAGAAGAGTCAGAGTTTGGGACTTTTACGTGCTACCCCCTGGAGTTTTTGGAGTGCTCAAATAAATGGGCCTTTTTCCCGAACGCAAGAACAGGATGTCGCGCAACACCCCGTACAGCTTTCATAGGCTGCCTTTGTCGGACGGCGAGATGCTGAAGTTGTGGCTAGTTGTGCTACAAATGGATGCTAACACTCCTGTCCAGACACTGCGCCTTGCAGACCATCGGGTCTGCAGTGCTCACTTCTCCCAAGATGACTACTGCCAGCCGAAGAAGAGAAGACATCCAATCCCGAAACACCTCTTCCTCAAGAAAACGGCTGTCCCACGAGTAGAGAGAGCTACAGACACAGTGGAGCAAAGCTCGTGACATCACACAGCCCAGAGGTAAGGGAAAGACTAGTATGCTATCTACAGAGATAGCACTGGCGATCTGAACCGGTCAGTGGCGAAAAAAAAGCACTTTTAATGCGCCAACTTATACGGGACGTATTTGCCCCCGTTACCGTTTTAGCTCGTTTTGCGGCTCCCGGGTGCATCTGCCTCCCTCAATACTGAACCAATTTTAGAACGAGTTGTACCTATGAATCATATGCACACATACACATAGGGAAATAGGGCCCAGGTTGAAAAATACCGAAGTTGTCCTTTAAAAAGAAAGATGCTGTGAAAGTGTCAATTGCAAATGAGCATATTCATCCATGGATAAAACATAAACACCTCAATATTCTCACTGTACAAACACACTCAGTGTAACAAAGGGAGATTTATCCTTCATAGTATATCAGATTTGTTGTAAATATGCATTTAAAACATTTTCAAACATTAATTGGTGTATCGTAACAGGGTTGACAAAACACACATATGCATGTTTATTAAATGTGGAAAAAAATAAAAAAATATGATAGCCTGAGATGGCACAGCACCTATTTCTAATAGGTAAGAATGTATTTAATCCTAAAAGGGGCATAAATAATTTTAAAACAGTACTTTGAAAATCAAACATTAAGAATGGGAAATGGCACGTTTTCATATACTGACCCAGCTAGCTAACCACTGTCCTCATTTCAAACAAGGCTGCTTGTAAGCTAATATTAGCTTCTGGAATGTTTGCTATCAGCCTATGAGCTAACCATACATCTTAGCTGAAGATTTCAAGCTCCACTCCTTCACTTCCATAGTTTAGGAGGAAATGTAGCACAGTGCGAGAGCAGGCGGAACACGCTCAGGGAAAATAAAACAATAATTTATGCCACTGATATGACTGTGTTGTCTCTCTTGTACCGAGGAAGAGAAGGGGAAAGTGGAGTTGTGGAGTGAAAAGGAGTGCCTCTTTGACATGGGGAACTGCCCATTGGTTCGACATCCCATTGTTCCGACCATATTCTATTACTATTACATCTATTCTATTACTGCATCTTGCTAACTTGGCCATTCTGGATGTCACTAACTCGGCTTCTTCTCCGGAGCCTTTGTGCTCCACTGTCTCTCAGATTAACTCATATCGCAGCGGTGCCTGGACAGCGTGACGTGTGTGGTTGTGCTGCTGCCGTGGTCCTGCCAGATGCCTCCTGCTGCTGCTGCTGCCATCATTC
>NC_065507.1:37602073-37608626 GCF_006386435.1 Epinephelus moara | reverse complement strand
TTAAAATGAAAAAGAAAGTGACAAACACATAAGCCGTGAGCCTGCTCCGCCTCAAGCCGGTCGCGGCGCACCATACGCCCGCCGCGAGCCGTTCAGCACCGCGGACAGTCGGACTAATAGGATGTCGAACCAATGGGCTGTCGAACCAATGACATGGAGCCCCGTTTTTCACCAGCACTTCTTCTCCACTTCCGCGTCTCAGGCCTCAAAATAAATCATTATCCTTTACAGTATTTGTGTAAATTAAACATTGTATGTATTTAAAAAGTTATTTATTTAGTCTAACATGGCAAACACCAGCAGAGTGTCTCCAATTAACAGCTTGCGTTATTCTTTTACAGTTGAGTGAAGCAACTACCAACATTTCTAGCTCAATACTGCTGCGTACTGGCGGGTGAACAAAACTGAATGAATATTTTCTAAGACAATATATTTTTATTGAAAAATGCACAATAAATAACAATGGCACAACATTAAATAATGCCATAAATAAAAATAATGCATAGACATAGAAAACCTGCCAACCAACAATAAACACATAATGAACATTAATACTCAGTGTGTATGTTAAAATGATTATAACATTGGTAAAACATTGGTAAATTATCATACAGAAATGTATACATTATAAACAAGATTCGAATAGATTTATATTTTAAATTATGACGTGTGTGTGTGTGTGTGTGTGTGTGTGTATGTGTGTGTGGTTGGGTATCAGCTGCCTAATGTGAACGTACATCCTGTGAAGCAGGGCTCATATGAGTGCAGAGGCACTGCAAGAAAATAAATCTGTCTTCACAGAGCATTTTGATCAGATAAATAACAATACTATAACAATAAAACATGTGGATACCACTGACATTTAATGACAGTGGGTATGGAGTGACTCTTTTCCCAGTTCATGTTCTCCCAAAATCTTTTAAAAATCATCTCCCTGTCTGCCTCCTCAATGTTCCTGCAGTGATGCTTGGTGGACCTGACACACGCAGCAGACATGCTTCGTGGTCCGATTCCCCGGGGGTCCTTGGTGACTTCTCCCTTCTTGTTTCACCCGACGTGCGCCTGTCCCATCATTCTTCTTCTTTTTGCCTCATTCTTCCTCCTATTATCTTTCCCCTTGCGCTTTTTTCCTCCAACTGCGTCATGCTCAGCCTCATCAGAATCTTAAAAAATGCAACAACAAAAATTAGAGTTTGTGTGTGTGATCCACTGTGACTGCTGCTGTGAAATGTGCTAATCTATCCACTCTACACATTAACATTCATACATGGTAATACATTTCTATACAACTCATATCATACACATATTATTCACTCTAATTTACCTGCGTCCACATCATAATCCTCATCTTTGCTGTCCTGTGCTGTCTCATCCTCTCTCTCTGAGCTGCTCCCTGGTTCTTCCTCTCTGTCACTCTCTCCTTCTATGCTGTCACTGTCTATCAATGGCCTTAACTTTTTCACCTCCTCATAGGACACCTTCACCATCTCGCACATTTCCCTCAGGGACACAGACATCACTACTGACTGACAAAAAACGAGGCACTCATCTTTAGAAAAAACCTTATTCAATGGCAAGTTCTACCAGCAGAACATGATTAAAAACTATTACTTCACACGTTTTGGTGTCCAGCCGTCAGACCGCTGTACTCTGATTACTGAATGCTTTCACCTGCTAATTGACTAAATTTATTGTTTCCTGAGGAAGGCTGGATGCCGAAATGCGTTAAAGTAACAGTTTTGATTATGTTCTGCCTGTAAAACTTGGCATGGAATAAGTGTGCCTTGTTTTTTTCCTTCGTTTTTTTAATAAGTATAACTTTAGATGAAGTATCGATCTAAAGTTAGCTAGCGAGAGACAGGCTGTGAATAACATTACTCTGGTAATTTCTTATCACATCGCTAGCTAGCTCAACACTTCTACACAATGTTAAAATTGATCAATCAGGTACACTGCATACTTTTAACTGAATCTGCAGCCACCCAAGCCTTATATGAAAACACTTTGAGCTATTTACCTCAGTGAAATCCAACAATCTCCGCGACTCCTCTTTGTTTGTCTCTGCTCCTCTTGTTTACGTCCTTCAAAATATGGCGGAAGGGTGGTAGGGGAGTTAGGAGGTTTGATCGACAGTTTCAGGATCCAATGGTGTTAGGAGGTTTAGTCACAGGCGGTTTTAAATACTTTTCATTGGTTAAATATTTGTAAAACCACAGTCAGACATACAGAGTGATCAATAGTACTGATTAATAGAAAAAAATCAAAATCATGATTTTTGGACATAGGAGGTTTGCGCCCAGCAGCGACGCTATGCTCTTCGCGCCGGCTCTTGAACCTTTGGCTATCTCCGTTAGAACCAGTCCACTTATTTCTGGGATAAGGTGTGGTGCATCTGAATGTACCATTGCTCTGTACGCAGATGATGTAATCCTGACCTTGTCGGACGCGAGGGCATCCCTTTTCCCTCTTCTAGATCTCATAAAAAACTTTGGTCAGCTCTCTGGGTTAACTATCAACTGGGGAAAAAGTTTGTTTGTGCCTTTGGCCAATGGCCTTGACTCTGGCTTCCTTAATAATTTGCCCTTTAAAATTTCAACTGCTCATTTCACTTATCTAGGGATCAATATCACCAGGACCCCAAACCTTCTCTTCAAACTCAATTATCTGGACCTGATTGGCAAGCTTAAAAATATGTTAGAGAAATGGAAACTCCTCCCTCTCTCTCTGCTCGGGCGCGTCAATATTATTAAGATGGTAGTGCTCCCTAAATTTATTTATCTCTTCCAAAACGTACCCATATTTCTCACTGCCTCTTTTTTGAAGGCCTTAGACTCTATCATTATTCCCTTTATCTGGGCCAACAAACCCCCCCGTATCTCCAAGATGCATCTACAGAAGCCTAAAGCTGAAGGTGGTCTTGGCCTCCCTGTTATTCGCCACTATTACTGGGCCTGTAATGCCAGAGCGTGGGTTTTTTGGAATTATGCCCCAGCGGTGACTGGGCAGAGGGCTTCTCGTTGTCCCAGATGGCCTGAAATTGAGTCCGGTATCGCTTGCTGGAGCCTCCCTACCAGCCATTTTATTTTCTAATCTAGAACTAGCCACTAAGCAACTGAAGGTTGATTTCATTTTGCATAATACATATAAGATTTTAAAGCAGATAAAGAATATGCTGGGTCTCAAAGAATTGTCTATCTATGCTCCTATTTGTCAGAACCCATGTTTTAAACCAGGCACGTCAGACATGTTTTTTTCACGCTGGGCGGACAAGGGCCTGTCTACTATTAAGGATCTCAATATCAACGAACATTTTGCGTCATTCTCTCAGCTCCAGGCTAAATTTGACCTCCGCCGCCCATCTCTTCCGGTATTTTCAAATTAGAGACTATCTCAGGCATTCTATCAATTCCTTTGAAGCAATACCTGCACAGCACAACTTTTATGACCTTATGTCTGAACTCCCTACCTCCAAGCGTTTAATTTCTTGGTTTGTTGACCTTTTCTCCGTGGCAACCCCTTCTCTCCACATTAAACAGGCGTGGACTGAGGACACTGGTGAGGAGATTTCTGATGAGTTTTTCCAAGACCAGACTGCATAGAAATTTTCCTAATTTCTGTCCCACCTGTGATAAGTGTAGGTCTGTAGATGGGACCCTGGGTCATCATTTTTGGTCCTGTCCAAGCTGAGGATGTTTTGGGATGATATTTTCCACCTGTATAGTGGCATATATAACAGGCAGTTGATTCCTGACTGTCTTTCTGTGATACTTGGCTGTTCTGATTACTCATTAACTCTACCTTAAGCTTTGCAACAAGACCTTATGTTTGGTTTTGTCGTTGCAAAACGGGTTATCCTGAGAGAGTGGAAATCAGTTTCTCCTCCTTGCTTCAAGAAGTGGAAGAACGAAATGGTCTCCTGTATATATCTTGAGGAGATTCAATACCAACTGTCAGATGCCCATCCCAAGTTTCTTAAGGTCTGAGGTCCTTTTATTGAGCACATCAGGAAGGATGGGAATTAACCTCACTTTGAATCATACCAGTCGGCATTACACTGCTCTGTGCTGCACCCTGCCTTGGACTATATAGAGTTCCGCCTCCTTTGCCTGCCTCTCACTCTGTGTGACTCTGACCCCCAGATCCATTTGCACTGTTGTGGGCTTATGTGTATATATTTATTTTTATTTATCTTGTATCTGGCAGCTTGTTCTGTTTAGTTTAGTTCTGTATTGTGTCTGTATGTTTTTGTCCTTTGTATTTTTGTAATTTAATTTATAAATAAAATATTAAAAATAAATAACTCAGTATTTGCTAAATTGAAGGCAAATTACTTTAGAAAAGAACGAGCATTGGCGGTTAGTCACCAAGAGTAGCCACTGGGACTAACCACAGATAGTCTATGGGACTAACTAGCTTACTGCTACTTCTGCTATCTCACTGGAAGTTGTGCACATAATCATTTCTACAGTAGTGCCCTCAGGAATAAGGTGGATCAGTATTCTTAATGCATTAAAAGCCCCATCACTCAACCTCTAGTTTATAACTAGTCAGGAGCATCCATAAGACACTGGACACTATTAATTCAGTATAAGTCATATCTATAATGTTTCTGAATGTGGATATAATGCATCAATAAGCATTATGTGTGTTTATGGGTGTAGTCATAGAGCATTATAAATGCATTATAATTCACTATGAATGTCCTCATAACGCATTATAGATGTGGTCTTAAAGTGTTACCAGTAAGGTCAATGTTGGATATTTGTGCATACAGAATTCACATGGACACTCCAGGACAGATCACAGTCAATATGTACACCCAAGTACTTGTAAGAATAAACCTGGGTTGTACAATTATTGTGAACTTATAGTGGAGAATAATCCTCCAGATGTCCTGGCTCAAAAATCATTTCTTTGGTTTTGAATGAGAATGAAGAGGAGTAATTAATTAAGTGACTGTACAAGCATACAGGTCTCCATCCCTGTATCAGAGTGCAGAGCAGCATTCAGCAGGTGGAGCATCGAGTGAAGAAGATCCCTCTACAAACGAACTGAGGGAATATGACAGACTTTCTTCCCCTGCCATTGCATCACTAAAACATTATGTGTCCAGTAACACTGGGGTGCCCCAAGGAATTGATCTGGCATCATTCTTCTTCACCCTCTACACCTCTGATTTCCATTTCAATTCTGGGTCCTGCCACCTCCAAAAGTTTTCTGACGACACCTCTATAGTCGGATGCATCAGCAATGATGACGAGGAGGAGTACAGAGGACTGATTGAGAGCTTTGTCACGTGGAGCAACCGAAACCACCTAAAACTCAACACCAACAAGGAGGTGGTGGTGGACTACCGGAGGAACCGGAGGCAACCTGCCCCAGTCACCATCCAGGGCGAGGAGGTGGAGATGGTGGACTCGTACAAGTACCTTGGGGTCCACATCAACAATAAACTGGACTAGACTCATAACACAGATGCCCTCTATAGGAAAGGTCAGAGCAGGATGTTCTTCCTGAGGAGACTCCGATTGTTTGGCGTCTGTAGTGGGCTCCTCAAGACCACCTTCTACCAGTCTATGGTTGCCAGTGCAGTCTTCTTTACTATAGTGTGCTGGTGGGGTGGAGTTAAGACTGGTGAGGCCAACAGACTCAACAAGCTTGTGAGGAAAGCCCGCTCTGTGGTGGGACTGGACCTGGACAGTCTGGAGACAGTGGCTGAGAGGAGGGTGAAGGACGAAATCTGTGCAATCCTGGACAATCCTCCTCACCCCCTGCACGATGAGCTGTGGCTGATGGGCAGCTCATTCAGCCAGCGGATTATCCCACCCAGGTGCAAGACTGAACGATTCAGACACTCCTTTGTGCCCACCGCCAACAGACAGTACAACAGCGGTTTGGCTTAAGCAACATCCAGCTCTAAAGTGACTTATTTTGCATCCGTCCAATATGACACTTTATCTGCCACCTGTCATTTTTTTCATTCAGCACTTTGTCTGCCATTTTTTAGTCACTTTATTCATCTGATGTAGCAATTTTATTGATGTAGCAATTTTATTTTTTCTTTTATTTATTTATTTATTTATTTATTATTATCTTTAATTTTTACATTTTATTTCTTCTCTTTAATCTTATTCTATTTAATGTCCTTTGATTTTGTCTTGTGCTGCTGTGATACTTGAATTTCCCCCATGGGGATCAATAAAGTATATCTTATCTTATGTCAGCATTTACAGCTAGACATATGCTTCCGTATAGAGCTTAGATTCTCTGCCCGAGCCCGAGCCCGAGCCCGGGCTTAGATTCTCTGCCCGAGCCCGAGCCCGAGCCCGGCCCGACCTGGCCCGCGGGCCCAAGCTGGGTCGGGCCGGGAGCCCCCCTCCATCTGATGGGCCCAGGCCGGGCCTGGTCAGATATGACGTTTTTTTTTTTTTTTTTTTTTTGAAGCTATGATTTGATAATGTTATAGGCTATGTATTGTAGCGACCCTGCAGTAAATGTTCTGTTATAATGTCAATGTTCTGTGAGTTAATGGCATGTTTGGGATTGAATGAGG
>NC_065507.1:37600299-37601363 GCF_006386435.1 Epinephelus moara | reverse complement strand
AATCTGCTTGGCAGCGCAGTTAGTGGAGCATTTCACCCTCTGCGCATGCTTTGTGAATTAGACGGTATGTGTTTGCTCCATTTTTACCGGTTTAGCGGCCGCAAAAGCCACGCAATCCTTTTGTGAATTCGGCCCTCAGTTACAATGTTGCAACATTGTGCGCGCACAGCCCTTCACCTTCTGTCATTCAAATAACAAGATTTGTGGTTTAATACTCTTAATTATAACAGCTAACTTATTGAAAAATGCCGGGTTTAAATCGGGCTCTGGCCCATAATTACAGTTAATTGGACGGGCCGGTCCGGTCCCAGACATAACGTGCACGGGCTCGGGCCAGGTCGGGCTGGATTTTTTGGGCCCGATCTAAGCTCTACTTCCGTATAATCATTTGAATGTTTTATCTTCCTGCGACCTTGTATTCTCTTATGAGGACATTACATTTTGGGATTGTTGCATCTTGCACTTCATTCTTAAATTAGACCTATTGTTGTCATTCGTGGATAATTTTATGTGACATCTGTGGTAAGAAGAGCAAAATACACTAATCCATGCAAAAACAAGATGATATCTCTACCAAGTCAGTCTACAGCTGATCCTGACACAAAAGTGGACAAGGTACAAAACCTGATCACATTGTATGGTTGAAATTCGTTTTTATATGTTTAATAAAGTTTGTGATTTGATATGGCATACAGATTTGAAAAATTTTAGTAATAGTAACAAGCTAAGACCCTGTTAATTAGGAAGTCCTCATTTGAAGACATTTGGACTTTAATATTGTATTATCACAGCATTTTACACAGGCCAATCAGGTGTGACAGACTGTAGTAATGCGAGTTCCAATCCATCCTCCATGTCAGAGCCCCATAAATTGTCAGAGAAGTCTGAATGAAACCTAAAACATTTCAGTCATATTAAAGCAGATCAGATGAATGATTTCACCCACCTGTAGGTCCACACCAGCAGACTGAGAGACAGGATGGTGATGACAGGACTGATGTACACCAATCGTCTGAACTTCTTTAGGTGAGGCGGGAGCCGATTGTGGCCCATCACAAACATGT
>NC_065507.1:37597525-37599277 GCF_006386435.1 Epinephelus moara | reverse complement strand
ATCCTTCGACGCTCCATGGACATTAATTGCATTGTACGTCGTAGCCTGTGATAAAGAAGGCCCTGTCATTGTACAGTCTGAATACATCAAACTCAATGTCGTGCTCAAGTTTATTAGATCCATGTCGCACAGTGTAGCTGCACTAAACTTATAAGAATGCTAAAATGTCACAGTCTCTATGAGGCCTTAGGGTGCCCTTGATGGTGCTGGAAAAATTTCTTATGTATTTGAGTGGATGCCCAAAATTTCCTCAGGCATGTCAGGTTAAACAGTCTCTACCTTGCCTTTCTCACCACTTAGTCAGTATGCAGCACCCTGGTCAGGCCCTCAGTGATGTGGACACCAAGGTATTTGAAGCTATCCACCCTCTCCACCAAGGACCTGTTAATATTAAAGGGGGCGTAGTTCCTTTGCTTCTTCTTCCCAAAGTCAACGATCATCTCTTTTGTTTGTTGACGTTCATGAGTCGCTTGATGTTCTTACACCAGTGGGTCAGGTCCTCTACTACTTTCAGGTGGGGCTTTTTATTATTATCTGTGATCAGAACCACCACAGCTGTGTTGTTAGCAAGCAGCTGTAGAGGAAAACAAAAACACCTCTCTAATGATAAACTTTGCACAGGTATAAGTAGCTATAGTCATGGTCAGACATTTAGAAAAACAAGTTTTTTGGTGGAGGTAGACTTTGAATAATGTTTACTGCTTTCAGTTTCAGACTGTACAAAAAATCTAAAAGAATCAGAAAGTATTCATTCTTGCGAGAGAGGGCTCATGTCATTTTTTTCCCTGTAAGGCAGCTGTTGTTCCTTTCTAATGTCAGCTGTGATCAGCTTAAGACCCCCACCACCCTCTAGTACCTAGGCTGTGGTAAGACCAACAGCCCTGTTTGGCCTGCTCACTAATTTCTATGAGACCACTGCGGGAGTCCCAACACAGAGAGCTCTGTCAAATTAAGTAGAGTCTATACTTGACTCCACGGTATAGACTACTTCCTACTGACTAACATGCTTGCAAGTGCATGTCTTTGTCTTTCCTTCCTAATTCTCTGTGATGATGGTGCAACAAGTCTTACACAGTGTTGCTTCAGCAATTATGGTGTGCCTTAGTATAATATTAACTAGAGTCAAATTCCACTGAAAGAACACAGTCAACATTGTATCAGATAATGAATGACGTTTGCATCGAGTAAAACAGTTTGCTGATGGGAGATTAGAGCCTCAAACTTAAGTATGGTCAAATGTAACACACTGTTGCAGTCATGTGTGGTTTTCACTATTTCAACAAAGTATGTTGACAACCCTGACCACTTGTGAAGCCAACGATGACATCCTGACAGTATGCTTAGGGTGTTTTTGTCACCTATAGGCACCGGATGAAGCAGTAAAAACAACACAGAAATATACAGAAAATTCACTCCTTTCATGTCTGTTTTCAGACTCCACCAACCTCTGAGAATTAAATTTGGCTCTTGAGCTGTGATAATGTTTCACTTTCTTCACCAGCTAGTCGCTAACTCTGTATGTCTTTGTGTGTGTGTGTTATTGTGTGTGTGTGGGTTTATCAGCTAAGTGCTGTTGCGGGAAATGAGGTTGATGAGAGTACTTGGTATGGCAGTAGCTCAGTCCATAGGGACTTGGGTTGGGAACCGGAGGGTCGCCTATTCGAGTCCCCGTCCGGACCAAAATATGGAGCGTGGACTGGTGGCTGGAGAGGTGCCAGTTCACCTCCTGGGCACTGCCGAGGTGCCCTTGAG
>NC_065507.1:37594503-37596674 GCF_006386435.1 Epinephelus moara | reverse complement strand
AGCTTTCAGTGCAGCCATTTGCTCTGCTTTTAAAGAAAATGTACATTCCAGTTCGTTCAACACATTTACCATCGAAGTTTCAAAATCAGTAGCCATGTTGGTTGTTTACGAAATGCATTCATTCCGCTCCTTGTTCCTCCTATTCTGATGACGTGCCCACCCCAAAGTAATAAACGGTTGTGACTGGCCCGGTAAGCTTTAACTGATGCCAGAATGCACCTTTATGATTGCATGGCCAGACTGATCTGTGGAGCAAAATAGAATATGAGCTCGCAAGATTAGGATGGTTTCACCAGGCTAATACTGTCCACCATCCTCTCTACCTCTTAATGACAAAGTCAGCTCATACACTCTGTTACTTAAGAAACACTGATAACTAACTGAGCAGTTACCTGAATACAGTATGAAAATAGCAAGAAATGAAAACAGAGTGCAGAGGGCTGCATTGGGGGACTTGTGACCTCAGTGTGTCTGACATTATTATTTCTTGACATTTTTTAATATTATACAGTATGCCATGCACATGTTACATATATTTCATTTAACTGAACAGAGTTTTACCTCCTCTTAAACACACTGTGCAGTATCGCTGAACTTGTCACACCCAAACAGGATATGAGAAATTCATTTGCAAAAAATGAGGAAAATAAATAACGGATATATCCATCTTTTTGCAAATGAACCCTTCATATAATAAATGATATAAATCAATGGTTTTTCTAATCACGTGTTGGACGTGTTTACAGCACGCGCACATGCGTATGAGAAATGAAAGTATAAAGTCATATGAGTGCAAACTTGCAGTAATATTCAGATAAATAACTAAATAAATAACTTAATAAATATCATATGGGACTTCAGGAGCTCCACGGAAATAATAATAGTTGAATAGCTGGGTTGTCTCCATTATATGGTGGCTTTCTACATCTGAAGTCCTAAGGGAATCAAATGATTTTATGATCACCTTCCTGCTATGTAAAAACCCCTCATCTTTCGGGACCTGCGCGTGTAATTCAGGACTTCAGGACTTCTTACAAGTCCGAAGGTGATATTTTTTATATTGTGCACACAAGATAACCCGTACAAAATCACTTAACGGGACAACTGGCGCTTTGCAGGCTCTTCTACATTTTCCCTCGGCTGTGTGCACCTGAAGTCGTTAGAGACGCATATTGCGCAAAAGATAAATGACTGATGGTCTATAAACACACCGTGCAACGTATTTAGTTTACTGTGGTTTTTATTTATTGCTTTTATTTATATTTTTGATAACTGTCTACTAGCCTATAGTATTCATGCAGAAACTGATAATTAACTTCCCCCTCAGTGGGTTGATAGCCATTTTGAAAAAAAAACTCTGTTAATTATTACAACACGATTTAAAGTATTAAATCCAGGCTGAATTGGGACATAACTTACCTTTCCCGTGCAGTTCTTCGTGTTCATGTTAGAAATCCGATGTCTGTAATCCTCAGTTTCAGCTGGTAAAGGATGTAAGGAAAGGGATTTACAAAAAGTAGAGTTAAGACGTTAAACACATCCAGAGCGCATTTTTTTGTATTTTTTGTTTTGCTTTGCTGGTGAGCAGGTTACCTCAGAGTCATCATCTCCAGCTTGTTTGTAAGTGACACATAACTGTTAAAAAGCTAATGCGTTTTCCTGCCCGCCTTGTGTACGGCTGTGTGCAGCTGCACCACCTGATGTAGCGGACAGCAGAGGGAGGAAGGATGAAGAGGAAGTCCGGTCTTAAACTGCTTGTGCAGCTTGTATGAAGTGAAATGAAATGGCTGCATGCTTTACTCTTCCAAACAGAATATAAATGAAACCAACGAGGACACAGGTCAGCCTACTGTTTCAATGTTATGATAGTGAACTTGGTCATACAACAGGATGAATAGTAAGTTGGTAAGTTGTAACCAGTGTTGGGTAAGTTACTTGGAAAATGTAGTGAGCTAAGCTACTAGTTACTCTAATATTAGATGAAGCTTCACTACATCAAAGCTATCACCCTCAGAAATGTAGCAAGCTAAGCTACAGCAAAATGAAAGGAACTAGTGCAACTACATCCAAGCTTTTTACTAAACTGAACCAACTTCGTGCCAAGTCAGTGTTATCTTACTGATCAATAAAACTGTCAGTCAAACAGATAGGCAGGTAAAAAAGTTAAGTTC
>NC_065507.1:37587982-37594278 GCF_006386435.1 Epinephelus moara | reverse complement strand
GCTGTCCCCCGTCAGCTTCATGTGGAAGTGACTCTGTGTGGTTGCGGTGACAGTTTTATTTCAGTCCATAACAGAAATCCCCGCCTCGTTTGAGCTTCAGAAATGATTTTGGAAATATAGCTTGTGTGGACGCTACCGCGCTAAGTGATCAATAAAAGAGCTTAACTACTGAGAAGTTACTTGATTCAGAAAACAGCGACGCTACCACCAATCTACTGAGAAATGTAGTTAAACTACAAACGTCCGCTACTGTAGTGACGCTACTGCCCAACACTGGTTGTAACTTTATTAGTTACCTATCAAGAATAATATAAAAACATTTTAGAATAAAGATTAGTTTGGAAGTTACAGAGACATGTTTTCTTTATACGAATGCCGTTACAGATGCAATATATAATAGGCCATGTAAGGTTAAATATAAATGAGGATTGTTAATGTACATATCAGACCCTCCATATAGACAGACACAGCTGCATTTTTTACATGCCACTTGTAGCAACAAGTGCGCAGTGATAACAAAAATAAATAGCTGCAGGAAGTGCAGATTCTGTGATTTCATATGCTATTAAATCAAATGAAATCAAACTTTATTTATATAGCACTTTTCATACATTAAAAATGCAACACAAAGTGCTTCACAAAATTAAAACAATGAAAAACCTGGCCCTCCCACCCCCCACATATAACACACACACACACACGCACACACAAAAAAAAATTAAAGGGCTATTAATACTGTCTGTAACTTTGCACAGACAAAACCCTAGACCTAAAATTAAGATTAACCACTTCTGGTTTTTATGTCTCTGTGAACTAGGTGGTGGGCCGAAGCCGCGATTCCTTGTATTTAAACGATCCCTATCGGGGAAGGACCCAGATTTTTGTTGACAACTTCTTAAGTTTTCAATAAATCAAAAGAAAAAAACCAGTACTTCTTGCACATTTTTGTAGATCGGTAACTTTATCACGTTACCTTTTTCCGGCAAACAGAGCAGACAGCTATGTCCGGGGTCCGACATGCATGACGTGATTGTAGTTATCATCCAATGGAAAAAAGAAAAAAACCCTTGGAAAAATGGCGCTGCATGTAGAGCCACACATACATAGCCTAATAAGTCTCTTTTATGTCTTCAATACATAACGTGGTCTTTACACGTTACTGACTTTTTTTTAACAGTGTAGGTACCATGTATATTTTCTCTGTGAGCTTTATACAAACATGCTTGGGAACTTCACCTGTCATTTATCTGTCAAAATGATGAAACGTCATAAAATGACCCTCCTCCCGCCACTAGATTAATCTTTGTTGCTATTTTTGTTTGCTAGCATTACATTAGCATACGAAATGGAGTGCTGTATGCATATAATTCAGAAACATGGACCAATCACTCCTTTTACAGACACAGGATGGCAAAAATTTATTAAATCAGTGTTTGAGTGGAAAGATTTAGGCACTGAAGAGTCTTATAGCTGAAGAGGCAGTGCGGAGATTTAACTTTCACAGCCAGGAACCTGCTGAATATGCTATACCAGCTAATGCTGGCTATCACAGGGACTGCTACATCCATTTTACTAATATAACAAAAATAAAACGAGCCCAGAAAGAAGAGAAAAGGAAGCTTTAATTCAAAAAGAAAATGGAACAGAACGTTGGTATCAAAGTGTGAGTGCAGTGTGAAACTTCAAATCTGAATCCTGAATGCTGAATCTGTGAACAAAAAAAAGAAATTAGGAGCTACAATGACATCCTCTCACACGATCAGGTTCTGACAACTCAAGTTTATTGTGCGTAATTCACTGTTCAGACATAAGCTTTGTATTTCACTCTACTCAAATGAGCAAAACCCTAGTGAAAATCTATTCGATAAATCAGATCACTGCATTCTCACCCACTTGATTCCATCACAGGAGGGAGTCATTTGCCCATCTAGCTGCAGTGAACACTGTTGAGATGAAGAAAGGTGCTAACTTAAATTAAGCCCCTCACTCATTCACATTACTTTTGAAGTCCAGTAACATTCACAAACTACATTAAAAAACAGCATGGGGAAAACACACAGTTGTTATTTCCATTTAATCTCAGATAAGGTGACCAGATTTCTGAAATGAAAAGCAGGGACATTTCAAGTTCAGAGTACAGAAGTCATTAAATATTATTATGAAATAAAAAATGGGGGCAATTGCAGTTTCATGTATTTTGACAACTTTCAAAGAATGCAATTGACCACCATGTCATTGTGGTCTATGGGCATAAATGTTTTGTTTTTTATTTTCTTGTCATTAAAAGGACATTTCTTTTCCTCCTGCTTCCTTTTACTCTTCTATCAGTAATCTTCCTCTCCTAAAACAGAGCCACATCATAATATATTGTAATAGCTATCACATGGTAATGTTCACAATTCACTATAATACAGCCACACCAACAACAGTATATGTTACTGTCAGTGAAATAAGTCTTCAGTCCGCTCCAACTCTGACTTATTTCTTCTTTTGCCCTCATAAAATAGCTTCTGTCTTCTGTCTGTGGAGTAAATGAGTAAAAATATGGACATGTGTGCAACCCACATAGCGGTCACAGGTAGTAACGTAGACTCACGGTGTTCCGGACACCTGGCACAGTAAAAGTCCCATAAGATATCAATGCGCAGATAGATACGCTTGATTGGTGTGTCTATCTCTGGGGGCAGGCCTTACACGCATACCAAAGTTTGATTGACACATTTTGGGCAAATCATTTGGGAGAAATGTTGAAAAAACAGTCAGTAGTCACGCTGTCCGGATGACGGTGACTGCTCACAGTAATCCGGACGGCTGGCCATTTCAACGCACGGTATTCCGGACAGGTAAGATGGAGTCATTTCTAACATTATAAAAACACACATTTTAGTTGAATAACAATCAGATATTGTATATTTCTTATTTCTAAGCATTTCTACATTACTTTTTTGTTGATAAATGCTTATATGAAGTGGCGTGGCGTCGTAGTCATGGCCATGTGTTCAAAATGACGGTGCACCACTCCAAAAAGCTGCTAATTAACTGTATTAACGTCGATAAATTACTTTATGTCAGAATTTAAATTCATATCGGTAACGTTATATAGCTAGAAATACTGCTAATGTAAAACCACGTGGAGAATTAATAAGCACAACTCTGGTGAATTTGAATAATTAAAAATTTAATTAATTTGAAAACATTTTAACTTAAACTGCTGTTAAGCAGCTGACAGAGCTCACACTGAACCCACTCGTCAATGTCTGCATCTAACCCTGGTGGTGCAGTGTTGCGGCAGATTGCACAGTGGCCGGCACTGTCCAGTGAAGGGTTGCATTTTCTGGTCTTCTTTTCTCCTCTCTTTCTTTCCAATTCTGCTTTCCTTTTCTTCTTCTGTTCCTCCTTTTCCTTCTCCTCCNCAGAGCTCACACTGAACCCACTCGTCAATGTCTGCATCTAACCCTGGTGGTGCAGTGTTGCGGCAGATTGCACAGTGGCCGGCACTGTCCAGTGAAGGGTTGCATTTTCTGGTCTTCTTTTCTCCTCTCTTTCTTTCCAATTCTGCTTTCCTTTTCTTCTTCTGTTCCTCCTTTTCCTTCTCCTCCGCCTCCAGCCTGTCGAGATGAGCAAAATACTCATCGCTGGTGATGACCCTGGCCTGTAGGGGCAACCGACGCCGTACCCCGCCAGCTTTCTGGCCAAATGTGGGTGTTGTGAGTATCTTGGCGAGCGAGTGTGGGATGAGGCCAGCTTCGACAAGGTAATTCTTTGTGTGCTGATTACATGTTACGGGCATGTATCACTGGCAGGGGACACAGATGGTGGAGTGGATGATGTAGATGCAGCAGCTGGTGGAGTGGTGGAGGTTGACGCAGTGGAGGAGGAGGTGGGCACGAGCTTTACAATCTAGATAAAGATTTCTCAGGTTAAAAACTAGTATTGTTCATACTAAGTAAGATTTAAGGTGCATAATAAAATTAATATGAATGATTATAGGAAATAAAATAAAGAAGCTAACCTGTGTCATGTCCACTGCCTCTTTCGAAAGATGCCTGCCTTCTTGAAGCCGGCCATGATGTTGTCCGCTGTGACGGCCTTCTCATGGGCATGCTCGAGAACTGAGGAGAACTGCTTTTTCCCAATCACCATGTCTCCTCTCAATAGGCCCATGCGACTGGCCAGGGTGCTGAAGACAGCCTTCAGGGGGTTGAAAACGCTGATGTCCAGCGGCTGGAGCATGTGAGTGGTGTGTGGGGGGAGCAGCACAATTTCAATTGCATTGGCTCTGCACATGTCTATTACATGGCGGCCACAGTGGGTTTCGTGCTGGTCCATAACTAGGACTAAGGGGCGCTCTTGGGGGGCGTGTTTAATAAAGTGATCCAGCCACTTCCTGAACAGCTCAGTGGTCATATAGCCCTTCTCACTATAACCATATAAGCTATCCTTTGGTCCATCCAGGGCATAGGAAACGCTTGGAAGGCAGCGTGGATAAATGAGGAAGGGAGGGACATGTGTACCAGCTGCACTCACAGCCATGTGCACCGTAATGTGCTCCCTGGTGGTGGTCTGCTGGCGGTAGACGTGCCTTTTCCCCTTTGGGCCAATCACCTTCTCCCTGGACTTCGGCTTATCCCCAAAGCCAGTCTCATCGCAGTTCCAGATCAGGTGGGGTTTATCATGGAGACTGTACGTGTCGATGATATTCTTAAAAATGCAAAAAAAACCCCTCTCTATTGCCTCAGGTGTGGCAGCAAGGACCCTGGCCCGATCAAGGGAGTCTGGTATCCGGGTGGTCAGCTCTGGGTGGCGGGCTTTAAAGCGGGACCACCAGTTGTCACTGAGGCCCCTCTCTGTGTTTACCAGAGTCTTCCGGCCGCTGCCTTTAATGATCTCCAGGGCGAGGCTTTTAATAATGGCCCTCGTCAGGGGAAACCCATGATCCGCCATCCAAGTGATATATTTAACCAGGGCTTCTTCCTCCTCCTGATTAACAGCCCTGTTGGGATGGGGACCACACTCAAACCTCCCCAGCTTGTGGTCAGCAAGGGTTGACCGGGGTATGTTATATTTAGCAGACACTTTCCTGACACTTGAACCTTTCTTTACTTCTGCCACTGCTGCCTGAAGTGTCTCCCTGGTGTACATCTTTTTCCCTGACATTCTTACCTAACAGTTGAGTTAAGAATATATATTTAGAATTTGTAAGCATTTCTGTAACTTAACAGTTGTTAAATCTGATATTTATGGATTTTGCCTTTTGACAGCAGGGGAGAGAGAGGCCAGGACGCACCAGAGCGGAGAGGGGCTGGACCGGAGAGCAACATGTTTATTATGTTCTTCTTCTTCTTCTTCTTCTTCTTCTTCTTCTTCTTCTTCTTCTTATTATTATTATTGTTATGTTCATTTTAATTTAACATGTTCATGATTATTGTTAATGTTCATTTTAATTTGTTAATAAAATTAGTTCCTTTAACTTTAGACTCCTTTTATTTATGTGAATTTAACATTTTAACAACTTTTATAACAAGTGTGAGCCAGGGACAATAATGTTGACTTTCATGGCAAATATTGGCACAATATGTATTGTTATTAACATATTAATTAAGTTAACGTTATGACTTAGTTAATACAAATGCGTTATGTCCCTAACCAGAAACACAGATGTGTTGAAATAACTTTAAAACAGCTATTTTAAGAGTGAGGTGTTGTTTCAGTGTTGGTGCACTAATGGTGCGCTCAGATTCACGGCAGACAAAGTGTCGGTTTATCCCTTCACGAAGTAAAAATATTTGCAAGAAGTAACTCATTTTGCTGGCGGATTATCATGTTTTAAAACCGGCCGTCTGCTCCTCCCCACCACGAAGTGTCCGGCCGTAAAACCCTCCCCCCGCCACTTTCTGAACGTTCATAGGGGCACACTGGAAACTCACGTTGATTTCTCCGAAATGACTGGCTCTTGAAAGAAGGGAGTGGTCAGAGTCGAAAGAGGCGGAACCAAAGATGACACAGATATATATATTACTCATGACCCGGAAGTATTTATTCATTTATTTGCGGGAAAAGGTCAAGTGTCCGGATTACCGTGATGTCTGGAACACCGTGAGTCTACGTTACTGCATCAGTCTGTGCGCAACCATAATCAGAGCTGTGGCGTCTTTTTCACTTGTGTTTTTTTAATCCACAGTTGAAATTGGGGACATTTCCGGGGACAGCTCTAGCTCTGGACAGGTCACCCAAATTGGGGATGTCTGGTCACCCTAATCTCAGATGATCTACTGAAATAACACAAAAGTAAAATC
>NC_065507.1:37586452-37587767 GCF_006386435.1 Epinephelus moara | reverse complement strand
CTTGAGAATACACCCGCCAGCAAGGGACATACAGCACCGCCTTCGGCGTTTTCGTTGAAAGCCAGGCCAGCACTGCGTGACTGAGGAGCCGAAGGAGAGGAGCAAGAGGCGCTTCGCTACTACCCTGGCAAATTTGAAACAAAGTCCCACTCTTTGAGCATAATGCAGGATCATGCATATGCAGCATGATGGGAGACGGAATCCTTGTCGCCAAGAAAGCGCAAAAGGGAATAGAAAAGGCAGCGTGACCGGCGAATTAAAAAAACGAAGGCCCACATCGGGGTAGCCTTTCCCAGGTAGAGAGAGCTGCTGAGGGAGAATGGTAATGCAATCACAGGCCAGCGCTGCTGTTGGCTGTTAGCCACTGTTAGCGGCCAGTCGCTAACAGCCTCATCCCTCTCCTCGCATCACTGCACCACTGTTAGCTGTTAGCCGCTGTTAGCTGCTGTTAGCGCTGGCGTATGATTGTATTACCTTTCTCCTTCAGCAGCTCTCTCCACCTGGGAAAGGCAACCCCAATGCTGACCCTTGTTTTTTTAATTCGCCTGTCACGCTGCCTTTTTAATTCCCTTTTGCACTTTCTTGGCGACGAGGATTCTGTCTCCCGTGATGCTGCATAATACATGATCCTGCATTATGCTCAAAAAGTGGGACTTTGTTATGCGGCAGTAGTGCCGCTGGCCACTAACAGCTGTTAGCGGCGCAGTAATGCGAGGAGAGGGATGAGGTGTGTGAGGTTGAGCCACTTGTCAGTTGTCAAAGGACAAGACGTGATTGGTTTGTTTAAATTTACATCCGCCCCAACAGTCCTACGTTGTAAACACAGCCAGCATGGTGAGGAGGGGGTTTGTCAACTCGTGTCACGTGTGTCTGTGTAGGAGCCTGAATGAATACTCCATGTAGTATTGGATGACATGGTTTCATCAACGTTATCATAGCTTTTTGGTACACAGCGGCTACAGTTGTTGCAATACGTGTTTGAAACAGTGAGGCGCTAGAGTGCGCTATCTGTTTGAATGCAATATATGATTTCAACATTAGATGGGAGAAATTCCTACACACTGTGGCTTTAAGAAAAAGATGCAAGCATTAGTACTCCCTATTTCGGACACACAAGTACTAAGCCAACTATTAAAGCAACAGTATGTAACTTTGGCTGCGACACGCGGCTTCGAAAACTGAAACTTAACCATGCTCGTTTATGCGTCACACAAAACAGCAATTTTAGTAAAACCGGGTCATATTTTATGGAGAAAATGTCCTCTGGTTTCCCCTCTGATGTCCTAGACTGCTCGGCCTCAACTCTGTGATTCAC
>NC_065507.1:37577259-37586322 GCF_006386435.1 Epinephelus moara | reverse complement strand
TGAAGCCTGAATCTGTGGATGTCTTCTGTTAGTCTTTTAGTGCTAGAAGTAGCAACAGAGACAGAGGATGGTGAGGAAAGACACGGGCTCTAAGATCACACACAAGTGACTTCCACACGTCTGAGAGAGCACCACACTTGCTCCCAATACAATGTTTGATTTGCAAACATGAAAAATACAGATATGAAGCACACAGCCGGAAGAGAATAAAAGAAAAACTTTCTCGGTGTGAAACACTCACTGCAGGGAAGTTACTTCTTGCTGCTGAAGAAAGACAGGATGAGAGTCTGTTTCTACACATTCGTGACAGGGACCTAGTGGCTAGTGAGGCATGATACCGCTTCTCCTGTTTCAGAGACTACACATGGTACCTGTCAAAAAAGAAAAGTGAGAACATAGAAAGTGTGTGTGATGACTCCTGCAGGAGGGGAAAAAATGATGTAGCTTTCTATATAATGTATATGTTACGTTTTGTTTCTTTGTGAGAAACTCTCTAATGCTACACATGTGATTTACAATCAGTTCAATCACTTTCCAAAAACCTTACTTTTTTTCGTTTAGCTGTTAGCTCTCTTCTGCTGTTTCCATGGAGGTCATGTGAGTAAACAATGATTAATTGACAACATTGTTTACACATCATCATAGCGTGTTTGCTTGGTTTATGAGACTCGGTGATGTTGGTCAGCAGATACTCTAATAAAGGTGCAACAATCCCGGTTATTTCTACCACAAGGACTTAAGAGACCTAACGTAACCCAAGGAGAAATAAGATGCAAGCCACTTCAACTTCACTTTACCCGTAAAGTGCATGAAGCTGCTAGCGAGCGCTTTTTGCTAAAGCTAACGCTAACGTTACTTTTACACTTGCAAAACGTCACCATACGTTTGAACTCAATACTGTACAAAACACACGTTGCAAGTCATGCGTTTGAACTCAATACTGTACAAGACAATCAAGTTGCAAACATGTTTTTAATAATATAATAACGTTACTTACTTGTCTCCGTCATGTCCATCTGCCGATTCCTCTGTTGAACAGCTGTGCTCAGTGTAGCTAAATCCAACGGCCCTCCCTCGAAATCTTAGCGTTCTATTGGTCAAACTGTTATAGTAGACTGCAGCGTTTGCCTGAATATTAAACAAACTTTAAATTATAATTGTGGAAAAATGTGCAAGAATATTGAGTGGCAACAACCCGGATCTGATGAAGAATAAAATAATCTTCCCAATTTTACAAATCCAGGTTGTCCCTGCACGGGGTTCATTACTTTGTAAAACTAATGCAGATACGTGACTTCGGCCCACCGCCTAAACCAGTTAAGTTGCAGTTACAGTTTGCATCAATGTCTGTAAAAGATGGATGCTACACACACATCTTCCCCGCAGCAGCACAGAAGATGTATACAATCAGCACAGTTTCAAGGTGGACACCCAAGATTAGTGTTTTCAATTCAGTATCTGACCAAATGTCCTCCCTTCTCTTCCAGAGTTATGACACTGAGTAATGGCCAGAAAAGTGTTGTGCAGAACATTATGATGTCACAGTGACGTTGACCTTTTGGATAGAAAATGTCATCACTTTATTCTATTAGACACAGAAATTGTGTCAAAATTTGCTTATGAATGCCTGAGTTATGGCCAAAAACATGGTTTGTTAGGTTGTAGGTAACCTTTGACCACCAAATTCTAATCAGGTCAATTCCCTCAAGGTCCTCTTGAAACACTGCATTCATGAAAATGTGACAGACAAGGTCACAGTGAACTTGACCAAGTAGACTTTTTTTGTGCCAAATTTGTAAAAATTCCATCAAGGTCCTCTTGAGATATTGCATTTATGAGAATGGAATGGACAGGCGGACAGACGGATGAACAACCTGAAAACATAATGCCTCTGGCCACGGCTATGCTGGTGCAGAGGCATAAAAAGACAATCATAAAATCAAAAGAAAAAACCCCAACCAAACAGCCTTTTTTCAACTAACTGATCCAGCCAGCGGGGTGGACAGTGGACATGTCTGACCCACAGCTGATGTCGTAGATGCATTTTTCAGCTCTGCCTTATTCTGCTGTGGATGCAAAACGTAAAATGTGTAAATCTTTTGTTCAGTGTTCAGGCTGAAGTCAGTATGCCAATATGAATAAAATGAACAAAAAGTATCTGGATGTTATTATCAAAAGAATAAATATACAATGCCACCCTGCTATTATTAGTGTAGAATAGCACATCCCTTCATGTGATCACAAGAAGATTTGCTGTGTCTTTCAGCACAGTCTCAAGAGCATGGAGGAGATACCAGGAGACCAGCCATTACACAAGGAGAGCTGGACAGGGCCACAGAAGGGCATCAACCCAGCAGCAGGACCAGTATCTGCTCCTTTGTGTGAGGAGGAGCAGGAGGAGCACTGCCTGAGCCCTACAAAATGACCTCCAGCAGCTACTGGTGTGCATGTTTCTGACCACACTGTCAGAAACAGACTCCATGAGGGTGGCATGAGGGCCCGACATCTTCTAGTGGGACCTAGTGTTCACAGCCCAGCACCAGACTGGCACCAGAATTGGCAGTTCCACCACTGGCACCCATTCTCTTTACAGATGAGAGCAGGTTCACACTGAGCACATGGGACAGGCTTGAAAGAATCTGGAGACACCACAATGAACATTATGCTGCTTGTTACATCATCCAGCATGACCAGTTTGGCAGTTGGACAAGTGATGGTCTGAGGAGACATATCCTTGTAGGATGGCACACAGACCTCTGTAACCCAGGTTATTAGGCCTTAAATGTTAGACGGTGATGAAGAATAAGTCAGTTGAAAAAATTTGTATGGTAAAGTTCATATTTTCCATACAGAAATTAATAAGGAGTTGATTAAAAGGAAAAACTAGTACATTAATAAATACATTTTAAAAAGAATGTAAAACTTAAATCTTAAATGTTTCATTTCATTTAAAGTGAGGTGAAAGTGTTTAATATTCATTTTTACCACATTTGTAAAGATTCAGGTGACATGGGAGGAGGCTAGCTCTGAACTTGGTGAGTGCATGTGATATGCGCATGATACAGGGCTGATTGCCTCATCAGCCAATCAGAGCCCTGCTTTCTCTGTGCCAATTAAGCTCAACCACCTTGTCAATTCATACTCTCTTCTGTGCCAAGCGGATCAGAGTCAGACGCACTGTGGATTGCTGTAAAGATTTACTGGTTGGATTATGCTGGAGAAATTAATTTTTCATTATTTTTGGAAGATACAAGAGGTTGAGTGGACAGATTTTCCATTTTTTTCCCTAGTGTGTCTGGAGTATGTCTCACCAGTCCTGGGGCCTCATGTACAAAGGGTGCGTACGCACAAAAACGTGGCGTACGTCCTTTTCCACGGCAAAGTTCAGATGTATCAAGAGTGAAATGACCGTGGAAATGTGCGGTGCCTCACGCCAACTTCATGGCTGGCGTACGCACGTTTCTACAGCTGTTGATCCTTTGGCGACACTTAGAGGTGATGCTGGGAAACTGTTATAATAAATAAATGTGAAAACAATTAGTCCTCAGAGTGATGTGCACATCAGAGAAACATGAACAATTAACACTGATGAACAATTAACACACCCACGTGTGTAAATACCGTTAACAACAACGGCTGCTTTAGCAGTATTAGAAGATTTGTAAATGGCGCAATACGAAGAGAGCGTGTGTTCAGAGACAGATGGCACTGGCACATGATAACAACTGGCTCATCAGCTGCTTTAGGTTCCTGAGGGCAATCCTCCTGGAGCTGTGCGCAGAGCTGCAGCCGGCAGTGCGACACGGCGACACGGCGAGGAGCCATGCGCTGCCTGTATCCATACAGGTGCTGACCACACTGGGGTTCCTAGCAACAGGGGCATTCCAGAGGAGGCTGGCCGACCGATCGGGACTGTGCCAGTTGACCCTGAGCCGAGCCATGCCAGCTGTGTGGGACGGAATTATCCACATGTCAGCCAGGTATATCAAATTCCCATACAATGCAGCTGAACAGGCCAACATTAAAGCGCAATTTGCAGCGACAGCCGGTTTTCCTAATGTTATCGGAGCTATCGACTGCACACACATTGCTATAAAAGCACCATCACAGGATGAGTTTGTTTATGTCAACAGGAAGCATTTTCATTTGATCAATGTACAGATCATATGTGATGCGCAAATGCAATTAATTAACATTGTGGCGAGGTGGCCTGGTTCAGCGCACGATTCATAGCCTACATTCTGAGTAACAGCATGGTTGGGAACAGAGTACAAGCTGGCATTGTGTGTGCGATGGGTGGCTTCTTGGTGAGTAAATAATTGATTTGTTTAATTGTCCTAATATTAATCCCCCTGATGCGCATTGAACATGTGCGCCCCCAAATATTATCCTGTCTTCACATCATCAGTACTAGTCAGTGGTTAAAGTTAGTGACTTGCTGTTTTTTGCTGGTTAAACTACAGCTTCAGAGCTTTCTAACAAGCTTCTGATTGTCTCTGTGTGTAAAGTACTCATGTCAAGTGTGACATTTCTTAATCAGCCTCACCTTTTCCCTGGCGCACTTCTGCATTAATTTACAACAGTAGTGTGTGATCTGTGTAAGTGGTGTATAAGATTAACAAATGGAAACTGTAAATCCAGTTCACATAATTAATTGTCTGCTTTCAGTTGACCCCAGGCGACTCTCTGTTCAAACGGGGTGAGCTCCTCCTCTCCTGTCCCCCCGCCTGCTTTGGCCACACTTTGGCGGTGGGCAGCCCTCCTCCGCTTCACGTCCACCTTAATGTCGGACCACTTCTTTTTTAATTCTGCGTGTGTACGCTTTTCTGTCCCCACAGCATTGACAGCCTCACACACACTCTCCCACTCACTCCGCTTACGTTTAGTATTGATGCCGGAGGACAGCGTGCCAAAACGTACATTTTTGCGCGCCTCCACTTCAGTGAGTAGCGTCTCCAATTCGCATTCTGTTAAGTTTTTCTTTTTTCCCGTCTTACTCATTCTTTTGTTAAAGTTTTCTGATCGTGCAGAGAGGGGAATCTCAGGTGCAGGGTTCATTTAAATATGATTTGCATATTTAAATGGCGCGTGGACAGGGAGGGGTCGGGCACTCCAACATGTGCGCTCAATTCCACGTTGATTGGGATGTACAAAGGAAATGTGCTTGGATTCATGTGTACGCACAGATTCATACATCTGGATATTTTTGTGTGTACGACGTTTTCTAGATTTAAGCGTACGCCATGTTTCAGTAGGAAATCCATGCAAGTCTTTGTACATGAGGCCCCAGATGTTTACCTTAAGCTAGCTCGGGCCATGTTAAAGTTAACAATATTTTAACAGAGCAAGGCAAGCTAATTGCTAGCGTGCTCGGTTGAAAAGAAATAAAAAGAACAATGCTTTGAAATGGCTGTCAGAGATGGCAGAGGTATGATCACATAATTCTGTTTGAGCTATAACAGGTGGTGTATTCCACATTTTATTTCCCAATTGCTCTTGGAAAGAAGAACAGAGTACTGTAAACAAACTGTTAACATTGGAGATCGCTGGTTTCGGTTCAACGCCAGAAGTCGTGCACATAATTCGCGCAAGGGATCATGGGGGCTTGGAATAAGGTGGATTGAACAGGTCTATACCTTGTCCTGTTATCAAACAAACTAAACAGCCTTATGTTATTTGTGCTGCACAAGTCCGGTCACCACCGGATGACAGGTTTCGACCCAGCTTGGCTGTCAGAGGGGAAATACTCCCCTGGCTGTACAAGACTGATCTTGGTAATTTAGTAAGTAAGTAAATACATACATTGCATACATACATACATAAACAAATAAATAAATAAATAGACAGATAGATAGATAGATAGATAGATAGATAGATAGATAGATAGATAGATAGATAGATAGATAGACAAAATACAATACATAGAGAATTATTTCAGTTTTCTTTTTTGGTTTTAGAAATGTTCTGTTGAATATAAAGACATCATGAACAGGCAGTTGTGAGAGGAAGCCAGACATCTGGTGTCTGAGCCTAGCAGTATGTATGTGCAGGTCAAGACAAACATTCGCAATAGGCTGCAAGGACACCATCTTGCACATGAATCTTGCTCTGAATCTAATGATTAACTGAATAATGATCACAAGCTTTTATTTCATTAAAAATCAGAAGAAATTAGCGTAAACTAGTTAATTTTTTGGTACCATAAACTTAGTTCAGAATCTAAATCCTGAACTATGAACATGAACTAGTTCATTTAAATCTGTGTGAACTGCACTTTGAGCGAGCTCTTGAGGTGTGAACGTCACAATCGCTTATAAGTGGTACACTGTAAGCAAAAAAAAATTACATGTTGGGAAGAATTATGCTGTAAGTTTTGGTCATGATCCAAAGTGTTAAACCACTGATCTCAGCCCATCTGTCAGCGTGATAATGAAGTCTGAGCTGGCACAGTCTACAAAAATAACAAAGGAAATACGCAACATGGAGAGTGCACAGAAAAACTGTATGTGAGCAGAGATTGTAACCCAGGGATATTGTCTCTGCACACATATGTATGAGTGTGTGACTTATCTGAATAGAAGCTTGTGCCTGCATGTACGTCACAGACATCCTCTGTCCTCCCCTGAACATCAACATCCTGTGTGTCTGGAGGATGGGGAGGTGTGTCCGTTTGTTATTGAGGGACAGGAGGAAAACTTCAGGGTCATATTCCACCTTTGGAGACAAGGAGAGGTCAAGTGCTGCCACAATAACGGATGCTTTTATTCATAAACAAAATCGTGGTCGAGTGGGAAGGTTGGATGTGTGAGATGAGGATTTTCCTGGCCATAAGGCTTGTCTCTCTCCGTTTGTCTTTCTGACAGCACTGTTTTCCAGGTGTTTGTGAAGTCTGTTTGGCTGTGCCCACAATATTTTATTTAATATGAGAAGAGAAATCTTGGGCTTATTGGAATGATTTAATCATTCCATCGGAGTCTTGGAGGTGCCATTTGTTCAACAGAGCAGGAAATGCAAGCAATCTGGCAATCCAGCCCAGTCACCAGAATAAAATGTTGGCACTCTGTTGGCATTTCAGCTGTCTTTTCATTCTACTTTTGTTTTGAGATGTGTGTTTTGTAGATTAAGGGATCTCTGGCTAATGATAGTTTTAGCCTGTTTCCTTCCAAAGCCCCATTTACTATGTGATGAAATTGTACTTTGATACTATTATAAGGTGCTTTGTGATTTTATGTTTTTCTGTTTTCACTGTGTTCCACTCTTTTTGTATTCTGGTACTGTATGACAAGACAAGTGTGTCTTTCATTTCTATGCCTCACAGTTTGCCATTCAGTACTTAAGAAAATACAGCACGCAGGAGGTGGAGCTTCTACCACTGGGCTTGTGCGCAGGTGAGTTGCATACTGCCAATAATTAGACTGAGATTGGTAACACTTACCAGCCTGTCCAGTGTTGCCTCATGGTGGTCTCTTACACAGACGACAGAGTCAGCACGCTGGCTGACTCTGTCGTCTGTGGACATTCCCATAGGAAAGTTGTAATAGAACTAGCGCTGGCTCCAAGCGGCAGTGATGTGATTGGATCCAAATCCGTGTACTTCTGTACTTCCTCGACCAAGGGCTGATTAGCTTTGCCTTACACCCGCCTACACCGGAATTGCTGTTCCCCTTGCCTTACACCCGCCTACACCGGAATTGCTGTTCCCCGAATTGTTGTCCATAGTACAACAGAAAAGGTGTTCAGTGCATCACAAGAAGAGATTAAAATGGATATGATTTCATTTGATTCAGCTATATTGCAGAGCTGCAACGTCCACAAGATTAGAGAAATTAAGGATTTGTGGTCTGGATATCCCCGCCCATTTCTATTACAAAACGGAAGATTCCGAAGTAAGGGAGGCTGGTCACGAGAGACGAGCCTCATGGATGCTCTGATGAAGGTCTAATAGACTGAAAGCTCAACAATAAAGTGAAACACATAGATGTAAGTGTGCGGAAATCTTTTTCACCAATAGGCCGTGGTTAACATGGTTATAGTTCTGGTAAAAAAACAACAACAAAACACTCACTTATGGTTAGAAAGAGATGATTTTTGTTTTTAAATACCCAGCTTTTCATGGCAATCTCCCCACTGGAAAAACAGCAATAGGCTCCAACAGCTGCTGGAAACACAGCGCTGACTTGCTAAATTACATCTGGTTTTGTTGTTTGTTTTGCAGTGGTCTCCAGCTCAGCAGGCATCTCACCTCTTTCTCCGCCTGCGGATGACAATGTTTAGCTCATATACTTCGTCACTTTAGAAAAGCTGATATGATGCATACGAAATGTGCAAATGTAACATACTTGTGTTGAACAGAAACCTACAATGCCAACATTTTCTTGAGGCAACTGGGCCTTTGATCCACAGTTGTTGGTGGTAATGTGTCAACACAGCAAAAAACTGCTGGGAGAAGACTTCAGGTTTCAGTAACTGAGCGATGCAATTGTTAGCGAGAGGTGGCTTGTTTTAAAGTGATCTTATGTGAATCTTTATCTCTAAGTATAAGCGCCTTTCAGTGCCACAAGGAGAGCATATCAAAAAGTTTTGTACTCCAGCTTTTGTAAATAGCACATTTTCCACCGTAGGAACTTTAATCATTTTGAAAAATCTTGGCACATTTCCACCGAAATTAGCCGGGGAAAAAACTTTCCCTCAACCCCAAACCTTCCCTGAAAAAAGTAGGGGGGTAGAACTTTTAAGATTACCTGGAGTTCTTCGCTTAAGAACGCTGATTGGTGGAACACACACTTGCAGCGTTCCGCACTTCCGTGTCAGTGTGGCTGCAAACTTTATTTCATTTCTTCCGGCTTCACTTCGTTTGTGTTTTGATTAGAACACAGCAGACCAGCTGTGTGATTTTCTCCATGATAATAATTTATTTGAGGAATTTCAGTCAGGATTTAGAGTGCATCATAGCACTGAGACAGCACTAGTTAAAATTACAAATGACCTTCTGATTGCTTCAGACAAAGGACTCATCTCTGTACTTGTTTTATTAGATCTTAGTGCGGCGTTTGACACAACTGA
>NC_065507.1:37501688-37576039 GCF_006386435.1 Epinephelus moara | reverse complement strand
TTCCTTATCCGCTGTGAGGGTCCAAAGGACAGAGGGATGTTGTATGCTGTAAAGTCCTGTGAGGCAAATTGTGATTTGTGATATTGGGCTTTATAAATAAAATTGATTGATTGATTGATTGATTAAGGGTGGGTACCGAAACCCGGTACTAAATTAGCCCCGGAGCTAAATTATCGAAGACTGTAGTACTGATAAGCGCTAATGGTATCAGTTCTTTTGTGCCAGCGCTGAACTCCTCCACATGCACACACATCTAAACACACAGACGCTGACACGTCATGGTAACCGGTGAACAGCTGAGCGGCTGCGGTGGAAACGAAGTGAAGACAACTCGAAAATTACTCGAGTTGATGGCAGCTACACTCGTAACTGTAAGTGACATTAACCCTTAGGGAGTAAGAAGCCAGTAATTGATCAATGCATGTGTTCAGCAAGCATGAACATGTAAACATGTAGACAGTGATATTCAATATGCTCCGTCCACAGTCTCTTATACACCGTCACTACAATATGTCTTATGGCCGGTATACACTGTGCGATTTTGGGCTGTCCTAGATGAAAGATGACCATTGTGGGAGAAACGTGGCGATATCTTTGGTCGTGGCTCTAAAACGGTGGTCTTACGTCGCACTGTGAGACAGGTTCAAGGACGGCCGTTGTCAATGTCTTACGACCAAAGATAACCTGAGATAAAATTCTGATGGTGTCAGAAATGTAGGATGACTGATGTTTCCTCCAGCTGCTATCATGACTGCAAGAAAAAAGACGCTGCATGGAAGAAAATTGCGGAGGAACTGCAACTTCCAGGTGAGCAAGCTACCTATGGTGGCGCAGATGGATGATGACCAGGTGAGCAAGCTACCTATGGTGGCGCAGATGGATGATGACGTATGCTGATGACGTTGCATATTGACGTACGTCGTAACCTGCGATTCAGTAGTAAACGCCCATCGTACAATCTGCACACATCAAACTTGACGTCGTACCAAAGTTTATTAGATCCACATCTCACAGTGTGTCATGCAATAGTCTTATAAGATTGCTAAAATCGCACAGTGTATAGAGGGCATTACATGCTGATTTAGACAGCACGCTAGTTCGGCTGATAGCGGATTGTTACTAATAAGCTCAAATGAGAGCTGTCTCTATGTAGACTAATGCTGGCTGAGACAACACAGCCCCAACTCTAAGCTGGCGGATAGCCTGGCGGATATAGGGCACTCGCACAATCATCTATGTCATCAGCCTGATTTGAATACATTTTCCAGAACTTTGAGGTGCGGTGGAAACGCACACACAGATTACCAGGAATTCTTTTACCCAGGTAAATTAATTCCTGGAAATAAAAGTTCCTGGGAATGTTGGTGGAAAATGGGCTAATGTTTGTTTATGGCAGTGTGTCAGAGTCTGTTATTGTCCTTAATGATTGTGAATGAAAAGTTCCTCTCAACAGTGACAGTCAATGGCTCCCCAGTGGTTTTGACTTTTGTTTTGAAGCAGGCAGACTTTGTTCTCACCCAGAGGAAGTCCAGTCTCAGCCACACACATCAGAAGAATGGAATTACTTTGTGTGCGTCAGGGATGTAGCAGTTATTCCTCCCTCGAGCTACGTGACATAGAGGTGATTAGGAAGGTGGTGCCAGGGACCGACCTTAGTGTTCCACATAGTGTTGCCAAATGGGAAATGAAGAAATATCGTACTGTTGCTTTAAAATTATTGTATTTTGACCCAAACTATCGTATGTACTAAAACAACTTCACACGCTAAGACAGTGCATTTAAAAACAAATTCAACAAAAAACAAATTATTCTATGTGCATGGAACTGCAATAACCTAAGGAATAAACATGGAGGCTCGGCCATTTGAATGAAACAACTGCTTTATTCATTGTCACACTTAAACACACCCACCCGCCCAGTCAATAGCACCTCTTTGCACAACCACTACTTCCGTCCTTAACTATCAAAATAAAAGCATTGGTACTACACACTGCATGCCGAACTGCCTCAACAGGAGAAACTGAACTTTAACATTCAACTCGTAACATGATTAAGCTATGTTTTCTTACCGGTGTCCATGTATGTGCTCCGAGTCTGCACTCATGTTCACTTTTTTTTTTTTCAACGGCCTCTTTAAGTTTGTTGCGGTGCCAGTGCAGCTGCGCAAACAAACATGAGCTGAGTGCTACTGATGTGATGGGAGGAAGTGAGGAGGAGTGATATGCCAGCCAGGTATGAGCTGATCCAGTATGAGCAGGCATCAGTTTATGGTGATGTGTGGGTGTTCATGTAAATCAAAACAACTTTTTTTGTATTTTTTTTGGTGCACAGAAACGCCAAAATTATTGTATATTTGGCCTTAGTATTTATCATATATCGTATAGGCCCTAAAACTATCTATCTATGTACTATATATCTGGCAACACTGGTTCTACATTGAAGGACCAAAAAAACATCTTATTTCTTTTGCTTCACCATGTTTTAAGTTATGGATGAATGTGCTTGGTGCACTGAATGATCAATGTCTCCAAACTCGAGACAAAAAAATTGTCACACCTGATGATGCTCATTTTCATTCCAACCCAACTGTCAGAAAAATGTTGGCATTGTACATTTTTGTAAAAAGATATGTTACATTTGTATGTTAATATGCAGTGGATAAATTGAAATGTTACATTTCTTTACGTTTAAACAATGCTTTGCCTGAGCTGGGAAACTCTGAGTTTTCGGTTCCAGAACAGCTGATCAGAATTAGCTCAATCAACTCTGAGTATGTCACCGTGAACGCACCTGAGGGAGCACGGTGAGCACCAAAAGACATCATCAATGGAGTGCAGATGATGCGGCGTCAAAACCAGAGCTACTTATTTCACGCCAGCTGAACTGAAGACGTTTATGAAAGCATATGCAGAATGTGAACATGTTTTCAGACAAAGATCAAATACAGCAGCTGCAGCTAAACAACGTCAGGTGGGATGGGAAACGATTGCAGAGTGTGTTAATAGGTAATGTGAAGTGACGTTATGTAATGTGTGATGTAATGTGATGCTAATATACAGAAAATATTGAAACATTTTTATATATTAACAATGTTGATACATTTCAATATAATTTGCTATATCCTCTTATTTAGCTGTAATCCATCGGGGCCCAAAGGCACTGGGCAGCAACTTAAAATCAAGCACAAATATATTGTACAGACTGAAAAGAAATTTTGCTTATACTTACTTCATTCTTGCAATATTAGGCTGAGGTTAATTTAATTGTTGGATGTCACTGTAGCCAACAGGAAGAAAGCTGAGGTCCCAAAACACCAGCCTCATTTACACATGCTGGCTCTTAGCCAGAAAAACATAATTTGAACTCTGTTTTTATCCTCATTGTAGCCTGCAGCTCTAACTGCCTCTCTGTACACCGCATTCACGTGTGTTCACGTGCTTTCGCTGGTCTCGCGCGCAAGAGAGTTCAAATGATGTTTTTCCAAACAACTTTTTATGTCGGGGCTTCAGGACACTTGGATCATTACGGACGAGCAGTATGGAGATATTTTGTGGTTTCAATTATGTGTTTTTGGACATTTTAATCTGGGGCGCCATAAGCCTCCATTAGGTGGAGTTGTGTTGCTACCCCCTCTCCCCTTGGATCTCTGCAAGTGTTGTGAGGACTCTAAAACTTCACCTGAGCCTCCATCGGCATATGGGTAAATTTTCATTTTGGGGTGCACTATCCCTTTAAAGGTAAGCTGATTGTTATACTGCTTTATTTACATCCCTGGGAAGCTTTAATGTCCAAAAGTGTGTTACTTCCTGATAATGGGGAGCATGCAGTTGGGAGAAATATTCCTCAAGGGCTTTCTACCAGAGAGAATTCTCTTGGTGAAGGTTAGGAAAAAAGTCGTGGTTTGGGTTAAAATGAATAGATTCCTGTCAGAACAGGCTTTCTTGGAGAAAGCCTACAAGAGAAACTTCTCCTGTGTGCGGGGGAGCATCACTCCAGGTAAAACTACCCTGGATAAAAAAAATTAGTGGTTAATAAATTTAAAAAAAAAATGGGGTCAGCTGTTTGTCAAGTGGCATACACACATCCATGCCAATGACCTTATTTAATCGCTCCTCTGACTTTGCAGTCACATATGTGACTCAAATACAGTTGATGAAACATTTGGACTAATAAATCATTTCTGCAAAACATTATGAAACTCATGTAGAAAAACATGTACTCCTGTTCAGTCTTCATTTTGATGAATAATAAAAATAACTCAATGAGCAGTTGATCTTACTTCAGTGCATCTTTAATATAATGTAAATGGGATCCGAGAAGCTCTAATGCACAGCACATGCATGGACAAAGATCTCACAATATTTTAACCTTTCGACACATTGTAACCTTCTAACGTGCTTGCATGCAAACAGTGAAGGACTCTGAGGCCTTTGAAAAAACCTAACCATGACCATGGATGAATCATACAGTCGTACAGTTACTGTTATTATACATGATAACATTCATATACTTTCATATTGAAGTATTTTTCCACGACAGAAAGAATAGTGATTATAATCATAAACTTGATTATTGTATGATGAATTGAACAGAATATCAATAAATGCAGAAACAAATGTTGGAAATTATTTTAAAATTTACATTGCTGCCATTAGAAACAGCTCATGTGCATTCAGTGTGTGTGCACTACATTAACAAACAGTGATTTGAGTAATCTGGGTACAGTATAAAGACAGAATGCAGCATGCGTACACACACACACACACACACACAGAATTACACACAGTGTAGAGAATAGTGCATTTCACTAAAACGTCCACTAGATGGGTCTGCCTCTCTACATCTCCTCTGGGTTGATGCTTAGCCTTGGGTTCTTTGAGTCTCTCTGTATGTCATTGGTGGACTTTTTCAAAAAAAGTATTCAGAAATGAGAGAAGTTCTCATTACAAAGTATTTCCAGCATTAGAGTTACCCTCTGTAAAAGCTTATGTTAATTGTCACAATGTCATCAAAGATCAAGCTGTTCTCTTCACCTCTGTGCAACTGCTGCACACACATTACTCCAGCACTACAATACAGATACAGTTTTGTGAATATTGTTTAGCTGATATGATTCATTGTAATATGCATTCAACAAAGTCTTTGTACTAATGGGTAATGTTTGCAGATCCCAAAGAGTAACAGGAGACATTTTCTGATAATCCATTCCCTCAAATGAGTAAACTGCTTGCTGAAATTTAATAATTAACCCTTTAAATAAATTGTTCTTGTGTATTCTAAAGTTAATCTGAAGCTAAAGAGGCTTTTGTCGTCCCAGTTGGACAAATCAATTGGGCATCATCCAAAGTTAGTCCTTAGAGTACAAAATGACCTTTGTGTTACTGTTCCTCCACTCATCCTAACAAGGAAACACTGCTTGTGAAGACACAAACAGGGAATTTGGTACTTCAAAAACTGTACCTCTGGATAATACCCATTTAATTAAATGAAACTAGTGAAAGATTTGGTGTTTCCCCGTTGTCGTCGTCGTCGTCCTCCTCCTCCTCCTCCTCCTCCTCCTCCTCCTCCTCCGCTTATCCGGGTCCAGGTCGCGGGGGCAGCAGCCTCAGCAAAGAAGCCCAGACAGTCCTCTCCCCAGCCACTTCAGTCAGCTCCCGAGGCGTTCCCAGGCCAGCCGGGTGATGTAGTCCCTCCAGCGTGTCTTGGGGCAGCCCCGAGGCCTCCTCCCGGTTGGACATGCCCAAAACACCTCCCAAGGGAGGGCCCGAACCACCTCAACTGGCTCCTCTCGATGTGGAGGAGCAGCGGCTCTACTCCAAGTCCCTCCCGGATGTCCGAGCTCCTCACCATATCTCTAAGGCTGAGCCCAGCCACCCTGCGGAGGAAACTCATTTCGGCCGCTTGTACTCGCGATCTCGTTCTTTCAGTCACTACCCAGAGCTCGTGACCATAGGTGAGGGTAGGAACGTAGATCGACTGGTAAATCGAGAGCTTCGCTTTTTGGCTAAGCTCCCTTTTCACCACAACGGACCGGTTAAGCGCCTGCATCACTGCTGACGCCGCCCCAGTCCGCCTGGTGTTTCCCCTTTCCACCCAAATTAGTGTGTTTGTGGGTTTTTTAAACAAAGGCAATTCTGCTAAAATTACATTACAGACAGGCCGGAAAACAGGTTAGTAAACAGTAGAAAGCCACATGGCGGGAGAGAGAAAGAGAGGTAAAGTATTCTGTGGCGACTTGTCGTTGCATTGCGTTGGAAAAAGGGCTAAAATTAGCACGTCCACCTGGGTGTTCTATTTCCATCGCTGCCAATGAAAGCTGATCAGAGCTGGAGATAATAGATACTTGCGACTACCGCAGAGTCATTTGACCTGGCAGTGAATGTTGATTGTAACTTTTCCCATCAAATAAAAAAAGACAGACTTTAGTGGGTTTTTTGTGTAGTAGGAAAGAGGCTTTTGTAACTTGTAATTTTAATGTGTAACATTAAAATGCCTCAAAACAACCACACCAGTGTTAAGTATTTTCATTAGCTGTGTGCTTACATTATCCCAAACATTTCCAATGATGTTTAAACCCCCAAAAATATGTCATTTTAATCAAGGACACGGTTCTCATCATTTGGTTGTCTATCAAAGGCATCATATCACCTTGAACATGCATCAGGTTTGTGGCTGTCTGTAGAAGCTGTCATAAATTGACTCTCTATCCAGTTTTATCCATATTTTTATGACCCACTTTTTGGATCTTAGTCATTTTTAGCTATATGTTTGAACTGGATGAAGGATTTTAATTGCTGGACATCTGAATCTTAAGTTATTAGAGGAAAAAGGTCAGCACACATTAGCAGGAGCTGAGCTAGCAGTCCCTCTGCGATGAGCCAAACAGCGTTGGAGAAACACTGATTTGTAATGTGAAACTGCTTTATTCAGTGTTTTTACCTGGTCCATTTGTTTTGCAGAGGAACAAAGCTCATTGGATAATTCAGCTCCTGGTAAAAACCTCCTGAACAATGAACACTTAAAGAATCCTTATCGGGGGAAAAACTGGCTGGAGTGACGGCATTACTGTCTTTTGTTTCTGTTTTGAGTGAGAATCTAGCAGCAGATAGTTACATATTGTACCTTAAAGACTGTGAAGGAGTGTTTCAATGTTCCTACGGGTGCCTGACTACAGTTGTACAGACCATGAGTGCTTCTGTAAAAGGTGGTGCTGCCACAGGTTGACTGTTCACCATTAAAACTACTTCTTCAGATGTCGAGTCTGTTTATGTGCCATGTGAGAGTGTGTGCTGTGTCAAGTATCAGGCACAAACTAATGAAAGACTTTCACAGCAGACTCAAAACAGTTCAAGGGTTTTAATCAAGCACAGGTCGTTACACAGACAATCAGTCCAACAAGCAAAGGTATCCAAATCGGCAGTCAAAAGGAAAGTAATAAAGTGGAGCAAAGGTCGAAACACACACCAGGAATACTAAGACAAAAATACTAGAACTCTCACACTAAGGTAAACAAAATCTGGCACGGAAGGAAGGGAAGACACAGGCTAAATGCACTAGAAGAGGGAAGACAATAGCCCCTTTAACATTGCCAGATTTTCGGCAAATGTTGGGCCGTTTTGCCCGATTGGCGAGTTGATCTGAGGTGCCCAATTTTCCGCCTCGTAGGGTAGACACATTGGCGGAACCTCTTTGGTTTAAAAAGATCGAGGCGGCCTTGCGCCACAGGAGGGGGTGTTGATGACTTGTGGGAGGAGCTGTTGATGACGCCGCACGTGCGATCCACTTGCGTGGATAAACAGGAAACAGCTGATAGCAGGAATGAGCAGCTAGTAGCAAGAGGGAAATGCAAACCTGAAAGACACTGTAAAGATGAGCAACTGGGGAGACAAGGGATTGCGCGCCCTCCTTGTCCTCGCAAACGAAGTGGCCATTAACCGTCAAGTGGCGGGTCAGTGAGGAACAGGCCAACTTATTTATTTTTAAATTTTTTTTTAGAATTATTTTTATTGGTTTTCATATTTACAAGTATCCACGATACATACATAAAACATAGAAACAAAATACAAATAGACACTTAAGACAAAGACACAGACTTTTCACTTATACATATTGACATTCAGACACAGACGCGTCATAGTGTGGAAGAGTAGGTGAGTCCTGTCCTCCGTTTCTCTCTCACCTGACCTTAAAGGGGAGGGGAAGAGGGAAAGAGAGGAGATAAGGTGAGTGGCAAATAACAAGATATTAATGCCCTGTAGAGGCTTATTTGTGACTGAACTACACGATTTTCATACATTTCTGTATCGCACATAAGCTTAACACATTCAAATTCAAACTAAGGGCTGGTCTATGACCAAATAATAATATTAAATTGGGTAGTACCTACATTGGAGGACCTTTTATTGTTTTTCAGATAGTTTTCGTAGCCTATATTTATTAAATTACACTGTACAGCTTTTAGTCATAGGGTAGGCTGCAATAACAAAATACATTTTAATTACCCTATACTTTAATACTATACTTTTGCATGCTAGGTCTTAAAAATATTTCTCATAACATCTACCATTAACTTGAACTTAAATATTTTTCTGTCATTGTTGGGGGCTATCAATTGAGACATCATCAAATTGCCAGATGTTAAAGATGTAATCAACAACAGATATCAAACAATCATATCATCTAATGACACATTTTTTCAAATGTAATCTGGGCTGATCATACTTATTTTTTGTAATCTGATTGCATAATCTCTATTACATGTAATCCATTACTACCCTGTGAATGTGCTGCATGTGACAAAGTGATTCTCAGAAGCAGCAGTATTATTTTACTGCTCCTCTGCAGCAGGAAGTTCCCAGTGGGACTGAAAGTGGCACAGTGCAGATGGAAGTACAATCAGGCAGACTGTAACCAACAAACAATCCGACACAATGCAACCAAGCACTATAATCAGCTCTCAGTTAACATAAAAGGCCAAAGTACATGAGGAACATGAACCAACACTAGAGGATCGACTTCGCAGCCTTGTGACGCTGAGACTGAGAAATGACTGTGTGAACTTCTTTGTTGACACTCTGGGGGTTATGAAGCTGTGTGTGTACTGCAGCAGGCTCATTTTCAGTGGTAGTTTCAATGTAGTGACACATATAAGTGTGTTTCCTATAGCACCTGGAACTTCAGCATATTTTGTTAGAAGTTAAAAATATATTTAGACTCTAAGCACAAGTGCATCACACTTCCAGTGGGGTTTAAGTGATCTCACGATGAAAGCAGAAGATGCAGCCAGCACTTTCCCCTCCAGCATGTCTTTGACTCTACAAGCTTAATAAGACTCACCAAGACTTCTTTATCCAGGCACTTTTACAACAACACACAGCTGATTCTTTGGTCTATCACTTTATCTCAACAACCATGGGGAGTTTGGAACAGACATCCATGGTCCCCAGAGGATGGATCCTACAGAGGTCAATACTATCATTTGTTCTACACCAGCCAATTCTTACTCCCACCGCATCAAATACAGCTGTTTTGCCAGTGCTCTCTGCGTCAGATACCGATGCACAGAAGCATCATTCATGGTGGTTCTATATGCACCAGACAGCAGCTCTTTCTGACAACGCTGGCAACAAACAAACTTGTCAAATACCGGCATTTTGTCAGTGGACACCGTATGTATTAAAAGTCATAAATTCCACATAGTGGGGATGGGAGGTGTGGTGGATGGATCAAAAAAAGCTGTGGACTTTAACCAGCGAGTGTATTGTTTGTTTCCCTTGTGAAATCAAAAGTTAATGGACTTATTTTAACAACATAGTGTGCTAGTATGTGTGGCATACTATACTAGTTACATATGTCACATGACATGACATTACATTAGTAAAAAAATATTCTTATTTTAAGCCAAACCATGATGTTTTTTTAAACCTCACTGTGATTTTGTTGCCTAAACTTATAAAACTTTACCAATGCTCCAACTTAATTTTGAAAAAGACTGTATGCATGTAGCAAGCAGAAACTGTACATTTCTTGTGAAAACAGAAATGTGCTTTAAAAAGGCACCATGCATGTAACAATTGTCATTTGACACCACGCATGAATGTTCAAAACTGATGTAGGATGCAGCCTAACGTCATATTTTGATGTTTAGGTCCACTGACAAAACAACAGTATTTGAATTGTTGGGATGAGAATGTGTTGTCTACACAGCAGACATTTCAGATGAGCAGATGACCTACCGTCTAAAATATGATGATAACATTATCAGTGAAATAATTGAGGAATAATAATAAAATATCTGACAAAAATTAGTTAAAGCCTCAGTGTGTAAAAATGGTAAGTAGCAGTGACATCAGCGGTCAAATTCTAGATTGCAGCGCTCACTAGCTCACCCCTCCCGTCGGGTAAATGACGGTGGCCTCATAGGACAAAAAGCCTTGCGCAGACAGCAGAGATGGCATCATCCACGAGTTTTTCGAGTTTTTCAGGAGTATCTAGCGACAAAGTGAATATTTATATAGGAATCTAAACCATGTTACGATATGTTATAGCTTACCAGTGAGATATAGGTTAGGAGTGTTTTATTTCTGATTGTTTTGGTAACACGAGCAAACTTTAGCACAGTAATGCTAAAATAACCATTTTATGTGATAGTCACGGCACAGTGCGGCAAATATAGGTTGGTACGATTATAATATATGCGTTTCCAGAGTGTTCTTCCACAGAACACAGGGAGAGGAGGAGGAGGGAGAGGGAGAGGGAGAGGAGAAAGACCAGGGAGAGGAAGGGGCGAGGGGGTAGAGGCGGTACAGGAACGGCCAGACAAAGAGGTGTGTCTCGGTTACCCAGAGGGAAGAGGAGGAGGAGAGGGTGGCAGCCTTCGCAGCGTGAGAGGAATCAACAGATTAGGCTGTAGGTTAGGCTAACCATTTAGCTGTAGCTCTGGGATAATGTTAGCCAAGGCTAGGATAACGTTAGCACGTAAAAGTAGCCGTCACTCGAACTTAGACGAGAGGGAAAAGTAGTTGCAAACATGAAGCCAAAATGATTTTAAAATATCAGATTGAATTACCTGTCTAGCAGAAAGCAGGCAACCTCCGCATCCCTTGTGAAATCCTTCTCCTTCAGGAGTTCTTTCCACCTGGAATAAGCAACGCCGATATTCACTCGCGTTTTGTCCCGTCCTCGCTTATCTGATCTTTTTCCTTTATTTGGTGGCGTGGTTTCCCTCTTACAGGGCAAAACATGTGTGTGGTCCTCCATTTAAAGTGCGACAGAATCATAAATGTACAAAGCAGGTTCACGCAGAACCGCCCCGCATTGATCTTCACCTTAACCGTCTCCAGTGACGGCAAGTTCTAGGTAAACGCGAAAGGCGAAGCGTGTATATCCCTTTCAGCCACTGTATTAAAATATGGCGACGCAAGAGGGCAGCCTCCAGCAGACCGCGCCCTGCCTGTGTATATATAGAGAAGTCATTCTAAGCCTATGAGAAAGCTTCCATTTGTATGTGAACTGCATTACACTTTAGTAAATATATGTTTATGAAAGAAATAGTTGATATTTGCTAATAAACAACCACGTAAATTACACATTGTAACTTTAAATGTAAGGAACATATTTTTAAAATATCTGACAAAATTCTGTTCTGTTTTAAACCTCTGCCAGTTTGCACAGAGTTTAGGTAGAATTTTTCATTTCGACAGAAGAAAAAGAAACATGCAGTTCTTATAATTAAAGTAATTTTGGCTTCTTTTGTTTCTAGCTTCCCTAGCCCAGTATTGTTACCATCTGATTAAAGTTCAATTGATTTACACATCAAAGAGGGGCATGGGATTACATTTTTGTATGGCTTGAGAGGGCATGATAAATAAAACAAACAAACAAACCTTCTAATTCAGCATAACTGTAACAAAGAAACAACTAAGTACAATATAGTCTTCTTGTATACATTATATAGTGGTGTAAAATTACTAAGAAAATGGAAATGCTCACATAGCAGAATATAAATAAATGTGCCCTCACCTTTAGCAAGCACTTTCAAGACATTTACATGGTTTTTCGAAATGGTGCCACCTTGACTTTACTTAACTCCCACAAATAACCATTTGTATATTTAATGGTGTAATTACTCACCCTGTGTTACATTGAATTCGTAAAGAAAACGTTGTTTTTCTTGCCTTTCTCCACCGTGAACAAAGAATCCAAAATGGACAAAAATCTTGATGAAATGAAGTCATATGAGTCCATGTTTAATGACAGCAAAACTATACCAAAACATCCATTTACAAACTTTCACACTACTCCTGCAGTATAATCCAAGTCTCATTTATCCAATGGTATATTCAGTACTTCCCAAACATGCATTTTGGCTAAAACTCTATTGTATTTTATTTTATTACTGAGCTAAGATTGAAACCTATCTATGCTCTCTTCAAAGCCGGACTCTATTGACAAAAGCAGTAATATTACCTCGCAAAACACAGGAGCTGATGGTCTACCACTGCCCTGATCAATTAGTTTGTTTGTGTTGTGACATTAATCTTTTAAAGAGTCGGTTTGGTTAGGCCAAAGTCAAACAATAACACAACAAACTAAATTACTGTGGCAGTGGTAGACCAGCAGCTCGTGTGTTTAGCAATGTAAAAATACTGTTTTTGTCTATGGAGTGTGGCTTTGGGGAGAGTTTAGATAAGTTTCACATTCATTAGAGTTCCCTGTTGTCTGATGGCAAGGTAATGCAATGTGTTTAGGATGTACTTATTGTACAACTGGATAAATGAGACTTGGATCATTCTGCTCAAGTTTGTTGTAAAACGCAGACCTCTATGACTGCAATTCATCAAGACTTTTCTCCTTTTTTGGATTCTCTGCTCCCCATGGAGGCATTAAGAAAAAAGTTTCCTTCAGAAATTCAACGTAACACAGGGTGAGTAATTGATATACAAATGGTCATTTGGAGGGTGATGTATAACTTAAACTCTCCCAACCCTTTGTTTGCTCAAAATGTTCAAATCTAAGACTCAGTGCTTCCTCTATGACCTTTTACACGGGATAGGTAACACATTGATTTCAGCTTTTACCTCAGCTTTGACTTCAACACAACTCTGCTGTTTGATTTTTGGTTTATCTGAGGGGACACACACACAACCACACACACACACACACACACACACACACACACACACACACACACACACACACAGCACTTGTACACACACCTCCTTCAAACTTTTCCTCAAACCCTCCTGAGCTACCCGTTAATCAATAATTCTTCTTTTTAACTCCTCTCTCTTTAAGCCCAGTACAAACCCTTTCCTGCTGCTGAAGTCTTCCAAATCACTTCATTCACCCATCCCTATCCACACACAGGGAAGCCGCCCCTCACCCTCTCTCCCAGGATGATTCTAGTCCATTCCCATTGAGCTGCATTAGCATACAGATGTTCGACTGAAAAGGGAAAGCAGGGTAACACAAAGGGCCTGCATGACCAAGAGGGGAGGGAGGGGTCGAGGGGCTGCACAGAGATGGCCCTTGGCCTCTTTAGGGTCTTACAGACATACACACACACACACACACACACACACACACATATCCATGGGTATTGAATGGTAAGTAGCCATGGGGGTTGTGGGAGTCTGCTCCTGCTTCACTCCACTGTTATTCATTCACTAGAGGGAAATCCTCAGCCTGCCCACAGCTGAATGCCAACACACACACACACACACACACACACACATGCACACACAGAGTCCCAACTGCCTCTTTTGCTGTTGAGACAGTATGCACACATATACATGAACCTTCTCTAACACATAACACAAACAGTACTGCAGAGGTTTTCATGTCCAGAACGATATTCTTTTTTACAATATAAAATTACCAGTAAAAGCTGAAATCATGGGTAAAATAAAACATTTTTTTGTTTTTTAGCTGATTTTCTGTTGGATTTAGTTGCTGTTTAAAGGCTCTTTAAGTCTTCATAAGCTTGAAAAGTTTTTGTCACATGCAGCAAACATCTCCTCACAATCCGCTAGCTACATGTCCTCTGAATATGCTGTGAAAAAGTCTGGTCTCTGTAGGCAGCCCAGGCTCCACAAATGGCAACAAAAACACTTCACTTCTGTTTACGTTCAACAATGTTATCAAACACAATGGAGCTAGCTTGCCTTTTAGCCTCATTGTAGCCTGTAGCACGAACTGCCTCTCTGGGCACCGCATTCACGTGTGTGCGCTTGCACGAGACCGTGAGACATGGGCACCGCATTCATGTGTGTGTGCTTGCTTTCGCTGGTCTCGCGCTGGCTGGTTGGTGCAGCCTGGACCAAAATGTTTTTGTTGCCATTTGCGGAGCCTGGGCTGCCTACAGAGACCAGACTTTTTCACAGCATATTCAGAGGACGGATTGTGCGGATCGTTTGCTGTATGTGACAAAAACTTTTCAAGCTTAGGAAGACTTTAATGTCAGTGCTTGTATTTGAAGTCCTGTCAGGTGATTTGGGAGTGACAGCAGGTTTCAGTCTGATTTCAGTTAAATTTTGAGGTTTTTGTAATTAAGTTAAATTTTACATCTACATCTCAAACAGGCGTATAGTATTATTGACTCCATTATATCTATCTGACAGGATCTGCCATAAAAACATAAATTACAATGTGTTGATGTTTATTCAACTTGCCAACAGTAAAATTTGCTGCCATTAGCTGCAGAAGAAAATGTTGGCATTATAGGTTTCTGCAAACCACAAATACTTATTTCATACCTATCATATGAACATGATGTAGCATGTTGTGACTTTGTTGAGGTGGAGGGGAGGATGGTGGACGATGTGACACTGGTGGACGTCTGCCAAGCTGCAGTTTACTGTTCGACACCAACAAATAACAAAACAAGTTTTTTTTAGTGAGTTTTTGCTGCATTTCCAAAAGCTTTTAGCCCCCAAATGGACATGCTTTGTAGCGACCCATGGCTGTTTTTCTGGCGTCTTTTTAGCCCCGAAATGTGGGTGGTTTTTCAAGATATTGCTGATATTGTAACCCTAAACAAGGTCTTTCCCTAACCAGCACCAAGTGTTTTTTGTGCCTTAACCTAATCATATGTTTACCACAGTTTTGTTAAAACATGAAGTTTCAACATTATGCTTCATAATGACGCATAAATGTAATGCCTCCACAGAAATGTACAATGCCAACTGTTTTTCTAGTGACTGGGTTGCCACTATAGTTATAAAAAATATGATCAGATTTTAAAATACAATGTGTTGCTGTAGATTATAACTGTCAGACAGTATATAAAATTAGCTCCACCTGCACCAGCTACAACAGTAAAATTGTGTTTACAGCTAACAGAGACACAGAAACACACACACACACACACACACACACACATGCATAGGGGTGGACGTCAACTTCTGCTCCACTTTGTGTGAATAGATGGAAATCAGTCACAAGTATCTCCGTGCCCCATTGTGTGCTGGGAAGTCTTTGTTCGAGCATCTGTTGCCCAAACATTCTCCTCAGTGTCACTCACTCTAAATTGGTCTGTTCAGACGAGTTGCAACAAAACTCACTTCTCTTCCCACACAACACACACACATAAACACACACGGAGGGGAGGGCTGGGAGATTCCCTAAACGCAAGTAAGAGAAAGAGTTAATCTTTGTTCCTTTTGTGCGTCAATGAGACACAGATGATTGTAAAGGCTCTAGAAGCAGTGGCAGCATTTTGAAGTGATGCTCGTGGGAACGCTTTGCCCAAAATGAACATTTGTGTTATTCCATCATGTTAACCACAAAGGTTTCCCAACTTTTACACAAAGAATCTAACTCACACCAGTTATATAAGAGTGAACTTATCAAGTCCAAAGACAAATTAAGTTTACATTGAAATCAGTTACTACGAAGAAACACTACATCCCACACCTCTCACGTTCATGCATCCTGTCATACTCTGGATATACTTCTAACTATATCATACAACGAGACTGTACCTTCTCTGCAGAAGGTGTAAGTGCTCATGAGACATAATCTTGCAGAAAACTGAATAAAAATGTATGAGGTAAGTAAGTTTTTGTAGAGATGAGAGAGAGTAGACGGGGATAATGTGAGACAGGTTATGCTTAAGCATGAACAGGGTGATGTGAGAACACTACTGTAGACACTGTGTGGTTGATCACAATTAATGTGAGAGCAGAGTGAAAGAGCTAAATGTCAGTACAGTATTTTTCTTGATTGCTAAGACATGCTTGATGATAATGGGATCAACTTGATCTTCATCATCACCTTGTCAGCACAGCAGAGGTCCTCTCTTGTAAATGTGTCGACACTTTTTCATCAGTTTTACACATTTTTCATCCTTTCTAAAACAGTAAACACAGATCTCATAGAAAGACCCAAAACTCTTTTAGATAAACTGTTAAACAAAAGGCTACTAAATATCTACTGCACTTGTGTGAAACTCCTTTGCAAAACCCTTCATTCAGCAAGCAGTCCGTATGCATCTATAAAATATCACCTCTATGTTTCCATTTGCAAACATGGATCAAAAAGACCAAAGGCATATAAGGAAAGAAAGAGGCCATGGCACTGGGGAACTGAGTCTTCAGCATTTTTGAGTTTGAAAAGTATGGAAACACGACATGGTCAAAACATCCATTGCTATTGCGGTCCAGGTACAAAAGCTGAATGGATGTTCCAATTCATCTGGTCCTAGTGCTAACTGTAGGTCCTACGTGACAACGACAATTGATGGGCATGGAAAGACCGCCATACAAGAATAATAAGATGACAGTATTTCAACATCTTTCAAAAACTAAGGTTCAACAGGTTCAAGTTGACAGCTGTATTTTGTATTTTGATGTCTATTACCTAATGATTGGTTAAAAAAGAAGTTGTTGATTAATCAAAATATTTGCTTTTGTTGGACATTTTTAATGTTGTGTGAGTGTGAGAGCATCTTGCAACTAAAAAGTGTCATTTTCAGCAGTGACTCTAAGTTTCAGCATGAGTGCAAACTGTTTTGAAAATGTAACTTCTGAATGGACAATTCAGAAAAAGTTTGGGATTTTATTCTTTTGTATATTTAGCTTCATGCTGTTTTACTCAACTTTTATTCTGTTTTTACTATAGGCTAAGCTAATCATGATACAAATGATTAAAAAAATAATTTGTTGGAAAATACCTTAAATTCTTAAACATCCTTAATTTGATCAAATCACAGACTTCGTGTGCGCTATAAATGACTCAAAAGTGCGAGATACAAGACAGTTTATTTCTGAAAGACTTTTATTTTGAAATAAAATGGGACAAATATATTAAGATAAAGAGCTAGGATATCAACATAACCCATGGAATGTAAACAATAAATGCACTTAAATTATGTAGAACACAACATCAAACAACACAATATATGTTTCGCTTTGAAAAACAAAATAAATAAGACTTTAAGTTAACAAAAGTTTCAAAAACGGCTTGCTGCCAGGTCAAGCTCATGGTAAGCAACAGCAACAAGAAACGTCTCTGGACTCTCTCTGGGCAGGTAGAGTCGATTTCACGACAAAAGCAAACAAAAAAATCTTGCCTGATTTTAGTTGAACTCGCTTGATTTTACCTGCCGCTCAGAGCGTTAGCTAGCTAGCTAGCGTGCAACAGAGGTCAACCTACAAACACATTGTCATCAAGGCAACTCTGATAGATAAACATCAACTATAAACGAAGGTCACCTTTTCACCTGTTTGTTTACACCACAAGAGAAGATAACACACAGGATTTTAAAAAGGCAGGAATTTCCACACACTATGGCCACAATGCAGTAATACAGCAGGCCTGAGAGACACTCAGAGAAATAACACATGCACATTTATCTGTCTTTTGATAGCTGTGTAGCTGCCAAACTAATGGTCAAAGTAAGCCCACACTTTGATTTACCACTGCTGACACACTGAGGCTGTGAATGTGTGGTGAACCTCTCTTTCACCACCGCCTTGTTTTGTGATTCGACAACAGCACAAATAAAAAATTGTTATTACAGTCAGAGTTGTGAGGCTTAGTGGAGAGGAGAGCAGACTCACTGTATGCTCACACCAACAGCACTAAGCATTTCTCATGCTCTGATTGAGGAGGCAGAGCATAGTCAGTAGGCATCTCTAGTTGAAGAAAGAAACCACTAACACATCAAGGTGCTTTTGATGAAAAAGCTCAGTGAGTCTTGATTTCTGCCAGGCCTTTAGCCAATAAGGCAACATACATATAGAATGCCAAAATATTTTTCTTCCTCCTTTCCTCTCCTCTCCACGAGCCTCCTTAAAGCTACTGGATAGCGTAAACCAAGCAGATGGACATCATGGATGCGTAAGTAAAGCATAATTTCTCTGGTTTTATAAAAAAAAAAAATGCATAAATCACAAACTCAACAACTTATACAAAAAGCAATAAATAAGTCTACAAAAGTGTTAAGCTATAATAACAATAATCATAACACTGTATTTACCTGTCATGGTTAAAGGCTAGGCTAGGTGTTAACAGTACTAGCAGGTTAGGGGAACGCTAACATCAACTTTGGTAACTAGAGAGAGTCAGTGGGTTGCCTACACTTGTGCTATTTTTGTTGCTATGGCAGTTTAGCCGAATCTATGCCAGGCAGTTAAAATGGCTGACAAATACAATCAAGTGGCCACAGCCATACAACCAATCCATGAATCAATCAGTGACAGCATACAGTTATTTCACCTTGTGGACAAGAGGTTTCATACAGTGGGAGGGCCCTAATATGACTGGAGAAGTGCTGCAGGCTGGCATCACTATTAACAGTTTGTAAGGAGGAAATTAAGATCTGTGAAAAAAGCAACATTGCTATATTAGCAAAGTGGATAGCACACCAGTCATACATAGGACAAACAGCATTCATCTTAAAATCCTTAAATCAGGGTACAGGAAATTCTCACACAGAACTTCCACTGAGTAGGAATAGCATATTGGCAAATGCTACATGAAGTACCCTCAAAGTATTCTCTAAAAATGGGTATACAACAGTATACATCAGTAACAATGACATAGAAGAACAACCTTACAAAAATAACAATAAAACAAAAAAAGAAGTCAGCTAAAACTGGACAAACACTGAGCAGCGCTACAACTGCTTGGATGAGAAATGCAATATGCACAAAGTTAGGTACGTTTACCTGGCTGGATTTAGGGAGGAAATGAAGCCCTAATGTTTTCTTCCTTTGTGACTTAGATTTTAACCATCTAATTGTGATAGTCAAGTTTCTGCTTTATTCACATCCTATATCGTGCTGCAGTTTTGTTTTTGGAATTGGGACACAAAATCAAACATCAAATCCTCGTCACATTGAGTTTAACAGTTAGTGCATCTATCCCCGATTAAATTCAGCCCTATAGTAAAACCCTTCCCTACTCGTCTGTAACAGAGAGCCGGCTGAAGATGGGAAGGCGTCTGCCCTCGAAGCTCGGTGACTCTGTGCCGCTGGAGGAAGAGCTGAGGGAGCAGGAAGAGGTGTAGCCTTCCTCAGAGAGGGAGTCAGCTGAAGAGCAGCGCTGAAGGCCAGGGAGGCTGCTCAGGGAGGTCGGCAGCTGCTGGGGCAGGTGGTAAGGGAGGTTTGGATTTTTGGAGGGGAAAGTGGAGGGTGGACACCTGGCGCTGACAGAGTCGGTCACAGCATAGAATCGCAGAGCTGAATCACTGCTGTCTCCTGGTAGGTCACTGATGCCAGAGAAGGGGTAGGGACAATGCTTCAGGGTCCCTGGCTCAGGGAAGAGAGGGGAGAGGAGCTCAGGGCTCTCTGTGGAGGATGGAGGAGGGGATACAGAGGAAGCCCGGGTGAATAGGAGAGAGGAAGGCTGCGACTCCTCAACTGGTTGGAAAGTTTGTGGAGTGGAGGAGAAGCCTGCAAAGCTGAGGCTGTGACGCAGCAGAGGAGGCCTCATCTTCTGTTTCTGTGGAGGTACGCTGGCATTGCCAGCAAGGAGCTCATCAGCATTGTGGATGAAGTGGCAGCGGGCACCGTACGGACAGAAGCCTATCGTGTGGAAAGTGCGGCATGGCTCCGTCTTGTACTTGGGGTGCCTGCTGAGGCCTCTCAGCTCGTCCATTCCGTGGGCGAACTGGCACTTGGCACCGTACTTGCAGGTCCCGCTTTCTTCAAAGGTGCGGCAGAGTTCGGTCTTGTACCGAGTAGAGATGTGAGGTGAGGGAGCAGGGGGTCTGGAGGCAGACGGGGAAGCAATGGAGGAGAGAGAGGTGTTAATGCAGAAGCCTGGTGGAGGGAGCAGCACTTTTGGGGACATGTTAGCCATTTTATCCTCTCTGCCTCCCAGGCTGCTGACGTTGCCCTCGATCATGCTGACCGACCGATCAACTCTGAAGGGGATGTGGCTGAGCGAGGAGCGGGGAAGCTGACTTTCCCTACTCCACTGCTGGTTGTTGAGCCCCCAGCCTACTGGGTCAGTCACCTCAGAGCTGCTGCTGTTGAACTTGGAGTTGGGGAGGGTCACAGGGCAGAGAGAATGGCGACGCTGGAAGCCCAGGACTCTTTGACTGTGCTGCTGCCGTTGCGGCAGTGAACCAGTAGCCGAGCCATCTGTCACCTCCAGGCCTTGGAAATTCTGTCACACAAAAGGAGAGGAGAAGAATAGATGTGAGCTTTCTGCATTCCTGGAGCGCTGGAGCGACACTGGCAGAGTCGTGTTGAAAGGAGATTTAAAAGCTGCAGCTGAAGCAACCGCAGTAATTTACCTTAAAAGTTGGGCTATGTTTTATCTTTTAAGTGTACTAAATAAGGCTTTGGACCTAAACACGTTCATTTTCAGTTTATTGAATAAAAAAAATAGATAAATGTTTGTGCTGAATCTGGGCTTAACTGTATTGCAAACTAGCAGTGGGATGCACAAAGACGAAGAAACTGTATTTTATCATGCTTTACTTTAAGCCACAATACTTTTACATGTAAAAATACCTTGCAGATTATAAAAGAATCTTGTCAGAACACATGCTATATTGCAATAAATATTATTATTTGAGCAAAAATGTTTGTTTTTTTTCCCTAAAAACCAAACATGTGAAACTATAAAACTATTCTTGCAGTTTTAACATTATTGTTAGGCTTATTGAAACAAACTTCCAACCCTTTTTAGATGAAATTTACAGACTCACAACAATCTAGATTTTTCTGAAACACACTGAAATAAATTACTAATGAGGCCATATCTGTAAATGAAGTTACAATACATTAAAAAAAAAAAGTAAAATAAATTTGTCTTTGGTTGCACTCACCTTGAAGAACTCCTCATCCAGTTCCAGGAAAGGCGTTAGAAAGTCGGAGGGCATAGTTTGTTCCACTGTCCTCGCTGAGTGAAGGAGCTGGGTGTCTGATCCCACAGTGAAGGAAGGCTGGGGAGGACAGAGTGTTTCTGGGTCTGAAGTGAAGGAAGACGGCTGGTGTGTGGGGAGCTGAAGTGGTGGAGAAAAGGGTTGAGGGCTTAAGGAGTTTCAGTTTGGCCCTCTGAAGAGGGAAGAGAAGCTGCTTGTCCCAGGAGTTGAAAGAGGGGTTTTTTGGGAGGGAAGGGGAGAGGAATCAAGTCTGGTCCGTTGAGAAGGAGACAGGGAGTTGGGAGAAAGAGCAACGTGACCCTCGGAGGAAAGTTCCTCGACCATCTGTTGGAATCTGCTTAAATAGTTGGGGAAACCCACCCATACACACCCACCCCCTGCCTGTGTTCGTCAGGGGGCAGGGCAGGGAGTTTGTGTGTGTGTGTGTGTGTGTGTGTGTTAATGTGTGTTAATATGTGTGTGTGTTGGGGGGGATGGGGACCTGCATTGTAATGGTGTGCTGGGGGGCAGGGTGGGCACAGAAAGGAGAGGAGGGAGCTGAATGAAGCTACTTTTCTACTCATTCATTACCAAATCCTTAAAGATGCATTCTTCTTTTTTTAAAGTGGCCGTCCCCTCACTTTGTTTAGGGATCGATACAGCTGAGGAGATAATGATGAGTGTTGCAAACACCAAACATATTTACTGTCATTAGTGAGGTAAAAATGCAGCAAAGTTGTTAAAAACTATTTAAAAGTCTAACTGATAAATAAAAACTGTTTTTAATATCTCTTAGTATACGTTTGGTTTTCAGGGACAATCAACCCTGATCAAGACGATCAAGCTGAAAGTGACGGAAATAATCACAATATATGGGGCAAGAATTGTGCAACATGTTTTTTCCTTTTAATAGATACGTTGACAGGGGACTTGTCCCCCTCAGCATTTAAAACATGCATTTGTCCCCTCAAGTAAAAACATAAAATAGCAGACGACTGTTACGTTGACAAAATTAAGGACATTTATACCATAAAGTGATGCAGAAAAGGCACAAGTCAGTGCATAACAATTCAGCACAATGCAGGAAATTTGGTCAGAGGATCCCCAAAACCCATGTTTTACATGGAAACTGACAATACAGTTGATTTATACAGGTCCCAAATATCCTTACAGTCATGCAATTTCTGGTTCTTCTGAATATTGATAAAAATTCTCTTTTGTCATGTGGATTCCTGACCATTTACAGGATATATTATTACTAGGGTAACAACAGTTTAATCAAATCACAACATATAAACATTTAGGAGCTATAAAAGATATTCTAAGTAGACATGATCAAGGTTTCTGCACTGAACTTGCTTTAACACCTGCTATAAGATCCAGCCATGTTGTTGGCACTGCATTCAGCTTCTTGATGGAAAAGTTTAATTCCAACATGACATCAACTACTAACAAGCAACCCAGTTGCCTTTTGTCATTTGGAGGTGGAGGGGATTGTGGATATCATGTCATTTATGCAAGATGCCTGCTGAGCTGGAGACCACTGTTCAAGACTAACAAGCAACAAATTGATTGTTTTATAGTGCCCTGTCACTGTTTTCTCATCAGCAATAGTGCCATGAAAGAGGAAAGAGCTACAAAAGGCATTTGTTTATTACTGCGACGTCACCATGTTTCCTGCTGGGATATTGCCACAAAAAGCAGGTATAAAACATGATCTTTTCCTAACCATAACTAAGTGTTTTTTATGCCTAAACCTAACTACACATTAACCACATTGTTGTCAAAACGTAAAGAAACATATACCACTGATGCACCAAAATAGTGCATGTGCAAAGGTTTTTTTAACCCTGGGAAAACTAAAATAGACCATGGACTTCTTTTACTATTGTTAGTAGTTCAGAGCTGTGTACATGGTTTTGTAATTTCCTGGTGTGTCATGTTCGCTGTCACGGATGGGCAGGGAAACAGAATTAGTAAACGGTAACAAAAGCAGCATGGAGGCCAGTGAAAATGTAACAATGGTTACTTGTTTTATATAACCTGAAGTCATCAAATACTACCACTTGGTCATTAAATTTAACATTAGAAGTTGACAAAAAACAGGCATCCTTTTGGGGTGGTACATTATGCCGTCAGATGGTGTCAGTTAATGATGCCATTGGACCTCATCAGTTTGAAACGAGTTTTGAAAAAGAATGTTTGCATCTAACGAGCAGAAACTGTACATTGCCTGTGAAAACGAAACTGTATTTTGAAGACACAATGCATGTAACAAGCATAAATTGACATGGTGTCCCAGAATTTCAACAACAGACGAACCCAGGATACCTACCATGTAACATATAGACATGAAAGTCAACTGACCAAGGAGTGGTATGTGACGAGCTGGGTTTGTTTTATATTCGTTACTTATTCAGCCTGCGACGGACTCGGTGCAGAGTAAATTGGAACAATATCCGTGCACTGCTTGGACAAAGACAGACAGTATCTTGGCAGCCTGTTACTGCATATCCCTGGCAAATTGGCTAAAATTAGCACGTTGACCCAGGTGACGTGTTTTCAAACCTTCCAGTCAGAGCCGATAAATACCGGTTTCTACTGCCCAGGTGTGAGTGGCTATGATAACCTTTCCCATTAAATAAAAAAGCCAGATGTTAATGGATGTTAGTGGGTTTTTTGTGCACTGGGTAAGGAGCTATAAAGTTTCAGTGTATCCACGGCATAACTTACAAAATTTAATGGATTTGTGATTTGCTGAAACATATAACGCCAATAGTTTTTCTGGCAAGGGGTTTAAATAACAAACAATCTGCGATACTCAGAAGAGTAATTGTAGTCTCTACATGTCTGTGTCAGATGTGTGCTCCATTGTCATCCCAAAGCCATGTTGATTGGAAACTCCAAAATGCCCACAGGTGTAAATGGAGTGTGAATGCACTAGACTGATGATCTGTCCAAGGCGTACCCACCCAGTTTTGTGAAAAGGGTTTTAGTTCCTGAACACGTCAGAGTCAGAGATGCCTTGGAGGCAGAAATGATGTCATTGGTTAAAATACTAAAGTGCAGGTTCTCTGGAAAAATTAGACATATGATAAAGTAATGTATGTTTTGTTTATGTAAAATGTATTGACACGACACACAAAGTGTGTACATTAGCAAGCATGGTAATCTACCAAGTATATTATGACCAAGTCATAAAAAATCTTTAGAGATTTTGTATGAATTAAAGTGTCACTGCTTTCTCCTTTTCTATTTTACATTGATGGCCTTACATTTACGAGAGATAGGAAAACATCCTGCTATGTGGTTCAGTGGTGATCTAGCCACTCCTTCAGCAGGGAAGGTTTCATCAACACATTACATTGTTGTGTTCAAATGCAAATTGAGGTCAGTAAGAATGGTTTAAAGGTAGCAGAGTGGGAAAGTGTTGACTGTTCCACAGTAACACATGGGACAAAACAAGCTTTTCTGAACGGGATGATGTGGGATTTCCAACTTGGGTCCACAATTGTGCACTCAACCTGACTTTTACAAAAACTTATTGATGACAACACAAACGTGTCACCTGTTGATGGAGACTTGTAGATCTATCAGTAACCAAATCTCAATGTTCTGGATCAGATTGTAGAATGTATACATAAAGTTTGTCACTGGCAAGGTTGGGGATTTCTTCAATAAACACCAGATCAGTGTCTGCCATGTTGAACACTATCAAACAACCTTTTAATGATGCTGAAATGCAAAAACCCTGTTAAGTAATGCCACAGACTGAATTGCAAAAGTCTATCCCCAATCTAAACCTTGTGCTTGTGCATGGTTACATATGGAGTTTTTCCAGTATTTGCGAGGAGAATGTAAATCTGCTCCATTCTCCCAGTCACTTGGAGAGGCGATCATTGTCTCTATTGATGGCCTCTACACAGAAGATGCATGTCAAGTTCTGTTGTAAGTCCTCTAACCTTGCAAAGTTGTGCTTGTCCATTTGTTACTGTCAAATAACTAAAAAGAAGACATGTCAACCAGTGAAGTCTCAAAAGATAGTGCTTTTCTGGAGTGCTGACTGGTGTTAATGTTGAAAAACAGAACAGAGGAGAACTCTGTCAGCTTCCACCACTGCCTCAGACCAGTCAGTGTGTCTTTTGTGTTAGCAAATGATTGGTGCAGCTGTTTTCATGTGTTTTAAATCTTTGCTATGTTTTGTGCTTGACTGAAAAGATTTGGTCAGACAAAAATTGATAAATTCGAAACTTTTTTGGGGGGGTATTAACCTATTTAAAGCATTTTGCATCCATGGTGAGTTCAGGTTCCAACTGTCACTGAGCTCATTGATCACCTTGAGTACACAAAAGCAGTTTGAACCTGTTGTTGTGTATTGTACCACTGACACTTTTACAGTGGGAGCAATGATGCATTTCAAACAGTGTGCATTGTGTCTCTGTATGGACACTGCAGAGACGTTTCAGACGGTGTAAATGGCCCTTTTTACACAAGCTCCTTTTCCACTGCACAAAAACCAGCTAACACCTGCTAACAGCTGGCTTTTTAATGCAATAGGAAAGTTTACAATCAGCATTCATACCCGGGTCAAATTACTCCACAGTAGTCAAAGGTATTTATTGGCTCCGGGTTCAATTGGTATTGATGGAAACACAATACCTGGGTGAATGCACTTATTTTAGCTCCTTTACTGGTGACATGCAATGACGCACCACAAAATACTGTTCATCTCTGCCCAAGTAGCACTCAAACATTGTTCCAAATTAGTCAGCACTGAGTTTGAAAGAGAGACTTAATAAGTAAGAGATACATAAAAAGATGTAGCCATGGTCACATTCTCTACTGTTTACTGACCTGTCTTCTGGCCTGTCCCTGACATCGAACATGACACATCAAAAAAAAAAAAAAAAACATAGAGAGAAAGACATACTCATCTGCTACAAAGCCATGTACACAGCTCTAGTCTACTGGCAATTAGAAAGGAGTCTATAGCCTATTTTTAGCGGGTTTACCTGTGTATGAAAAACCTGTGTACACATGCTAATTTTGGTGGAATTGGGGTATAGGGCTGCTACAATGTCACTTCTTCATGCTGCCTTAACATTTTTACACAGAACCAAACATCAGCATCATGCAGCCCCAGTGTGTGATTTTTGACAGCATGCCAGCATTGCCGAATCAAAAGAAGCATAACGAAAGTGACATGTAACACAACCGCACTGGCTGCTGGTGTGACATATCAAATACGCCTCAGCAGTGCTTTATAAACAATAAAATGGCACGGACATAGCAATAACAATCACTCACCTTCCCTGTTGTATGGCGACTGATCTCATCCTCTCCTCGCAGTGTAAGGAGCTCCTGGAACTCATTGTTTTCCCAATTTGCGGACATTTTCAGCTGCTGTTCTTCTTTGAATTAGCTGCTAACTGCTACCACCTGGTTGTCACAGTAAATCTCCTGCAGTGGATTGCATGCATAACATGTCCTCCAAACGTCACACCCATGCTGCCCATGATCCCGTCCTGCCAGCTGTCCCATTTATAAAGACATTGTTTGCTGCTGTTGCTATCTCTGATTCTGGAACACAACGATGACTCACTAAATCACAAATGGTTTTGTTGTTTGTTGGTCTTGAACAGTGGTTTGCAGCTTGGCAGGTGTCTCATTTAGGTGTCACACCATCCACCATCCCCTCCACCTACTGATGACAAAATCAGCTTACATACTATATCACTTTAGAGACAGCGATATGACACATATGAAATGTAGAAATGTAATATATGTTTGGTTTTCAGAAACACACAATGCCAACATTTTCGTCTGTTGACTGGGCTGCTACACCTATACTCATTTAAAACAGTCAAATATAGATATTTAAAAACTAGAATATATTCATTATTTTTGCCAGATGACTTTGCGATCATAAAATTGATTGATGAACATCTCAGCACAGCAGTGTATGACTTACCATTTACCTTGTTAACAGGTAGCATTTATGAGCTGCGATCAAATCACCATTTTATGCCTCTTCAGTTGTCTGAAAACAGAAACATGAAAACATGTAAATTATAGAGTTTATATCTACATGATGAGTTTGGTCCCATTGCTGACCAGATGTTGGCTAAATTGAACAGTGTTATTGTTTGCTGACTGAAATAGAGCGAGGAAGAAGAGATTGTTTCAAATTGTATGGCACTGAAAGGTCCATGTACACCATTATGTTTCTACAGTAGCCCACAACGGACAAACCAAACACTGGCTCTAGATAGGGCCATTCATGCTTTCCAGGCTACCATAGTTAGCAGCCCACCTGCGACGAGCAGCGTCAGAGAAACACTGAGTTGTCATGTGAAACAGCTTTATTCATTGTTTTACTGGTTTAAATTACCTGATCCGTTTTGGAGAGGAAGTGACCTTTGCAGATAATTCAGCTCCTATTAAAGACCTCCTAACTGAAGGAATTCTAACCAGGAGAAGTTTCAGCTGGTTGTAATCTGCAATACTTACTGCTAGAAGCCACCAAATCCCCTTAAAGCTTACACATTGTTCTTTTAAGAGTGGACGGTGGTCCTGTGCAGGTGCATGATGTCTTCATATCGTATCATCATCATATAAAGCTGACAGTGTAATCTAAGGTAAAATGTTACTGAACCAAAAATGTATTTCACTTGCATGTGTTCAAAAGTTTGATGCTTGGCTTGTCTGTTGGTGTAAAATGTGAGTGACAGTTCATTTTGAAGAGGCTGCAAAAACAAACTGTAAAACACACAACAGACATTTCTTATCACAATGCCTCACTGATACGTTACTGTAGTGTGTGTGTGTGTGTGTGTGTGTGTGTGTGTGTGTGTGTGTGTGTGTGTGTGTGTGTGAGCATTCAGGGTTAAATAACTGTAATCCAGTGTGGTTTCCTCCCTGTGGTCAGTTGGTTTGGTAACAGACCGACTGTCGTTATGTCTCGTTTTTTTCTCTCCTTGTTTCACCCTCTGTCTTTTTTTACTGTCTATCCTCTTCAACACTTTTTTGTTTTTCCATTCTTTCTCTCCACTGTACATATTAGTCAAGTTATTTATTGGTGGAATAGACATATCTTACCATCACCCTCTATTCCCTGAATGTTCTTGTATTTTCATGCAGATGAATCATCTCTGTGCCTGTGTGTGTTGGTGCGGTCTGGTCTAGTGACACAGCAACTGAATCTGTTTTTATATAACCAACATAACTGTCTGTCGCTGTGGGATGTGTGTGTGTGGGTGACTGAGTATGTAGGTGTTTTCTTGGAGTTCTTGCAGCTGCAAAAATGAATATGTACAGTGCATTGCTATAATGAATTGTCATGCCATAAGATGATCATGTAAATATAAGTCTTTATTTCCACTGATTGTTCCTATAAAGTGTGACTGAGCCTACACCCAGTTCAGAGAGCTGGTTGTAGACATCAGTATTTATTGACAGTGTTACTGTAGTACTCATACTGGGCATTGTAGAAAGATTTCAAAATAGTTGCAAGTAATATTGTGGTTGCTTGAATACTTTTTGATACTTAACTTTTTTTTTTCCAACCCTTTCGCCAGAAAAAATGTTGACATCTTACATTTCTTAAAATCAGAGATCCACTAATGTTTGCATCTTATTATGTAGCAGATAAACTGAAACTTTATGTTTCAACACCGCTGGTTGGTGTTAGTTAGGGAAAGATCATGTTTTTGTTGAAAATACCCATTTTTGGGGGTGAAATACCTGCTGGAAAAACATTGTTTTTTGTGCCACTATTCTTGCAGGAAAAGCAGTGACTGGTTGCTACAAAACATTCATATTTGGTGCCGCTGGAAAAACAGCAATACCTCACTTAAACACAATCAGTTTCATTGTTTGTTGGTCTCAAAGAGTGGTCTGCAGCTTGGTAGGTGTTTGGCCTGGGCAACACATCATCCACTATCCCCTCCACCTTCCATTTTAGGGACGTTGATGATACATATGAAACATACAAATGTAGCGTATTCTTGGTTTGCAGAAACGTACAATGCCAACAGTTTCTTCTAGCAACTGGGCTGTTTCTTTTTTCTAAAGAATATGTTTTCGTGCAAGTAAAATAATATTTAAAAGTAACAAAATAATTATTTAAATGAGGTCATGTCTGACCAGAGAATAAGAAAACAAGGTAGGGAATATGAGCAAGATCTTGTTGACTACTATAGTCACAATTTGGAGAGTGTTAATAAGCATTGAATTTGGATTCATAGCCCTATCTTGCACACAGGAAATGCCACACTTTTTTCATACCTCTGCCGTAGCTGAAGGTATTATGTTTTTGGGTTGTCTATCCGTCTGTCTGTCCCATTCTTTTGAATGCGATCTTAAGAATACCTTGAGGGAATTTCTTCAAATTTGGCACAAATGTTCACTTGGTCTCAACAATGAACTGATTAGATTTTGGTGGTAATAGGTCAAAGGTCAAGGTCACTGTGACCTCCAAAACATGTTTTTGACCATAACTCCAGAATTCACAAAACCTCACACAGACTACATTTTATATCCAAAAGGTCAAACGTCAGCATAATTTTTTGCATAAAACACTTTTCTGGCAATTTCTCAATGTCATATCTCAGGAACAGAAGGGGAGACATTTGGTCAGATATTGAATGGGTGACTCTTAAAACTGCCCTGATTGTATAGATCTATGTGCTGCCTGGGGAAGATGTGTGTGAAGCATCCATGTTTTCACAGACATGGATGTAAACTGTAAGAAAAGTTTGACTGGTATACAAAGGTATAGTATATCTTTGGGGCTGTAATTCTAATTATATCATGTTTGTCTATGAAATGCAAAGTTGCACATTTGAATGTTCTTTAGATAAGTTCCACCAAATAGAGAGACATGTGTTTTCTTGTGCAACACTGTGTAGACAAAAATCCTCTCATTAGTTACAGTTGAGAGTCAAAAACTTAAAGCTATAGTGCGTAACTTCTGTCGCCTCCCAGCGGATAATGCGTTATTACAACTAATAAGCCGGCGGCACTTCCATGTACACAGAGTAACAGTCACCACACACCGTGTACACAGAGTAACACTTGCCTTTGTGGTAGGATCCACTTCTGAACCGTGTCTCAGCCGCTTCTCCGCCATGTTGCTTTCTCTTTCTACCTGCGCTCTAACTCTTGCTATGACACTCTCCGCTCTTCCTCCCCCTCCCTTCTTGTTGTGAGGAAGCATTTCCTGTGCACCAGCGCGGGAATGTCGCCGGTCGACACGCATACTAAAAATGATATATATTGAAAAATACCGCGAGATGTTAGAGGAGCCGATTGGCTTAATCAGCATTGTGTCATCTCCTCTAGTAGTGGCTTGGGTGAAACGGACATTTACGGACCTGTAGAAGTTACGCACTATAGCTTTAAAAATATACTGACACATTTCAGCTGAGCAAAACCTCCAACTGGATCACAAATCACCTTATTAAATGTGATAGAGTGGCATTTATTACAGAGCTCTGATAAGGTTAGAGATTAATATCAGGGCTAAATACCACCACTATGGCAAAATTATATCTGCATAAAATCATGATGATAGTGTAACTTTGGCTGGGAAATACCACGTGCCGTGTCAGTTAGCAGTGGTTTGGGTGGAGAGGAGGGAGGAGCGGGTTTACAGAGGCTGGTACAACACAGAAACACAGTGTCGGGTATGTTTTATGGTCTGCAGACACATATGAGATGTAATATCTTATAGATTACATAACAAACACAAAAAACATAAACTTTTAACAATAAACAAATGACTAAGAAATGATCTGAAGAATTTTGGTTAGAAATCTGTTGAAAATTATTTAGAAAAGAAAATGAAAACTAAATGATACCAAAACAGGAATAACAAACAAAAAAACACTTAAAGTATGAAGCTTAACTTATTTGAGTGGTATATTAATAAAGTTATTCTGAACACTGTAGACTTCTTTCTGCTTTGTCAAATGCACACAATCTGAAAACCACCACATGCACTTAAACATAGTCTTTCTCTTTTCTTTCTCTCTCTCTTTCTCTCTGTCACACACACACACACACACACACACACACACACACACACACACACACACACACACACACACACAGAGCATGGTTGTCGGCCCCCTGTCTGAGCCTGTCTTGGCCTCTTTGTTGAGGCCAGCATGACAAGAGCTCCATTGTCCAGAAGCTGCTCCATATGTTCCCATATACACCACAGTGAATTATTAAGGACAATGCCAGCACACAGAATCTGATCTAACTGTCCTCTGTGGCTTAATCAAGGACCACAGCTCATCCTGACACTCACATGGCTGAGCTGCATATGGTAAAAAAAAATGTTCTAATAGATTTGTCACTGCAACCCTCTGCATTTAAAAAATGAATACTGACTGGATGTGACAATCTGATAACACTGGTTTTATGCTATGGTATATGTTTTTAATTATTTCAACTTTATTTCCTGGACATTTGATTTTGGTATCACTGATGGCTTATAAATCAGATCTGTAGTTAATTGAAAATGTTTAATGATTGCAACTGGAACAGAACACTGACTTTAAGATACCAGGTTTTAAATGTATAATGAAGGACATATCTTGGATTTCCCACAAAGCATAATCCTCAACTCATCATTAGTGGTGCATGCAAAATAATTCAGCCCCTCCAGGATGTTGCGATCGCAACTATTAATGCAAATTAAGCCAAAGAAATCTGCCTGACCTTGCAATTTGTCCATTTACCACAACTTCACTGTAAATGTGACTAAATCTAGTTTTATTGTAGAGCTGCGTGTTGATATGCTAAGCCCCTCTTTCTCTGTTTACCTTGAGACTAGGCTTTTGGAGCAGTTTGCCTGGGACAGAATCACACACACACACACACACACACACACAGCCCTAACTGTTAGCATCACACACCTATGGTTACCTAACGGTTATTAATAGGTTTAATGTCAAAGTCTAGCCGTTTCGGAGTCGGTGTGAGATTAATGGCTCAGTGTTGAATGTTAACTGCTGCTGCGGAACTTCAGTCAACACGGCAAAATATGGGGAAATATAGATTCTTATTCTGTGGAAAACACTGAAGGTTAATAATAATAATATCACAATTTGTGATTCCATCAAATTATATTTGGGATTTTCCATTGACCTACAATTGTATTGCAATAAAACACCTATAAACATCACAGCTTGCATTGTAGTTTTTTTTTTTTCTTTTTCTTTGAAAAGCTGCTGTGAAATCAGGCATTTCCTAACTGTGAACCAAATTCAGGTGATTCCCGGATGTGTGGGGTTGGTGGTACTTTACTCAGCCCCTCCAGGATGTTGCCATGTTGGGATATTAACAGCTAACACAAATTACAACCCATCCCTGTGAATTCTAGATGACCTCTCAATTTTTTCCAACTTTTGTTCAAACTTTTCCGCAAATTTGACCAGTAATTATAGGTTCCTGTAAACCAATCATAGCAGGCCTCTGCACAACAACGCCAAATTCACTTCCTTGTTTCTGGTTGTGAAGGTACAGATGTGTCACATGAACGTCTCACATTTACCAACAAAAATTACTGCTAAAGTCTGTGCATGGCAATTCTCTTATATTCTGTACAAAAGCAGGAGTAAACTGTTTTGCACCGTGTGCAATATTGTGGTGAAACACAAAAGTCATCAAAAAATACTTTTTTTTAAACCACAAAATACACCCACAAAACGACTTACAGATATAGACAACAGGCAGGAAAAATCCCCATGACAGAGGTTGTTGCATCCAGATTCATTGCTCATGCTGAAAGAATCAAGGTGAGTTAGATTAAACATGCAGGTTAGTGGTAACGTTAGTGTAGTATAAATCACACTCAAAACAGTGAGGGTTTTTTCTCAATGGAACCAGTTCATGAATAATACAAAAATATCGCAACAAATTTTGCTTGCTTACGCAATTTAATTGCAAAAGAAAAATGCCTGAGAAAAAAATCACAACATTGATCACATTTTTTAAAGAAATGCTGCCATTAAATCAGCTTTTAGGCCGCAACAATCCCAAAAACAGCCTGCGAAATCCTGGAGGGGCTCTTGACTGCTAGAGCGCTATCTTACCACTTTCATTTTTCTGAGGTTTTGGTTTTTGGTTCTGGTGTGAACTCAACAGCAACATGTTCTTCCAAAAACCCAGATATTCAGTCCACATACCTAACTTAGAGGTTTTAAGTAGAGTTCTTAAAGAAAAGTCTGTTGGTTATCAATGAATAAGCAGGACGTTGTCTCTGAAAAGGCATTTGTTACTAGTAAGTTCTTCAAAAAACCTTTAATTGCTGTGAATGCATCCTCTTAGATTTAATGTTGCAGTTCCACATGAGGCCAATGAGCTGTTTATTTCCTATATGAAAACAATTGATGCCTTTAATATTCATCATCATCTCCTCCCTGGCTGCCCATTGTAATGGATATCAGCTGCTTTAAGTCATTTCCATGTCAGGGTGGATCTGAGTGGTCGTCAAGTGCTGTGTTTGCAAAGCCACAGTCTATTGTTGTAACCTGCTGTGTTTGTTTGTTGTGGCGGTACTCTGCGCCCATTTTCCTACGCCAATTGATGTGAATGAGGGCCATTGCCACCAGATGTCCACCACCTTATTTCCTTCACAATAGGACACCTCAATGTTGAATGAGGCCCCATTCCCACCAAGCAGTCTAGTACGGTGCAATTCAATTTGGTACATATTTTTCCGTTTAAACTGTGAAAAGTTGTGGATGGTACCAATGTAACCATTCCTCACCCTCCCCATTTTTGGTCACCTGTCTGTTGGGGTATGTAGCACACTGATCTGGTAATAAAACGGTGGAGCTGTGAACACTGCAGTCCATTGATTGGTCAGTAGTGAACGATCACTCTTGCTCAGGGCTGAGTTGTGGCTGTTTTTGAGGCTTATGTAACCGTGTAACCGTGTAACTGTGTAACCATGGCTAGTCTTACATATTTTAGTAAATAAAACTATAAAATGATATGACGTATTGCTGGTTCTTGCAGCAGCTTCAGACTGCACAATTCCTGTTTAAAAAAGGCTGTTGACACAGGGGGCAACAACCCAACTGGTCAAATACTGTTGCTTTGTCAATGGACGATGGCGTCAGGCATTGACGCACAGAAGCACCCTTTGCAGTGGTATGATAATAACTGGACCGCAGCAGTTTTTAATGCCACCACAGCTACCCTGGTATAAAGAGCGAGAAAGTCCATAGGCCCTCTGTTTATTTCCCATGAGACACCAAAAGTCAATGGAGTTATTTTAATGACAGTAAGTAGTAAGTAAGTAGTGTGCAAGTATGTGTAGCATGCTACGCCAGAGACATATATCACATGACATATGTCACGGGACGTTACTTAACGTAAGTAAGAACTGAACTTATTTTAAGCCAGACTATGATGTTTTTTCTAAACCTAGCATGTGCTTTTGTTGCCTAAACTTAAGGAAAAAAACAAAAAAATGAAGTGTTTAACCTATGTTGTAGGTTTATTTTGAAAAAGACTGTATTTATGTAATGAGCAGAAACTGTTCATTTCCTGTAAAAGCGAAAATGTATTTTGAAAAGACACAATGCAGGTAACCAGTGTAAATTGACACGCCATCCCTGAACATCCAAACTGACGCAGGAGGGTACCTAGCATGCCATATTTTGACGTTTAGATCCACTGACAAAGCGACAGTATTTGACGAGTCGGGATGAGAATATTTTGGTTATTGTATGGAACAAAGGTACCCAGCTGGAATATCACAGAGGAATTATAGTTATGTAATATGCACCTTTCCATCTGGCTGTCAGGATGCCCATATTATAATGATGGGCAAAAACTAACAAACAAATCTTTTTGAACAACTCGTTTCAGTCTCTGGTATGTACCAGGTCAGCCTGTCGAACATCCCAGTACTCATGAATTTCTAACTTTTCCCACTCAGCATTTTCGTAGGTGCTCGTGCTGCCTGCTACAGTGGGTGAACAAGAAACAATGGAATTGGACTCGAGTCCCAACAGCCAGGCAGCTTTACTCACTGAATTAGACAAAATGATTTGTTCTCTTTAAGTGTGACGTCTGTGATTGTGATGCACCAAGAGCACTGAACGAACAAGTGAGGGCTGATTAAAAATGGTGCATTCACATGCTACTCGAACGGTCATTCCTCTGACTTTGATGTGTTCATGAGCTTGCAGTTGTAATGTGGAAACAACATGGATACTACAAAAAAGACATGTTGTATTTTATTGCTCAGAGCATTTAAACAACACCCACTAACATCTGGCCTTTGTATTTATGGGAAAGGTTACAATCAGCATTGACTCTGCAGTAGTCATAGGTATTTATCAGCTTCGGCTCTGACCTGCTTCTATCGGCAGTGATGGAAATACAACACATGGGTGGACGTGCTAATTTTAGTCCCTTTGCTGGTGTGATGCAATCACAGGCCGCCACAAAATATCATCCATACCCTTCCAAGCAGTGCTCAAACATCATTCCAAATTAGTTAGCACTGAATTCTAAAGAGAGACCGAATAGGTAACAGATACATAAAGAATGTAATTGGTGTAACATTTTCACTGGCCTCCATACTGCTTTCTACTCTTTACTGACCTGTTTTGTTATGATGATGAATGTGACACACAAAAGGAGTCTGTACTCTAGTTTCCTTGTATTTAGAAAAACAGCGTACTCTCACTAGTTTTGGTGGAAAAGTGGTATATATTTCTTGGTTTCCAGCAAAGGAAGGATTCAGGCTCCAATTTCACCAACTTTATCTGTTGCTCTATTTGTTCCCCGATCAGGCCTGCGTTTTAGCTTTGCTGTTTTATAACTAAAAACAAAATTAAACACAGCTTTGTTGTAATCCATCTTTTATTCAAATATTTAATGTTTTAAAACATCCACTGCTAATCATCAGCAGTTGAGGAAGAAGCTGACAAGAAGTCATTTTTATGACTGAATTTGTAGCAAAATAACACCTCTATCACACACTGTTGATATATGTTCATTCTGTGCTGAGAGACTGTGAGTGTTTTGCTCTTTTCGTACCCAGGGAATGAAACCTTCAACACTGACAGTACTCTTAGTGCCAGTAAAACACACAGGACCACAGCAACTCTATCTGCTCTTTAGCTAGTGATTTATGGGTCTTTTTGTAAAGTACCAGGAAGTATTTTCAGCCCTGATAGGAGTTTTTAAACGGCTGATTAAATCAAAAAGTTATAAAGATTAATGGTGACTACAGTTGAGAAACAAACATGTCGTTGAAGCTGAGAGATGAATGGTGACTCCAGGCAGTTAGTGACTGTTATACAGAGGTTGATAAATCACTGTGCCGGGGTTTGACTCCAGTGAGGTCGCACAAACAACCGTGTCACAACAAGCTGGTGAAGGAGGATATTTCACTTTGTCTTTGGCCTTGTTACATCCATCAAGCCAGCTTCATCTCATATTGCTCCTCTACCTCTTATTTTACCATAGCATGCTCTCCTGTGTGGTAAAATTTAATTATTTTTTTATCTCTTGTCCTGTATAATGTCCTTCACACACATATTCACACTCTCTCTGGATTTGCCTTTTGACAAAAGGATCTGCAGTGTTGTAAAAACAGAAGGAGAGGATGACTGGCAGAAGCTATAGATGTTACTGGATGAAAACACCCACTTCAGCCTTGATAACACAATGCTGCTGGGATTTCCTGTACTGTCTTTCAACCCTCAATTCAGATAAGGAAAAACTACCCACCAAGAAAGAAGAAACCTCATGAAGAGCAACTGAGGAGGGATTGCTCTCCCTGGGTGGACTGTCGTGCCATAGATGTCGTATGTACAGAAAGGACAAGCAGAATAAAATAACATATATATAGATTGTAATCATATGTGAAAAAGAACTTATATAGATTAGTTTGGTGACAGTATGATTGTACCTAATAGCAGTCACTGTACCGTTGGCTATGACATGGAGGTCTGTGTGACCAAAACCTGTCATGCTGGATGATGTTACAGGCAGCATCACGCATCACAATGGCGTCTCCAGACTTTTTCACGCCTGTCCCATGTACACAGTGTGAACCTGCTCTCATCTGTGAAGAGAACGGGGTGCCAATGGCGGTTCTGCCAATTCTGGTGTTTTCTGACGAGCTGCACGGTGCTGGGCTGTGAGCACAGGTCCCACTAGAGGTTGTTGGGCCCTCATGCCACCCTCATGGAGTCTGTTTCTGACAGTGTGGTCAGAAACATGCACACTGGTAGCTGCTGGAGGTCATTTTGTAGGGCTCTGCCAGTGCTCCTCCTGTTCCTCCTCACACAAAGGAGCAGAAACTGGTCCTGCTGCTGGTTGATGCCCTTCTGTGGCCCTGTCCAGCTCTCCTCGTGGTCTCCTGGTATCTCTTCCATGCTCTTGAGACTGTGCTGAGAGACACAGCAAACCTTCTTGTGACCACACGTTTGGATGTGCCATCCTGGAGAAGCTGGACTACTTGTGCAACCTGATTGGGCTGCAGGTTCCACCTCATGCTACCAGTAGTGACACTAGCAGAACACAAAACTAGAGAAGAATTAGTCAGGAAGGTAAGGAGAGAGCAATGCAAAACCATTCCCTTTTTGGGTGTTGTCTTGCTTTTACCTTCCCATTGCACCTGTTGTCACTTTTATTTGCACCAAAGCAGGTGAAACTGATTCACAATCATTTGTGCTTCCTAAATTGACAGACTGATGTCCCTGAAGTTTAACTGACTTGGTGTTATACTATGACGATTAAGTGTTCCCTCAAATATTGCCACTTTATCAGCGATTTCTGCTGTATTTTGGTCTCAAACAGTGGTCTGACCTGGTCTGCAGCTTGGAAGCCATTTCGCATATGCACAAATGTAAGGTATCCCTGTAACATTTATCCAACATTTTCTTCTAGCGACTGGGCTGTCTCATCAGCCTAGTTCTCTTTCTTTATACATTCTTGTTCATCAGGTTCACAGCCATGGCCCTTTTCTCTCCCTTTGATCCTCCTTCAGGCTGTATGGCTCCTTAAATCCTTTCAATTGACCAACTGGACTCGACCACAAACACAGACACACACAAACTCTTTCTCAACCAACGAGGAATCCCTGACTTCCCCTCTTCAGTTCACTCTTGAGGAGGGAAGCAGCAGCCGGCCCTGCTTCCTGGAAGAATGTCCAAAGAAAGAAAGAGAGTGAGTGTGTGTGTGTGTGTGCGTGCGTGCGTGCGTGCGTGCGTGTGTGTGTACTTGGGGGGAGGAGGGTGGGGGTGGTGGGTGAACAGAGTGTTAAGAGCGTCCACTGGATTATGTTTTGACAAAAGACTGGACCCCCTGCTGCTGTAATTTTCCCGCCAGTCAGTTTCCTGTTTCCTGGAATCTGGCAACGTCTCTCTCTCTCTCTCTCTCTCTCTCTCTCTCTCTCACACACACACACACACACACACAGGCCATTTGGTGCCAGCTGCTCACTATGATGCAACAGCACAGTGACTAGCGAGCCCTTGGGGCATCTGGTTAATAAAGACTTCCTTTCATCAAATCCCTGGGAACGTAATCCATACACTATTTTATCATGTCACTTGGAAATCGCCTTAAAAAACAGAATCTGCAGAATCCCTTTCATCCTGTGACAATAATAAAAAGATTATTTTCCACATTGTCAGTGTTTCTGATACTCAGCATGTTCAACAAGTGGTTTATCATGTCAGTAGGTAGCAGTGTTGGGGATAAAATCTAAGTCAACACATTTAGATATTTTCTGCTTTTTTTTAGCATTACATAGTCAGTGGAAATCTTTCTTGTATTTACAATAAGGCTCTACTTTGACTACAGTTGCAGAGTTATTTACAACAGGTCCTCTATATAAATAAACAAATGTACTCAAGATAGTAAAGATGAAATTTCAGTGAACATAATGTTGAAAACAAAATTATGAACAGTGTTCAAAAGTGATGGACCTGGACCCTATTTTCCAATGATTTTGTGTCTTAAGTGATAGATGTGAAAACAGCTTTTGAAACTGGCACAGTACTTAGCAGGAGGGCTGCAGCCAGCAGCCACGCAATTCTGGAAGTGTAACCAGATAGGGCAATTGTACACCATCACTGTATGTCCATGAAAAGTGGTTAATTTTGCTACAGTCAGGCTCAGATTGTTATTATAAGTGTCTGAAGTGTCTCTTTACCTTTTGCTTGATCTGGTCTGTTCATTATTGTGTCTAAATCTCGTTGAAGGAGAAGTCTCCCTCTGAAATCTCATGAGATGTGAATTGTTGCAGGGAGACAACACTGAAAATGAGACATTGAACATTTTTCAGATTTCAGATGTAACAGGCAGAAGTTGAAACAGCGTCCCAGAACATCAACAGCCAACACACCTACATAGCTGTCAAGTCTCCCGTTTTGGCCGGGAAACTACTGTCCCGCCGTCCTCCCATATTAGTATTTTCCCGTAAATCTCCCGTATTATAATATAATTAAAAAAAAACAAACATTCCTCTGCCTCTCCAAACTGAACTCTGTCACTAGCCTCGCGAGAACTGCCACCTGCAGTAGCCTGGGTGGCAGTTGTCACGAGGTTAGTGTCGACAGCGGGTCTGGTTGACAAGTGGTTATTTTAGATTTCCTGTACACCCAGGGACGGGTTTTGCTATGGGCAATGTGGGCGACCGCCCAGGGCGCAATCTATGTGAGGGCGCACGAGCGCCCTCCAAAAAAAACAAAAAAAAACAACCCAAAACTCGGCAGTTTTCTAGACTACCGCTCATTTCCACGTCAAGTTAGTGGAGTGGGCGCTGGGGCGCCCCTATTATCACGTTTCAACCAGCAGCAGAAAGGAAAGGCGAATCCTGGCGGTTGTGGGTTGAACGGGGGTCACAGACAGGAATACGGCGGAGGCTCATAGTGCTCTGCGGCGCAAGATAACGGCTTACCGGCGACAGAGAAGTCCGACTCCAGGTCCAGTAATTTCCTCTTTCGTTGGTGTCATGACTGCCCAGTAGTACCTGGACAACCGAGCCGTGGCGGCACACAGGTATGTGGCGTGTCAGAGGAGAAACGAGCCGTTCACATTTCTCTCTTTGTGGCAGGTAACGGTCCACAAACCTCACCGCACTTTAGGGACTGTTCTTTACTTATGGAGGGACTGTCAGGGGAGGAGGGTGGCTGGTTGATTTTTATTTTATTTTTTTATTTTATTTTGATCCCCCCTATGTTAATCACTTATTGATGCTGTTTTCGCGGCAGGTGCCGAAAAATTCCCTTATTTTCAAATCCAAAACTTGACAGGTATGCACACCTAGGGTACCCTGCATGTCATACAACGCGAAAAGTCCATGACCAAACATTGATATGTTATGAGGACAGAGTGAAAACGTGTTGAAGATTTCTGTACTCCAACACAACACACTACTCCCTCTCATGTTTCCAGCGTTGTCTTTCTGAAACAAGTCACATAAGTCACAAGAGACTCTTAATGGTCGCACAGTGACGGTGTACAATTTCCCAGTCTAGTTACATTGTGGGTGTTGTGCAGCTTCTGGCTGCAGCCTTCTCTCTCAATACTGGATAGTTTTAAAAATTGTTGTACACATCAGTCACTTAGAAACAAAATCACAATAAATTAGTGTTCGGGTTTAAAAGTGCCAAAGTTACCCTTTTAAGTGACAGTATTAAGCAAGCAACACCACCACCAAATACTACAGGGAAAAGTAAAACCTCACAACTTAGTGAGAATTTTTGGCCTGTTTCTCGTTTCAAAACTACTTTGTTATTGAAGTCAGGCTATGTGGACTGTGTCTATACAGAAAGACTGAGGCCACAATACATTTTCATTTTAAAACATGTACCATCCACACTACTCCAACGTATTCAAATGCCTTAAACACAGACTTTTGAAATCACTACTGACCCCATCCTACTTTAAAAACTATGTTTTAGTATGGACGTGCAGAAACTGAGACTTTTTAAAATGATGATGCAGAAAACCACTTTGCTTCCTGATTGGGGCTTATCAGTCATACCATATTTGTTTCATGTTTTACATCGCCTTGGCCACTGCATATATTTGTATCAGTGACAGTTCTACCTCGTGGTCTGCCCAAGCAAAGAATTCTGTGGTCTTACTTTTGCCACATACATGTTTTCAGGCGTGTTAGTCTGGACAGAGATTATTTCTGAAACCAACTATATTGCCAGAATAAATATTGGATTTCTAAACCATGAAAACTTTACATTTGTATATTATGTAGAGGATACATTGAAACTTAACATATGGTTTGGTTAATGTGTTGGTTGATGTGTTTGATTAATGTGTGGTTCACACTGTTCTCATGCACTGTTCGGACATTCTCCTACAAACAGTAATCCACCAAAATTCGTACATATCCCATGTAATGATGAGCCAGTAAACCACATATTTTGGAAGGCTGCGGTCACGGGACTAATTTGCTGTTGGGAGTACAGAAGGAAGCGGTCCCGAGTGGTCCATCTGGGAGGTAGGTTGAGGTGGTTAATCGGTCAGAAAACACAGGACTTTCCCAGAGAGACTGGTGTTGGGAACCGTGTGAACACTGAGTGAACCTCTCGTCATTATTAGGTACGTCCGCACCGTGTTTCTTTTCCTAAACCTGACCAACCCCAGTAACTTTAATTATGTCACTTTAAGTTAAGGACATGATGTTATTCATGGGCCGACAATTCATAGGATATCATACAAACTGTAGTACCAAGATGTGTATGAATAGATTAGGGCACAAAAAACACTTGGTTAAGATGGAGAAGCTCATATTTTGGCTTGAAATTCCTGGTTTTGGTGGCACTATCCCCACTTGGAAAACAGCAACTGGTTGCCAAAAAACATCCACATCAAGTTCTGAAAGATCTGCTGGAAACACAGTGACTTATCACTAAAAAACAACCAGTTTTGTTTTTTGTTGGTCTCTTACAATGGCTTGGCAACTTGCCTAGGTGTTATGCAATCCACCCCCCCCCCCCACCTCCCAATGACAAACTTAGCTCATAAACTATGTGACTTTAGAAGCACTGATATGACACCTATGAAACGTGCAAATGTAATGTATTTGTGGTTTGCAGAAATGTACATTGCCAAAGTTTTCTTCTGGCGACTGGTCTGCTGAAATAGTGCTAAAATATGTGTGCAGAGATGGTGTGGATGTACCCTAAAATATATATACAGTTTATTTTGCGTCATAGCATTAGTGTGAAAGTCAGTATAAGTCCAACAGTGATTTACAATTGAGTGAATGCTGAAAAAAAAAAAAATAATAACCTGACCAAAAACTCTTGCTGCTCTAAGTGCATCTACAAAAGAATATTGAAACAATGTGTCGTGAATGCTGAGGATGCTGAACAGGCACTGAAATGTTCACTACAAATGTCTGTGAGGACAAATGCCAGCCTCCCTGACACTCATTCACTCACACACACACACACACACACACACACACACACACACACACAGTCAACTGCCACAACTGGTGGATGGTTGCTAAGGTGTGTGTGTGTGTGTGTGTGTGTGTGTGTGTGTGTGTGTGTGACAGACTGGACCTTGTTCACTTCAGACAGCTCCAGTCTGCTGATACAGTGTGAAGAAACACACACACAAACACACACACTGACTGGGTCTGGGCGTGAGTGTGAGAGGTGTTGTTTGGTGCTAAATGAAACCAGTCTCCTCAGCAGCTGCTGCTATGTTGTTTTAACAGTGGCTGTCAAATGTGTGTGTGTGTGTGTGTGTGTGCGCGCACCTCTTGCCCTCAGCTGTTAGTTGCAAACGCTTTTTTGTTTTTGCATGACATCATATAGTCGGGAACAGACAGACAGATGGGGGGCATCCAGTATTTAAGAGGTTTTGTTGCTGTTTAGACAAAAATAAAATCTAAAGGTTTAAATGTCACCAGCATAGAAAAAGTGACAACTGCGAAGGGGGGTAATTCATCAGATATAAAAAATAAGTGATGATACATATTCATTCTTTCGTCAGAAATCTAATCAAGGTGTGTGTCAGTCAACAGTAAGGAAAAAACTCACGTGTGCACTGGTGTTACACACGGAGTGCAATGTGTTCTGTCACTCTAGTTTGAATACCGTAACCAACACGTTCTCATCCCAAGTCGTCACATATTGTCTACATATTACATGCTGGTTATACTCCTGTGTCTGTTGTTGACATTCTGGGATGCCACAACCAATGCCCAGAATTTAAAAAAAGCACATGAAGAAGAAGAAGAAGAAGAAGAAGAAGAAGAAGAAGAAGAAGAAGAAGAAGAAACATCATGGTTTAGCTCTACATATGGGTGAAAGTCCAAGGTTTGTTGGACTCATCCACCGCCCCTCCTGCCCGCCCTATTGGGACTAGCTCCTTATATGAACAGATGCCACCTGTCGGCATATCATAGTGCTGCAACAGGTGCCACCTGGCCGACTGGTGGCATATCATACTGCCTCGAAAGGTAGCTTTTGGCTTCAAAGGTCCCGTTTATACGACAACGATTTCAACTGAAAATGGTAAACTTTAGTTGCATTTTGGCCGATTGTTTACACGACAGCGGCATTTTGGGTGCCTGAAAACGCAATGTTTTGAAAACGGGTTGCAGAGTGCAATTTTTTGGACATGCACGAGAAAGTCGACCATTACAACAACAATGGCGGACTCCCGAGCTCTGCTTGTGCTGCTCACCCTATTGAATTTATCAACGCTTCCCCATCATGGTGTAGATTTACTGTAGCAACTCCACATCGTCGTCCGTCCAGACAAACGTTCATGCGGGTGCTATTTTGTGTGTTTATACATTGCCGCTCTGTAGAAGGAAGCGTAAGCGTCACACCGCCAACTACTGGCCTGGCATGGATACAGCGTTTCTGGACATTTTTGGGGATCCATGTGCACAGCGATTGTTATCAAAACGTTGTCGTCTAAACGCGGAACTTTTTTCAAAACGAAAGTGAGAAACGATTCTGTTTTCAGTGGATCGTTTTTGTGTAAACATGGCCAAAGTCTGACACTGAAATCACTGACGAAGCGGCAGTATTTGACAACTGCAGAATAAGAATGGGCTGGAATTACAGACAAAACATTTTGCTGTTTAGAAGCAGAGCTGGAAGTCCCCAGTGTTGGACTTTCCCTCCAGTATGAGAAGGTACATTGAATTTGATTTTACAGAAGGGGATTTACATGTTAAACTTAATAAAAACCCATTCCATATGTTTACAGTTGATCTTAGAACATTTAGATCATGGGATGATGGTCCTCGTTTGAACCAGGAACTAAACTGTGGTGGAAATGCAGTGTAATGCAGGTTCTGGAAAGATTTCCTTTAAGGTTTCTGTGGTCAGAAAGTTCCTAAAAACAGAGTTATATTCATTAAAGTTCACAAGTTGTTTTCCTGTGAAAAGGTAAAGATCATGATATACAAGAAGACATTCATAAAGCAACCTGAAAACTTCAGTTTTCCCCTCTGTGCATTATGCAGAACTTGCACTGGTATTGTAGGAATTTTGGATGTAGCCCAGTATAACATGAGGTCACAGGGGTTAAAAGTTCCTCATCCCTTTATATTTTTGAAAAAAGCCTCATTGTCCCTCTCAGTCTCCCATTCAGCTGCTGTAATGGTAACTCCACAGTAAAGGCCTTTGCACATCATGTCTGTTATTTTCATCTGAAAATGTCAGATGCTAAAAAAAAATCATACTTGCAACTCTGAGACTGTTCTCTGTCAGAAATGGTTTTGGATCCATCTATCACACTGCTGACTGCTGTTCAGTAACAGCTGTAGTTGTTGTGGTTAATTTTGGTGTGATCTTTCAGCATTTTTTGTCATGCGCCTCGAGCGGTTCAGCTGCTCCAGTATCAGCTAATGGAATTCTCCCTGCTCCTTAAACGTAATTTCATAATTTGCACAAGGTATAAAACATGAGAAGCAGATCAGACCTACTACTGTGTAAGGTTTATGTACATAACATGCTCTTCAAATGATGGATCAAAAAACAAACACTCGGACAGTGTTCACACTTAGCAGAGAGTTTTGCTCTACGAAGTGTCACAACAAAGTAAGGTGTAGCAAACCATTGTACCCTTTTCTTTGCTTACTTGTTGTGATGAAAGAAAGTAAAACATACTGTGCTTTTCAACTAAGTGGCATCGACAGCCACATGAGAAATAAGTGTGTTTATGGATGCAGCCATCCAGCCATATCTAACGGAGTCATTACCATAACAAACAATAATTCCCTTTGGAATTCCTGCCCTCTTTTTGTACAATACAAACCAACAGAGTTAATACAACAGTCCACTGAACTGTTCCATGTCTACTGCTTTTGTTCCTGGTTTGTTTTCCACAGCGGGCCTCCACCGACCTCATTAATCCACAAAAAGTTCAGTCAGTGTTACTGTGTTTTATTGTTCCTCAAAAATTATTGTGGACAGTGAAAAGCAGAGGGGAAGACTCAGAGACTCAGGTGTTGATGCTAATAGAGAAGATTTACCTGCAGCCACTGGATGAAGAAAGAAAGAAGTCCCATATTATGCCACATAGTTCAGATGATATGAGCCAGCATTTATTGAATTATGAAGGGCCCATTCATGCGGCTAGGTTTACATGCGGCAGGTCTGTAATCTCTGCTACCTTCAATTCTGAAAACATGGCTTGCTTATTTTAACTGTTATATTGTTATATAATCAACCCAATTGCCAGAAAAAATGTTTGCATTATACATTTCTGCAAACAATGGATGTGTTATATTTGTATGTTATTATGTAGCAGATAAGGTTTGTTTAGGTCGAGGCACAAAAAACACTTGGTTATGGTTAGGAAAAGATAACGTTTTGGCATAAAATATTCGGTTTTGGTGGTACAATCCCAACCCAAAACTGTGCTGTTTTAGTAAGAATCAGCCACTTTTCATGGCACTATCCCTGCTTAGCTTGGGGGCTAAAAAGCCACTGGAAACACAGTGATGACTCAATAAAAAACAACCAGTTTTGTTGTATGTTGGCTTAAAACGATGGTCTGCAGCTTGGCAGGCACCTTACCCAGGTGTCATTCCATCCACCATCCCCTCCACCTCCTAATGACAAAGACAGCTAATATACTACGTCACTATAGAAACGTTGATATGACAGGTGTGAAATGTACAAAAACGTATTTGTAGTTTGCAGAAACGTCCAATGCCAACCTATTCTTCTGGTGACTGGGCTGATATAATACAACTTAAGCCAAGTTTCCATCCAAACTTTCCACTTTGTTGCATTTTGTTTTTGATGATACTGAAAGGTTTCCACCTTAGCCAAGCATAAAAAGTTTGCATAATACAGAAAACTACAGTTTGGCCTTTCGGAAGACTTAAGAAGGCCACTAAAAACAGAACTTTACTCTGAGAGAAAGAAATATTTTTCCATTTCTTTTATGCATTGCAATGTGGGATGATATTGTTCTTTAACAGCACTCTGAAAACCAGTTTGAGATGAGCTGTCTGTACACAGCAACAAACACGTCAAAGCAGTCCATCAAATCACCTGCATGCAGTTGTATAAAAATCTGTTTAAATGTTGGAGTGGATAGACCAGTTTGAACTGTTTTTTCTAAAAAAAAAATGTTCGTCCCAATTTTTAGGCATCTTGTGATGGCAGAGAAAACAGACTCACACATACACACATCTCTACTCTCTCTTGCTCTTACACAAACACACACAGGGTAATGAGAACGATACACAAGCAACAGTGCATTTGTGTGTGAGTGCGTGTTCACAATTACACGTGTCTCCTGTCAACAGGTCTGCAGACCAAACACACAGTGACATAATTACTACAGGAAGAGAAACAGGGTCGACAGAGGTGTGTGTGTGTGTGTGTGTGTGTGTGTGTGTGGGTGTGTGTGCGTGCGTGTGTGTGTGTGTGTGTTTCAGGGGTGGTCTGGTACACTTGCAAACTGTGATGGCAGACATAAAAACAAACACACACACGCCACGTTGTACACTGTGTCCTTATGCCCTGTGTGAATGTGTTTTCATGTGTCTGCTAATGACATGAGCCAGTGGAACTAATTGAGCAGTTTGTGTGTAGTACCATGGTGTTGATAAGCGAGTGAGCCGCTTTGACCACATGCATTGCCTCACATTGATAATCCGAGCAGTTAACGAGGCACAACGGGTGTTACAAGGCTTCCTCTGCATATATGTGTGTGTGTGTTTGTGCGGTTAGCTGTGTGGTAATGTTTGAGCGATGAGGGGTTAACGAACACAGCTGCCGTCAGTTGGAGTGTACAGCCAGAACTCTGCATGTGGTTTACTGTTGACTGTATCAGTGTGTGTGTATGTGTTCCTGTATGTGAACATGCTGCAGGATCAACTTTACACATCAGGGCTGCTTTTCTAGTTATGACACTTGAAGCCCACAATTGTAGAGTATTACTAATATGAGATTTTTAGGCTCAAAAATGTGCTTGTGATTCTTTAATTTCATTTTATGTATTTATTTATTTATTTATAAGGACAACGTGCATTAATCAACATTTCCATGCCAGTGTTAGATAGCTGGCTAATTTTCAGCTGCAGTTCTTTGGCAAGATGTTTGGAAACCAATAAAAGGATAAAATTCACAGGACAAAGACAGCACAGAGACATAAAGACAGCATTAACTACAGTGATTAGAAACTGTCAAGGTAGAAAAAAAGCCATGCAAAGCAACAAGCAACAACAGAACACCAGTACAATACAATAACACAACAACAACAACAAACAGCATGTTAGCACAAACAGACATGTAAACAACACAAGGAACAACACACAGATTAGCATTACAGTCAGACATGCAGAGCAGGAATAGAAAGTAAACAGATAAAACACAATAGTCACATGCATGGTCATATGCACTAACACACAAGCCATGCTACAGAAAGTTATCTACGCCATCTATAAAATGGATGCTGCATACATACCCATGCAGAGTTGACTGCCTGGCAAAGGGCAAGAATGTAAGGCAAGTAAGCAACATGTAAGCCAGAAATAACAGCAACAGTGTTTCAGGGAGCAATGTACTGTGTTGAAATGAAATGTCCATGTCTGATTGTCCAAAAACCAGGTCCTGAGCTTTTGTTTGAAGGTGTGATAGATGTTACAGTGTCTTATCTCAGATGGGAGATCGTTCCATAGTTTAGAAGCTCTGACAGAAAAGCATGATCGGAAGAAGGAGCTGGACCTGTGAGGGATTACACAGTCCTCTCTCAGTGCACACCTTGTGGAACTGCTGTTTGAGTTTTTCTGTTTAATAAAAGCGCTGAGTGGTGGAGGAGCCTTGCCATTTAATATTTTAAACATCAGGCAGATGTCAGTGCCATTAGATTCATTAGATTTTCCCAACTGAGGATGTCATGTTTATCAAGAATTTTGCAGTGATGATGCGTATAAGGTTTTTCTGTCTAACACTTTGAGAGCCTGCTTGTAAATGGAGAGAATGGGCTTCAGTGCTATATCTTTTGTTTGGGTCCAGCTTGTGGTAAATGGGGAATGATCATTGCTTTCAAATATAGTTAATATAGACAGTTTCATATGTACCGGAAGTTAGATTGTATTTGGCTGTTTGCTTAACTTTTTTGACTTGTTTTTTGAAGGATAGGGTGGAATCGAGAATGAATCCAAGATATTTAACATAAGACACTACTTGGATGCTCTCTCCAGACACATAGACTTCAGGATCACAGTCTGATGTAGAGTGTGTCTTAGTAAAAACATGCAACCTGACAATCATGCAGATTGGCTGATGGTGTCCATGGTCAGTATTTAGGCTTTTGTGCAGCAAAATTTTAATCACTTGACCACAAATTACAGTCATTTAAAGTTAAGAAGTTTTGCACATCTCATCTCTTGGCATTTTCAAATCTCTCTAACCACAGATATGTTACATTTCAATCAATCAATCAATTTTATTTATAAAGCCCAATATCACAAATCACATATGTACATATTTGCACATATGTAGTGGATACATTAAAACTTTGTTTCAACAACGCTGTGGTTTATGTTTGGGCACAGAAATCACTTGGTTATGATTAGGAAAAGATCATGTTTTGACTTAAAATACGCAGTTTTGGGGACACAGTCTCCGCAGGAAAAGCAGCGACAGGTTGCAAAAAAACGCCCATGTCTGGGACAGTGAGTTTTGTTGTTTTTTGGTCATCAACAGTTGTCTGCATAGGTGTTACACCATCCACGTTCCCCTCTACAGATAACAAGTGAGCTCATATACTACATCACTTCAGAAAGGTTCATATGATACATATGAAATGTGCAAATGTAGCATATTTTTGTGATGTTAAAAACGCACAACGGCAACATTTTCTTCTTGCAACCGCAGAATCAGTAGATGAGCTGGCCTTCTCCCCATGGTTTGGTTTCATTTCACGCCGACAAAATTCCAGCAAACCAAAACACATCATCCCTAAAAGTCTCTAAAATAAGCTTGTATCTGCCCAAATATCAAGAAGGCAACTTACACTTTTCCACCAAAATCTGCAAATCTGTGGCTCTTTTTTTTTTTTTTTTTAGCAAAATCTGCTATTAATAGGCTATGGGATTTTTTGTGCAGTGGCTATAGGTTGTTGTTACCCTCAGTCATACCTTTATTTGCTCTCCTGCTAGCTGCTAGTATTGGTTGATTTTGCTCATTATATCCCAGAATGCAAAGGCTATCAGAGCTTTTTAGTTCAACTTTGCACAGAACGCCTTCTCTGTCAGTTGGGGGTTACATTATTTTCCCACCACAGACAAACTGCTCTAGAATTTGTTTGTGACCAGAATAAGACCATTTCTTCTAAACTGTCTTTGGACTGCATCCATGTATGATTGCTGCATTATGATCTGTTAAGACAAATTATACCAAGGAGGAAAAGGAGTCCGAGGGAACAGGACTAAATAAAGCAGATTTGGTCATAATTTAGCAATATCAAGAATGTTGGTAGTTTAGATCAAATAGAACACGTCTCAACAGGCCACCAGTTACAGGAAAACAGTATGGAACATCAAAAAACAAATCTGGCTAATAAAATCAGCCACTATTTTGTTATTTGCCAATTTGGGGAGTGGTGCAAAAGTGAACAATCAGTCCAGGCAGAAGTGGGTGTGGCCTAAATGATAGAGAGAAAGACAGAAGTCCCTTTTATGCCACATAGTTCAGATGATATGAGCAAGCATTTATTGAATTATGAAGGGCCCATGGCCTAACCTTCATTAAATGCAAGTGAGCATTGGCATACCTACCTAATGACCTTCTTCTGTCAAAATTATATGCATTTCTTTTAAATGCAGGGAAACCTGGTAAAATTAGGTGATAAAATCTTTTTCCGTTGCCAGTTGCTTTTTTTTTTTTTTTTTTTTAACTGGTGTGTCAAATTCAGCATCACAGACGCCCCACAAAGAGGTAATTAAATGGTAGGGAGCAGCATGGAGGCCTTTGAAAATTTCATCATGGTTACTTTTTTTTAAATATCGCTTACTTATTCACTCTCTCTCCCAAACTCGAATTTTGAACAATGATTGGGCAATGCTTGGGTGGAGACCGATGGAATTAGTTTCAGCGAATCACTGGTGTCGCATTTCCATCACTACCAATCAGAGCTGGAGCCAGTAAATACCCATAACCACTGCAGAGTCATTTGTCCCGAATGAATGTCAATTATATCCTTTCTCACTAAAGACAAAAAACAGATATTGGAGGGCAGACTGCTCTCATGCGCTGTTTATACTTTTCCTATGAAAAGTAATGCATCAAAATTTATATTTACCCCATGTAATCATAAGCCAGTAATTCATGTATAACTCATGTATTTTGGAAGGCTGCAATCAAGTGACCAATGTACTGACAGAAGTAAAGAAAGAAGTGGTCCTAAGTGGTCCCGTTAGGATGGCAGGTTGGGGTGGTGGATGGGTCACAAAACAGTACTTTCCCCAGGAGACCGGTGTTTGGAAGTTCTGAAAGTATAATTGCGTAACTTTGCGCTAAGGATGTAATGTTGTTTGTGGGCCACTAATTAATAGAATATCATACGACTTGTTGTATGAGGATTCGTTGTAGTGGGTGTTTGTGGGTTTTTTGTTCAGTAGCAATGGGGCATAAAAGACAAACAGACATAACCAAAATCATAACCTATGTATGACAGTACAAATATTTTCACCTTTAGTTGGTTCTTTGAATCATCCACACACTCTCTATCTGGTCTGCCTTCTTTCACAAAACTCCTCAGTGATGTCTTTATGTTTACATTTGAGTTAGAATAGATAAAAATAGAAAAGGAAGTGATCGGCATTGGCCAGTGGCTAAACCAACAAAGACAGGCAAGCCTGCCACAGAAACTCACACTGCAGCAGGGTATGAGAGGAAAAATGAGGATGATATCACTGTAGCACCAATAAAGTTTGATTGACAGGTGATCTCTGAACTGCACAGCAGAAACTCCACAGGAAATAACTATTAGCAGAGATGGATAACAAGATAGGATCACAGCTTTACCTTTAATTGTGTGCTAACAGAGACTATGACCGTGTGTTAACCTAATACTGTCGGCTATGTGTGTGTGTGTGTGTGTGTGTGTGTGTGTGTGTGTGTGTGCACGCGCCCATGTGTGTTCATTGTGTATTTACTCCTTCCTGCAGTAGCAGAAGAGAGGGGTCTTTTAATAAGAGTGTCATGTTGCTTCCTGTCTGTGAAGTGTGTGTGTGACATAGAAGGAGCTGCCTGTTATGTGAAACACACACACACACAAGCACACACACACACACTTTTCAAATACCTCTGGTGAGTATGGACAGCTGGTTTGTTGGCGGGAAAGCAGAGGCCAGCTGTCACTGGAGAGACAGAGACGGAGAGAGAGGGAGGGTGGGGTTACATGCACCAAGAGATGGAAAGAGAGGGATAACAAGAAAAAAGATAAACATCTACAGACATAAATACAGATAAATATGTAGAGAAGGAAAAGACCAAAATATATAACAAAAATAAAGCATGACAGCGAACGAGAAAAAACCTGAAAAGAGAGAGGAAAAAGACTCCTAAGAGATGCAACTACACCATCTTTGCAGCTAATTTTCTCACATTAGCTTCAAAGTCAGCAGAGGAAAACCTTAGCATCATTTACATCAGTGCACACAGTCTTAACAATGACAACAGACTATAAAAGTTCCCTCTCTGTTGGATTAACTGGATTAATTGGGCACTAATAACCTCAGCTGCAGAACAACAGGACTTTCTACCATAACATTTCTCTAGCACAGTCGCAAGAAGAAAATGTTGGCAATGTTCATTTCTGCAAATCACGAATATGTTACATTTATACGTTTCACACGTATCATATCAGGGAAAGCATATGAGTACATACAAAAGTACATGAGCTGACTTTGTCATTTAGAGGTGGAGGGGATGGTGGATGGGGTGAAACCAACAAACAACAACACTGTTTTTTAGATCAGGAGACACTGTGTATCATTGCTTACATTACTACATTATGTAACATAACTTCAGATTAATTATAAGTAATCCTAATATCCTTTAATCTAATTCAAGAAGTTTTTCATTTCTGCATCATGGCTTCTTCAGTTTGAATCAGTAAAGGTGCTTTTATGTGATGCTGTGCCTCCAAATAAAAGTCAGTTCATTTATTGTTGCTTTTTTCTGTGTGTGTGTGTGTGTGTGTAGACGGCATGGGGTGACAGAACAAATAGTGAAGCTAAGAATGCATTATATTGATACAACACCACAAACTGATGTTTTTTTCCTTCAACAACAAATGCATGTGGTTACATTTTGCCAGCACACACAAGTGGTTAAGTTTAGGCAACAGAGGCACATTGTTGGGTTTAGAAAAAACAACAGGGTTTGGCTTTACAATCACACAGGGAGTGAACACCAGTCTCTTGGTTGTTGGACCCATCCTCCACCCATCCCACCAGCCCTACTTGGACTTTCGCTTACAACTTGCGTTGTTGTCCCACCACGTGTCCCCCTGACACCACCGGGTGCTGTTACACAATAACGGCGACTGACCACGTATCATGCCAATGTGACAACGTCTTTCACTGGTGTTAGAAGCCACTGCCCAAGTGCCAGAATTCCATGACTTTGGTCGCATAGATACTTACCCCTCACTGTAGCTTGATGTGTTCCTCCTCAGAAATGTAACTACACATCACTGTTATGCAGATCTTTATCTTTGTTAGCTGAAAACCATTTCCCTCAGTGGATATGAAGCTATTATAGAGTTTCATTTCACAGGTAAGCAAAAAAAAAAAGTGAATACAATAAAACCGCCACAAAATAACATATAAAGTCCTGTGTGTGATTAATCTTGGCGTAATAAATGCAATATAAAATTCCATAGGCTTGTGCTAATATTGTTAACATATTCTATTTGTGGTGTCCAGCAACAGACAAGTGCTTTGTCTGTTAATCTTGCAAAGTAGAATGAAAACTACTTGTATTTGTAATTTTCACTATTGAGCCATGTTTAATGTGTGTTTAGGTGCATTGTGAATCAATCAATCTTTACAGCACTTCACAGAAACCCCACTGCCGACCAGCGTTTAGAGGGCAACACAGACGCGCAGCACACAAGTAAAATTGCTCACAAAGGCAAAAGCTACAGTACAGGCACTGTGTGGAGTTGATACACAACTATAATAAGCCTTTACAAAAAAAGAGTAATTATGAAAATTTTACATTAACACTACACTCACATTGTTAAATAAAGGGTTTTTCCTGCATAGAGAATTCGGAGGAATCCACCTTCATCTAATTTTGTCGTTTTGGCGTTGCCAAAACTGTGAAGAGGAAAATAAGGGCTGTCTGTTTTTGGCTGGTCCACCAAAGCATTTATCATTCCAGAAAATGCAAAAGAAAGCCGATGAGGTCATTATTACTCTCCTTTTTCCTGTCATTTGATATTTATATCACAGGCTGGCACTTAAAATGGTGTTGCAAATGGCTGCGTTTGAGGATGCAGCTCTGTTGGAAAGATATTCACAGATTTGAAATTCCCGGATCAATAACATAACCAAAATGTTTTCAAAATACAAATGATGCCTCTGTCCAACCGCACTTAAGTAAACAACGAGCTACAACTTAATTTTCATCACAACGGGCCATCCTCCAAGCTGAACAAATAACATTACTCCCTATGCAGCTGACTGTAAGATGAGGGTTCCAGGGACCGTCTTCAAAGTGCAACAATAAAAAGAAATCGTCAGTAACCTCACTCTTATAGAGTGTATTGTCCAAAATGATTTCACACATCAGTGGTCTCCTTTTGGTTATACTACAACACTTAATTTTCAAAAACATGCTTTTTAAAAAGAATAGTTTTAGGATTTCTTTTGGAAAAAATATTTAATATCTTCACTCATATATGTAGTGTGGTACTCCTAAAATATGTTGATTTATAAACGTGTTAGGCCAGTTGAAGCCATGGCAAGCGTGTTTGTGTGTGCACATTATCAATACAGTAACATCTTTGCTTCATTTTGAGCCAGAAAAAACCCTGTAAATACGTCCTGTGTCCTATATTGTTATGAATTAAATATTGAGCAGCATACTTTTTTTTTTACTGAACTTTAAAAATGAAAACTTGAACCTGCTTTTTTTGTATAGGAGACAGGATTGCATGATGTTTGTACATTTCAAAAAATATACAGCTCTTGTTCTTTTTCCATCTCTCTTGCTACAATAAGACCTTCATTCAACATCCAATTCAATGAGGTTAATTATCTGTCTCCTAATTGGCCTCAGGGCACACACACGCACGCACACACGCACGCACGCATGCACACACGCACACACGCACACACGCACACACACACGCACACATGCACACACACACTGGGAAAAGAGCAAAGGGACAAAGTGACTCCACATAAATCTTCAGCCAATAGCAACAACAGTGAACACATACACACACACACACACACACACACACACACACACACAGCTGAAAATGTATTATTTGCATATTTGCAGCCTAGTTTTCTTACCTATTACTTGAAATATTTTAGCCTTTAGTTTTATTCGACATAGAGAGTAAAAATGTGAATCTCATTGAGCATTCAGTAAGTGAGTTTTTCACACACACGCACGCACGCACGCACGCACGCACGCACGCACGCACACACACACACACACACACACACACACACACACTAATCCTCAGTTTCGTTTCACTTCTAAAACCAATGTTTTTATACTTTATGATGGTGCATTTTTAGTTAAAATCTTGAGCACACACTCTTGCGGACTCAACATTACTCATTTTCAAAGGTCACACACAGACACACACAGACACACACAGACACACAGACACACACACACACACACACACACACACAGGCTGACAAACAAACACACATATATTCAGGAGCCAGGGAGCGTGGTAAAATAAGGGTGAATAGTGAAAAGCACCTATTTATCCCCACTCCCTCAGGTCTCCTGGGACACACACTGCCAGGAACAATGACCGGTTTAACTCCATCCACTGACCTGCACACACACACACACACACACACACACACACACACTCTGCTGTTTATGTATAACCTGACTCACACACTCTTCATTCTGTCTATAAACACAGAACACATACATGCTCTCTTACACGACATGCACTTTGTGTCAAAGAACAAACTTTGAGACATTAGTGAAGCATTGTCCATGATGAATAAATAAAAGGTGTTAATACTGAGTCAGGGACTTCTCTTTTGTATGTTCGTCTATCAACACTAATTTAGTTTTATTTGTCATATGTCCACTCAGTCAATAGCAAAAAATGTTTGCCTTGTACATTTCTGTAAACCACAGATATGTTACATTTGTCCAACATTATGCAGCAGAAACTTTATGTTTCATCAACACCGTGTTTAACATGTGATTAGGTTTTGGCACAAAGAACACCGTTATGGTTAGGAAAAGATCAAATTTGGACTCAAAATATCAGGTTCTGGGGGCACAATCACAGCTGGACAAGTTGTCCTAGTCTTGGTAAAAACAAAGGCTTCTTGTGGCACTATCCCTACTAGAAACCCAGCAATGAATCCCTGAAAAAACAACTGGTTTTGTTGTTCGTTAGGCTTGAACAGATGTCTGCAGCTTGGCAGGCGACTTGCCTAGGTGTCATGCCATCCACCATCCCCTCCACCTCCTGATGGCAGAGTCAGCTCATACAGCTCAGTCACTTTAGAAATGTTGACATGATATGTATGAAATGTGCAAATGAAACGTAATGGTGGTTTGCAGAAACGTACAATGAATGAACTGTCCGCATAGTCGAAGGGTGTTGACTTCTTTAGTCCTCCAGAAACCCTCTGCATCAGTTCATTATTGTATAGTATGAAAAGCCTTTACAATAAAATAAAAGTTTGACGTCATGTTTTTGAGTTAAAACTAAAGAAAAATGAAGTATTTCTGCTCTTTCCTCCGTGTTTTTCCCCCAAGCTTCATGTCTTTACAATATAGCTTCATTTTCCCACCCTTCCTCTTGCTTTCTAACCCTCTCTCTTTGTTAATTTCTTACTCTTGTCATTCTTTATTCCTCCTCTTTTTCCTGGTCCCTTCCCCCAGTTTTCCCACCTCTATGCTCCATCAGAAGCACCACAAAGCCTGCCTCTGCCCTAGCAACCACCGCACCGCCGCCTCTGCCCCGGCAACAGGCCGTTGTCAGGACTGCTGACCCCTGACCCGATCACAGCTGCTCAGCCATCGCATATCCCACAATCCCTTGCTCTCTGCTCGCTCCCGTGACCAGGGGGTCACACACACAGGAATCAGCCGTGAATAAGACTGTGTGGCTTTGCTTTGTCCATTTCTAAAAAAAAAAAAAAAAAGGGAAGAGAGGGACCAAGGAGAGGAGAGGCGAGGAAAGGAGGAGAGGAGAAGACAGGAGTAGAGAAGAGACAAAGTCAAAGGAAGGGAATAAAAGGAAGGTAGGAGAAGAGATGAGGACAAGAAAGGAAACAAGGACAGTAGATGAGACCAGTTGAGGATATATAAAGAAAATGGGAGAAGATAGAAAACTGTACAAGGAGAGGAAATAAGGAAACAGGGAAAAGGGGAGGAGAGAGAAGGAGAGTTGAAAAGAAACACACAGAGAAAAAGTAATGGAAGCAAAGAAGGAAACAGTTTGAGGAGGGGAAAGGAAACAAGGAGAGGAGAGGAACGGAAAGAAGGATTGCAGAAAACAATGGCTGACATGTTGACCTGGAAAAAAATGATCTGAAAAGATGCTGACATGTCAAAGATGCCCTGTGATGTTTTCTTAAGATTCTCTGTACAGTTGTTCATTAGAAGCCTGACATAATATTACACATTTATGTTTTTGCAAACACATGACACTGTAATGTGAAACCAGTAAGTCCAGTTTTCCTCTTGGTGGAAAGCTTTTTCAGAAATGTATTAAAAAGTTCAGCTGTATGTCAGGAAGCAGGGATACATGTAGAAACATGTCTGCATTATCACGGATGTGGCCTTGGCCAGCTTTGATTCATTTCTATTTTATGCTCAATAACCAAACTTACATCAACAATATCTGTATATTAAAGTTTCTGTCAGATCATAGTTTATACCAACAGTCATTTTCTTTAATCATTTGTTTTCCTGAGTATTTTAATAAATGTCTGAGTGTGAAAACATTTGAAGCAATTGAATCTCGGTATCAGCGATAAATCAAAGATAAATTACAGTTTAATGTATAAATATTCAATTATGTGCGACTCAGTTGACCAGCTCCAACCTCCACTCCCTCCTCTGGTCAGCTGACAGCTTCGGATAAACAGCTCCATTATATCATTTAAGTGAAGTGATCTTACAATACCAACACCATGCTTCAACACAGAGCTGTGAGAACAACAACTCACCATTCATTTAAGAAATAATCAGCCACATCCTTGGAATGAGTGTGTCGCAGTAACGAGACAGATCAGTGCACATTATGTTCGAGTGGCTCCGTGCATGAGTGCTATTGTGTGCATATAGGCTTGAATGTGAGAAGGTTTATGCTGTTGTGGAGGTGGAGGGGATGGTGGATGGCATGAAACCGAGGTGAGACGGCTGCCAAGCAGCAGACCACTGCTCAAGACAAACAAACAACAAAACAATTGTTTTTAGAGAGACATTGCGGCATTTCCTGCGACAATTGTGGCACCAGAGCTGGGTATCATTAGCCAAAACATGTTGTTGAAACATAAAGAGCTTTCAGGTGATCAAAAAAATGAATGTGATCAATTTCATGCTCTGTGATTAATTAATCTGAATCATCTACATCAATCTTTGCTGTGAAAGTATTTAAAAAATCTGTTCAAATGACTTTTGGCAGATGAGTTGTAGTACGGCTGCTGGATTTTGGACACAATTGTCCCCCTGTCCTCTACCACCCAAACTGGTCTGCAGTCCATTGCAATCCATTTTGCAAAGGAGTCAGTTTGTCGGTCACAGGTAGACTTACTCAGTTTGCATCTGAACGCCTGATCGAGCGTGGCTTGACGGGGCTGACTGCTAGCACTAGCATCAGAGGCTGTGCTAGCTCGAACCTTCGGGTTCGCTGCTACATGCTTTGCATTGAGTAGGTAATTCAGGCATGCAGTACTCCGATGATAGGAAAATTCCTCACTGCAGAAATTGCAGAGAACAGTGGTCCTATCAGCAGTTCCATCTGGGCATATTTTAAATGTTAACGCTCCATTTACAGGGCCAATCAGTGTCATCTCGTCTGCTTCCATCATGTGACAAATCCACTGTGGCCTTCAATGACACACCAGGTCATAGGGCACCACTGAATGCAATTAGTTAGAGTTGATTTTTTTAACACGTTATTGTTTCTGTGATTAATTAATACAAATCAATGTATTATTTCGACAGTCCTAAAAGAAATGTAAAGTTTTCTGCCACATATAAAATGTACACATTTTACAATACCCAAATGTACAATACCAACAGGGTTGTAAAATTGCTAAAAAGAATTAGCAACAAAATAATGGTCTTTCCGGACACTTTTCCCCACATACAGCTTACAACACGCTAACATTACTAGCACAAGCCTATGACATTTTACATGCATAAATTAGCCTAATAGCTAGTGGAGATTTCCTCTGTTCATATGAAAGCAGGATAAATCACACACAGGAATTAAAATGCTATTTTGTTAGGATTTATTGTCTTCACAATTTATTATTTTTATCTGTGTGAAATAAAAGTAAATAAAGGTTTTGTTTCCACTGAGGGAAATGGTTTTCAGTTTACAAAAATAAATTTGTAAATTTGTGTCTGCGTCACTGCAATGTGTAGTTACATTTCTGGGGAGGTGCATGTAGATGCACGAGTAGGATAGCAGCTAACATGCTGCTGTTGTGTCATTTGTAGTTTTTTGGGTGGTTCCAGAAGAACTACTTCCCGGTCGTTTGTTTGGAAGTTTCAAAATGGCGGTCGGTCCAGAGATGTATGACGCACAGGAGATGCTGTCAGTTTGAGGTAATGTCAGTGAAGATCAGAAGCACAGTGCACTGCACCTCACCATGGCTATGACAGATCAGTACAAAAACATCACCTAAATGAAAAAAGCAGAAAACAAGAGTTGATGGTGAAGTTTAGTTTCAACTTAGAGGGTTGTAATGCAGTGTTTGTCTGGCTGTGTGTGTGGGTGAGTGTGTGTTGGTTCCAGGTGCTGTCCCCAGTGTAACCTGAGCTGGACTTTATTAATAAATAATGCATCTGAATCAGTCAGCTCATCAGTCAGCCAGCAGCTCCGGCTTATTCTGCCATTTGCCCTCCAAAGGACAGTACAGACAGACACACACACACACACACACAAATACTCTCTTACACACATACAGAACAGTACACAGCATCACAGTCTGAGATAATCTGCCTGTTTTCAGCTTCAGGATTCAATTTCGGGGATTCTTAATTTTTTTTTTTGTTGTGTCACCTGGAGGTACCTCACCGATCATGAATCCTGAATAGTAAGTATTGTTTCTCTCTGTATGCTGTGTGTTACCTTCAACAAGACATACAGTGCACACCACCGGTAGACACTGACATCTGCTCTTTAACAGTGACTGCTGACATGAAAAGTTAGGAGGCAATTTAAGAGCCTTGTTTTGACCTGGATACAGTGATATCTTGCAGTCTTGTGCCCTAAATTTAAATACCGATATACTTACAACTCAACCTTGTGTGTAGAGTTTCCTGTGTTTAAGCGTAGATATCTTGCTTTAATCCTGCATGTATATAAAATATAAACTACATAATTGATGATCTCCTGTAGTTTGAGCCGACTCAGAGGTATCTGTCAGTTACAGGGTTGTGAATTAGGTGTCCAGGGTTACAAAAAAAAGGCTAGTTCATTTTCTGCACAATTTTAGGTAACTGAATCACTAGGCCCCTGTGACTTATGGGAATTGTAGTCCTTAAAGCCAGCTCAGCTCCCACATCAAACTGAGGAAGAAAGTGTGACTTCTCTTACACAACTGTTGTTACTTTACTCACTCCCCAGAATAAATGTTGGCATTTTACATTTCTGCAAACTATTTATGTTGAAACTTTACCTTTCATTTTATCGTTTTGTGGTGTAACAATGCTGTGGTTAATGAGTGGTTAGGTTAAGGCACGGAAATCACTTGGTTAGGGTTAAGAAAAGATCATGCTTCTTTTTAAAAAATATTTTAAAAACATCTTATAATATCCAGTCTGGTGGTTACAAACATGGTTGGATACGACCTAAACGCTTGTTCAAAAACATCCACATTTGTTGGTCTTGAAAAGTGGTCTGCAGCTTGGCAAGTGTCTCTCCTAGGTGTCACATCATCCACCATCCCCTCCTCCTCTTAATGAGAAACACAGCGCATTTACATGTAATCTGAACTCCGTCATACATATAAAATGTACGAATGTAACATATCTGTGGTCTGCAGAAATGTACAATGCCAACATTTTATTCTGGCAACTGGGCTGGAAAAGACCCCAAACACATGTCAAATGTCCTGATGTGTGAGTACATCTACGTGTGTGTTTTTCTTCAGTGACTACCTGTTCAAACTCCTATTGATTGGTGACTCTGGAGTCGGAAAGTCATGTCTGCTGCTACGCTTCGCGGTAGGCTTGTAAAAAACAAAACCAAAAAAACAACACACACTCAAACTTAACTTTTTAACACTTTACTTTGTGTTGTTGATCATGTGTCACACACCCCATCAGGATGACACCTACACTGAGAGCTACATCTCCACCATCGGAGTCGACTTCAAGATCAGGACGATTGACATGGACGGGAAGACGGTGAAACTACAGATTGTAAGAGTTTGTCCCCTCTTTATGCTGCCTTTGCTTGTTTTTTTTCTTGTTTTTTGTCGACAGCGGCACTGTGCTGCCCTTGCGTGTGTCGCTTAAGATAGCATGCCAGTATCTGTTAAGTAGTAGCTGATCTCATCCTCTGCACGGAGAGTAAGAAGCTCCTGGACCTCATTGTTTTCCCAATTTGCAGGTCTTTTTGGCTGCTGTTGTTCTTTGAGTAAGCTGCTAACTGCTACTTTTAAAAACTCCTGGCAGTGCTTCGCACACGTAACACGTCATCAAAACGTTGCATACATGATCCCGTCCAATGGCTGTCCCTTTTACACAGACGTCGATGTGGGGCTATTACTACCTCTGTTGCCGGCTTAAAGGCAAGACAACTCTATCCCCCCAATTCTGCAGTTGTACCTTTTACAAAGAACAGCAAGGCAGAACAACAGCAATTCCCACCTTGAACAAGCAGTGTAAAATGGTGCTTTTGTTTATCAGACTTGTGATGGGGGGCAGGAGTGTGTTCTCATTAGGAGACACCATGTTGTTTGTAAGAACAAAAAACTCTGAAAATACTGTATCATGTAAGCTTGGTGTACCTGCAGAGTCAGGACAGACTGCCACACCGTCTGTGTGTGTGTGTGTGTGTGTGTGTGTGTGTGTGTGTGTGTGTGTGTGTGTGTGTGCGTGTGTGTGTGTGTGTTGTGTGTGTGTGTGTGTGTGTGTGTGTGCGTGCGCGCGTGTGTGTGTGTGTGTGTGTGTGTGTGTGTGTGTGTGCGTGCGCGTGTGTGTGTCCCTCAGTGGGACACAGCAGGTCAGGAGAGGTTTCGAACCATCACCTCCAGCTACTACAGGGGAGCTCACGGCATTATCATCGTCTATGACGTCACTGAGCAGGTTGGTGTGTGTTTCTGTCACATCATCCTCAACATAATAGGAGAGAGTTTGAACATTAACTTCTCTCCTCCTCCTTCTGTTCCTGTGCTCTTGTTTCTGTCTCTCTCTTTCCCTGCAGGAGTCCTTTAACAACGTGAAGCAGTGGCTGGACGAGATAGATCGTTACGCCTGTGAAAATGTCTCCAGGCTCCTGGTGGGAAACAAGTCTGACCTTGTTAGTAAGAAAGTGGTGGATGCTGCCACTGCTCAGGTAACAGGCTACACACAGTGCAATAAGCAGCTAAAAACTAATAAGCAACTCCCGTCATCACTTAACCCCCAAAAAAGTTGGCATTGTAGGTTTCTGCAAACCATGGATATGGTATGTGCAGGTTCTTATATTGCATATATGTTGAAACTTTCAATTTTAACAACACTCTGGTTAATATGTGGTTTAGGCACTTGGTTATGGTTAGGAAAAGTTCATGTTCTGGCGTAAAATACCCGATTTCACAGTCCCAGCAAGAAGTGCAGCGATGTCTCCGTAAAAACCAATTGCTTTTCCTGGCACCCTCTCTGCGAGAAAAACGACGACGGGTGCCATGGAAGCTACTGGAAACACAGCAATCACACACTTAAAAACTGATTTTGTTATTTGTTGATCTTGAACAGCGGTCTGCAGCCTGGCAGGCATCTCACATAGGTGACATGCCATGAAAAAGTCAGCTCATATTTTACGTCACTTTGGAAATGTTGACACAGGAAATGCGCAAATGTAAGATGTTCACTGTCTGCAGAAATGTACAATGCCAACATTTTCTTCCACCAGCTGGGCTGCATCAGTCTTATAGCTGTGAGGCTGTAATGTTCATCAAACTCCAGAGAACTAGATCAAATGCTTTAAAAATGAATTAAAAAACCCCAACATTGTTACTGTAGCTCCTCTCTGTTGAGCTAAATGTAGTTTGTCCTCATAGTGGTGTCAGAGGGAAGGCCGCAGTTACATGCTTTATTTTTCAGTGTCAGCATGCTAATGTTTTGCATGCCATGTTGGCAATTTTATTTCAAGTACAGTTAAGATTGACGAGGACTCAGTCATCAGAGTTCCCGTCTCAAGCATAATTGATGGGATAGCGGACCGTTTGATCTGATGAAGTGACTTCCACTAAGTTTCACAATATTGTTCAATTACATTTATGTGATGGCTACAGATTTGTCACATGGCATACCAGACAATTCTCACTCCCAGCTCATCAAATACCAGAGGATGTTGGCATCACACACCGATACACAGAGGCACCCCTCTTGGTGGTATGATACATACCCAGCAGCATCAGTTTGTAATGCCACCGGAAACTACTGTAATATAAGAAGTGAGAGAGTCTGTATAAAGAGGGCTGGAGGGGAGGTGGATTGGTCAAACAAACTCTGGACTTCCCTGGCAACCTGCTGTTTGTCTCTGTTTGTGTTGCCTAAACTTAAGGAAATAAACCTAAAAACAAAGTGTTTACTTACCTGCAAGTTTATTTTGAAAGAGACTGTATGCATGTAACAAGCAGAAACTACATTTCCTGTGAAAAAGGGAAGTGTATTTTGAAAAGACACAATGCATGTAACATTCATACGTTGACACGCCATTCCTGAACATCCAAAACAAACCTACCTAGCTTTTAATAATTTGACATGTAGGTCCACTGACAAAGCGGTAGTATTTGACGAGTTGGGATGACAACCTGTTGGCCATTCATAATGTAATTCATAAATTATGATGGTGTTGTTTTGAAGTACCCAACAGAATACAAAGCAGTTGCACCATCGACAATATTAAATTTCTTACATATCAACTCATTAATAATTCAAGACTCTGGAGCAATTCATTTTCGCAGTGAGTGCTTACTCACTTTTAATCTGTGAGCACATAGAATAGATCTTAATTGTCATTGTGTTCAGAACAGTGAAAATCTGTTTAGCAGCTCTTCAGTGGTGTGCAGCACAAAGGTTCAGTAACAACAACAAATACAGGCAGATAAATAGAGCAAACTAAATACATGTTACTGCTAATGCTTTACTTCTAAATAGAGCTGTGTTTGCATATTGCAGATTTGTGATGATGGATTCCTTCCTCTATCCCTGCTTCCTTCTCCTCCGTCTCTCTGCAGGACCTGGCCTCCTCTCTTAAGATCCCCTTCCTGGAGACAAGCGCCAAGAGCTCTGATAACGTAGAGAGGGCTTTCTTGACCATGGCCTCTGAGATCCACAAGCGCCTGGCCAGTGAGGGAGGGGGGATGCAGGGTGAGTCAAAAGAGGCCAGGGCGCAAAGTGCCAAGATTAACAGCGCCCCTCTGTGGCTGGGAGGGGACAAACAGACGCAGGAGGCCAGTAACTGCTGCTGAGCAGGAGACGACACCAAGATGACATGAAGAGAGATGTGTCATTTTAAACACACCCACCTGTCTCGTTTCAGGACTATGTAATTGTGTGCTTTGAACACACATGTTGTTTGCTATTGAACTAAAAACATATGCAAAAAAAAAAAGGACTTTTCAGGACAAACAATTAATGTGTTTTTAGCTTGACTACAGTATATTTTGAAGCTTGGTATTTTTGAATTAAATATATAAGGAGCACAGACAAACAGGACAGATGATAGAAAGATCTGAAACTCTGCCAAATAAACAACTAGGACAGTGGGGGTTTTATAAGAGCAACATTTACTGTATAGCTCATTTAACTCAAGATAAAAGATGGAAGTAGCAAAAAGTGGAATTGCAAATATGAAAAATATAAATGAAAAATATAATGAAAAATATAAATATCTGAATCATTGTTAATACTCACACAGAATGGGAGGAGTTTTATTTAAAAATGTGATATTAGCAGATTTAGCTGCTGATACAGATGCATTTCCTGAGTGATTTAGACTGTCAGTTACCTTCATTTCCCTCAGAGGTGTTTTATTGTATTTACCAGGTTTTGTTGTGTTATGCATGTTGTTTATGTCAATAAAAACATCTTAGGATTCTTGATGTTGAAAATGTGGTTACAAGATCTGAAACATATAAATAGGCAAATAGACTTCATATAAAAATATGTGTAAATATGTACAAATGAACGTTTTCTGATTCCTCACCTCTCCTTTTAATCTCTTGTTAGATTTAGGGTACAAAAACTACAAGTTTAGTAAGTGGAAAAACCCCCAACATTGACTGGTTGTACAAGATGGGATATGAACCACCACTTACATGGACAGCATGTCATTTTCTGCCACTAGTAGTCTCAGTCAAAATAATAACATAAGACTGAACAATGCCGCCATTGCAGTTAGTTTCTCCTGGTAAGGATTCCTTCAGTGTTGATCCTTTGGGAGTTTTTTAGCGGGAGCCAAATTATCTGCATAGATCACTACATCTCAGAAACAAATGGCCTAGTGGGTTTTAACTGTAAAAACACTGAATAAAGCAGTTTCACATTAAAAATCAGTTTTTCTTCAATGATGTTTGGCTCATAGGAGAACGGCTGCTATCCCAGCACCTGCCAATGTGCTCACTGTGTCTGTCTGATAAGTTAATATCCAGCAATTCAGGAGGTTTTTACCAGGAGCCGAAGTATCTTCCTGTCCAAAACAAAGGGGTCAGGTGGTTTCAACCAGTAAAAACATTGAATGAAGCAGTTTCATAGTAAAAATACGTTTCTCCATTGCTGTTTGGCGCAGCAGGGGCTGGAGCCAAGCAACTGCAACTGTTTGATCAGTTGTTTCTCTGATATGAGTGAAATCCTTCATCTGATTAAAACATGCAGTTAAAAATGACTAAGATCTAATAAAAAAAAGAAAAGAAAAGTGTAATAAATTGTGGCTAAAACTGGATAAAAAGTCAATTTATGACAGCTTCTGGCACACAGACACAACCCTGACACATGCACAAAGGAGATATGCCTCTGACAGTTGGCAGCGACCAGATGACAGGGACCTTGACCTTTATTAAAGTTTTGGATTTCTCTGGGTTTGAACATTGTTGGAAACGTCTGGGATAGTTTACATAATCACCCCAACAAAGACATTACATTGGTCTCACTGTTTTTAGACATTTTGACACAGTAAGTTACTTATTGTATCTTTAGCAGGAACATATCAAGAAAACGTCATCAGTGGTCATTTTTTAGTTCAAAGACGCAGCTGCAATCAAGTTTCATTATGCAAAGTATAGGATCCAGCATCTTTGGACCATGCCTATTACTAGGTATTAAAAGTCAGGATATTTTAGCCTCTGCTGCAGGTTATATCACCTGAAATAATTTCAAAGCCAATAAGCTCAACTTCAATTATGTAAATGACATCCAGTTTTTAATAGGTCTTTGCAATCATGACAAACTGCTGGACATTCACAGGAGATATTAGCCTGACAAATATCACTTGGGGATGTGAAGCGATTTCTCATAATTGCCTGACAGTCCTGAGTCTGTTATATTAGGGTCATTTTTCACATGAATCAATATTGTTGCTGAGTGATGGATTCTTACAGTCACACAACGAGTCACTGCAGATTGATTCCTGTGGAATCAGCTGGACATTATTACAACAACCAGGGCCTGTATTTATGTCTAGTCCAACCAAAAACATGTCCACTTTCTTCTTGTATCCATCAACACTGCTTACACAAATTTAGATGATACTGACACCTAGTGGCCTCTACTAGTGTTACAATTCAAAACTGAGACAGGCTGACCAAGCAGGCAGTGGTTGCAGGATAAAGGGAGGCTTGAATTTGTCAGTATGCACTGTGCCACAGCGATCCCTTTAATGCACATTCAAATTTGGGAAAAAGAAAATAGCGCACTGGAACCATTTTGGTACTTTGAGGTTGAGGTTTCGTAATAGGTGCTGAGAGAGAAACTGTTGGATCAGTGCTTTTCTAGTAAGCAGGGTGAGGGTTTGTAGCAGGAACAGAGTCAGCAGATGCACATTAAACCAGAAGGCATCACACAAGCAGATCCAAAACAGGCAAGAAACAAAGCCTGGAGCTACAGCAGAAACATGGCAAAGGAGAGTTAATGGACAGGTCCGCACTTGGTGCTTCTGAAAGTCAAGGAAGGATCCTTAAATGACTGAACTTCAAGGAGGCTACATCAACAATTCCTGCTGAAGGACTGTTTCAATAGGCCCGATCGAGATGAGCCAGGCCTGCGCAGATTCAATCACCGGCGATCAGCGCACAATGCATGCCGTTAGTTTTGTGTCCGACTTCATCCCGACTTGCTCTGACGTATTACAAAAGTGTACGGCGATAAAATCGCGAGAGCAAGGCGGCTGCAGTTTTTAGAGCCAGGCGCCGCAGTTGCTCTCCACCGACTGCACCACCTGGCATTCACACAATTTAACAGCTGATTGGTTCAGATGTCGACTCCACAAGATGACGTCATAGATAAACTTTTAATTTTTGTTGAATTTCAGAGATTTTATTTGTCTGATTTGAAGGTTTATTCTGTGAACAGAAAACATGTGTAACTGATGGTGAAGTTTAGGCCTAGTTGTCAAAGAGTAAATACATTCATCATAAACTAAAGTCTACTGTATATTAACACTGGGCTGTTTTAATTATTGACGTATTTAGCATCACAGAGACTTGTGGTCAGTGGGATGTGAGGATTCTTAAAATAACACTGGTATAGATATGACACCCTGACTATATCCGACTGATCTTTAATGAAAGCTGTTGTCTTGTATTTTTTTCCTCTGAAAATATGAACCTTATAGTCAGACACAATTTATTTAGCCCGTGTAATTGAGGGGACGGGTCAAACTGATATGATGCTGATTTACATGACAATTCATGTAAAATGGAGGTTAAACCATGAACATAAATTACAGGTAAAGCATTTTAATAAATGAATCTATCATAATTAAAACAGTTGGACACTGAGAACAAACTTGTATATAAGTCTGATGATATCTTAATGAATTGACATCATATCGGACAGCATGAAAGTGTTGCTGTGACTTTTTGTACGGACTGAAGGCTGCTGGAAACTGTTTGAAAACTGTCCGACTTGACCGCAGCTTTTTGTCACCGCCCCCCGCTGCGGCCGCCTGATCTCATCTACTTTCCAGGCGAGGCACAGTTAATCTCGAACAAGCCTAATGACAAGGATCCTTGAAATTCTACAGAGGACCAAGTTCTTCTCTCAGAGAATTTTCAAGGATGCATACAATTCTTCGCAAATGATTTGCCAGAATTGAAGGCGGCCTGTGACACACAGCCTGTTCCAATGTGTGTTTTCCGAATGCTCGGGAAGGAGTCTCTCCTAGCCTCTGTAGGACCCAACAAGGAAGCACCACTGACTTTGAGAAGCACCAAGGGGTTAATGGGCTAATGAGGGGCAGGTGTGCACACAGGTGGAGGATCAGGACACAGGGAGGGGTGGGAACACTGCACACAGCTGGTGGATGCTGATGATTGTGTAGATGAAATGACAATTAGTCCTGGTACCCTTTTTGATACAAAATAGGTAATACGTCTATTTGCATATGACCTCCATTGTTAAACCCTCCTAGAGAGAAATCCATAAAGAATTTGATTTATTAATCATTCACAACCTTTTATCCTATTCAAGCCTGCAGGGAGCAATTTAGAGTCACCAATTAACCTGAGCTGCATGTGTTTGGACTGTGGGAGGAAGACACAGAACCCAGAGAAAAGAATTTTAGGGCTAAAATAATCTAATGTGTAAATAGTTTGGAGTCAATGGCTTCAAAGCTACTGGAACTTAAATTCTAAACAACATTTGTCTTTAGGTCAGTGTTTCTGAGCAGTTAAAAAATGAGCTTTTCAAAATGTATCACAGTAAATAATGCTTGCTTTGACTGGAGAGTGTGGATGATATTCCTGCTGTCAGCAGCTTCACTAAGCCTTTATGTAGTGAGTGGTAGACACTGACTAGTAGTGTTTCTGGATTCCAGCTACAGTGATTCTATTTCCTTCAGCTACCTCTTTGTTACTGGGAAAAGTTTGCACTCTGCTTAGACGAAAACACATAAGTTGAAGTCATGTTCATTTTTTTTCAGAGCAGCTATAATTGATTCCTTCACCTGTGGTTTGATCTCCACCAACTCCAACCAAGCTGCTACTACTACTTTCTTTCTTTCCTTCTTTTACTAGCTAGTTTCTAACTTTGTCTGCTGTTTGCTGCTGACCAGGTTGTGAACAGTGGGGCTACTCTGTTTATTTAAAAAAACTTGCCTGCTGCTGCTGGAAACAAGATGAGAGTCGTGGGACTGAACCAAAACAAAGGACCAAGTAAGAGTTCATAAAACCTCGTCAGAAAACAGCCTCTTTTCATGGCACTTTTCCCAATGGAAAAAACAGCAACAGGTCACTAAAAACTGCTCGTTTAGTTTCTAAATAGACACTAGAAACAGCGATTACAGGCTAAAACCACCGTTTTTTTTTTTATTTATTTATTTATTTTTTTGGTCTTCAGCAGTAGTCTGCAGCTTGGAGGGCATAACTCCTTGGTCCTACGCCATCCACCATCCCCTCCTCCTCCAGATGACAAAGTCAGTTCATAAACCACGTCACTTTAGAAACAATATAATAATATGAAATGAACAACATATAATATATTGTGGTCTCCAGAAACATACAATGTCTGGCGACTGGGCTGCTCCCAACTTTTCCTTTAGCATGCTGATTTGTCGTTGTGAGCAGGTTGGCCTGCTAATGTCAATATGTAGTGCAAAGCACGTCTGCCTCAACAATGCAATTTACACATTTTGATAACTGCTGATTTAATAAAATGGAGTTCTACAGAATGAAACATGACAGCAAATTAAGCAGCAGACCTTAGTGATATCAGTAATATAAAGTAGGCCCTAGTAGTAAAATAAATAACTTTAGGCATTCATTTTGTATGATATGAAGGAAATACCATACATGAGTAATAAACTGCCAGCCTAGATGACTTACGTTTAACACATATCTGTAGTGCTGCTGTGTTTATTTGATAACATTTCTAATGTTGGCTGAGAATACAATCATACAGGAAAAGACAGTGACATTTTCTTCCACAAATTCTGATTTAATTCTTGTCCCCAAAACTCCTTGTTTTTATTTTTCTTATGTCATTGCAAACATATGAAAACATAGTGTGTGCATTACGAGTACAGTGTGCATGCAAATATGGGATAAATCACATCCTGTATTGATTCAGTAAGTAGACAGCGCGTTTTATTTTCTCAATACGGGACAATCCAGCAGAATTGTTCACATCTGTCTTCTAATAATGATAATTTTCCTTGCAAGTTGAAAGTGTGTGCTAGTTGATCCTAGTAAGCACAGAAGCTTTATGTTGAAAGGTCTCCATGTGAAATTTGGAGCATACGAGTTGTCTGCACACGGTCCTTAACAGCTGAGCCAGCAGAAGCTAACAGTGCTAACTTCAGAAACAGTGCTAACAGTGGCAATGGACAGAGACAGAGAGAGAGCAGTGTAGGGTGGTGGCAATGACCTATCCAGTGGAATACACATATGCATTAACATGCATGCGTGGCCAGACCAGCTTACCAGAACAAACCACAGAGAAGCTTGGAATACAACACACAGGACTGTGGCTTCATTTCCTGCTCTGGACACCATTGCTCCACCATATCTTTGCATAGCAAATAATTGTTTGTTGTTGCTATATTAATGCTTTGAAAATTGTATTTATAATGTGATTCCCTTTGCGTAACATCAATATGGATATCTTATGACCATCAGTTATTTTTTAGTTGTGATAAAATATAAATTAATTCAGGTGTCATACAGAGAACAGTTTCCGTCAGGTGAGATAATGCTGATTTTTTATTTATTTTTTCCCGTAAAATGCATACTATAATCTTATGGAGTTGTTGGAGTCTGTTGCATTCAAATATAATACTGTAGTTTGTTTCACCCATCTTTAGATGTCACCCACTGATGCCTGCCCTTGGATTTACATATGTTGATGTGTCCTGTGAATTCAACTGCTTCTCTGGTGCCGCCTTCATGGTATGTGGTCAGGTTGAACAATGGATTCCAATTACCCAGAGGCTGATATATCGCCACTACAGGCCCGGTTCCTGGAGCCCTTCTGCCCTGAAATTTTAAGAATGACAACTAGGAATTGTAATGTTCTGGATTCTTGTCTCTCGAAGAGTCCTATAATAGCCACACCCATGGCCTCCATCAAGTGCCTTGGTGTGTTCACAGGCTGGTGTAGATGGCAAGTCATTGGGCTCGCCCTTTTCTTCTTGACACCAGAAAATAGGGAGCACCACTGTTATGCTGACAACCAGCAAGAAGCAGAATACCCCTTTTCCACTTTACCACTTCTCCACCTTTATCACTTTGGGCTGTGTCGAGACAAACCATGCCACGCCGATTTCTCTCTTGTAAGACGTGCAGTGCCATGCTGCACCAGAAATGGACCAGCCGCCCGCCCCCAAGCGGGTAGGAGCTACATCTCGCTGACTGCAGCCAACCCCCAATGAACCCCCTTCTCCCCCTGAGACAAAAATGAGTGTTGTGAGACTTACTAACCTCTGTCTGCAGGAGTACAGAGAGTAAGGCATTTTTAAAAGTCTCTGTGTGTTCAGCTCTCAGTACTTTTGTAGCTTCTAACTGAATCTCTGTGATTTGGAGTTTACTTTCTCTCCTCCGTCCTTTTTAGATATCTGCTTTATTTTACTGTTTCATGTTCAACTTTCAGCTGTGTGGAGTCAGGTAAAGTTACTGCTGATGAAAACCCATCATTTCCTTATTTTGCTTCTTCACAATAAAAGCTTTTACATAGCAAATTAACAAGGGACTTTAATTGTAAAGAATCTATAGGAAATGAGATGTGTGACTATCACCAAATCAGCAGTACTTGTTTGCAGGTTTTCTTAAAACAAGTCTACTAATACCACAGGGACACAGAGTAAAATCAGAAACAGCCACAGTGAGATGATGATGAGCTGCAGACAACAGGCTCTAACTGCACCTCTGCAAACAGCACACCTCCAACAGGTGAAATTCTCTTACTTGCCCAATGACTTTATCTATGGATCAACCCACTGCTTTTAAATGTAGTTATTAAAGATAAGCCTATTATCAGTTTAAGACACACCTTGAAGCCGGTAGTCCTGTTGTAATGGAGATGCAAATCCCTGCTGTGCGTGGCTGATGTGCTGAGTCAAACCATACCAAGCCAAGCCAGCACATGAGTATGGAAAAAGGGTAAAATGAGAGTGCCAAGGCTGAGATGACATCATCTTGGAGCACCGGATTCACAAGTGTCAGACTCTTGTCCTATTTTAAGCTTTTCAGTTGGTTTCTTCACTGGGTTTGAGACAAATGTACCTAAATGTAGGAACCCCTTTACAGCCAAGCCTTAGCTGTTGAAATGAAGAGTTGGCATTTGTCTGAAACTACTCCATCCAGTTGCTTATAGGGTTGTTGTAGAAGAGGGGTCGTCTTGTGGATCTGCAATCTTCTTGCAATGACTGGCATGTACCCATGTAGCAATCTCTATGATCACTACTGATTCCAAGGTTAGGAGCACTTGGTGCGGTCTGCTCCATCTGGGAGATCTCCAACCCTTCCTCCTGAAGTCCTTTAACACAATCCAGTTACCTGGCTTCAAGCTGTATCATTGGCCTTCAACATCCTGTGGTAAGGCATATTTTACCTGTCTGTGAAAATCACAAACCATAGTAGGTTTACATTCATTCATTCCTTCATTCATTATCCGTAACTGCTTATCCTGATAAGGGTTGCGGTTGCAGCTGACATTGGGTGAGAGGCAGGGTACACCCTGGACAGGTTGCCAGACAATCGCATGGCTAACACATAGAGACAGACAACCATTCACACTCACATTCACACCTATGGCCAACCTAGAGTCACCAATTAACCTGACATGTATGTCTTTGGACTGTGGGAGGAAGTCGGAGAACCCGGAGAAAACCCACACTGTCACAGGGAAGAACATGCACACTGCACACAGAAGGGCTCCCCCACAGGTATGAACCAGGAACCTAAGTCCACATCTACTTCGAATCCTACCTCTCATATCAGGGTCCGACGTTAAGGTTTTTTCCTGTGTGGTGCATATTTTTGCTCATGACTTATATCTTACGTCAGCAGAGACGTTCAGCCAATGGAGGCAGCAGCACATAAAAAAGCAGCACACTGCAACTGGCCTCTCCAAGGATAGAAACAAGAGAGGAAATACACGATTACAGGCCTGGAAATAAAGGGATAGTGCACCCAAAAATGAAAATTCAGCCATTATCTACTCACCCATATGCTGACGGAGGCCCTGGTGAAGTTTTAGAGAACTCACATCCCTTGCGGAGATCGGCGGGGGGAACGGATAGCACACCTAATGGCTGACGGCGCCCCAGACTAACGTCCAAGAACACAAAATTGAATCCACAAAGTATCTCCATACTGCTCATCCATAGTGATCCAAGTGTGCTGCAGCCCCAACATAAAAAGTTGTTTCGAAAAACGTCATATGAACTCTGTTTTTAGCCTCACTGTAGCCTGTAGTCTGACTGCTTCTCTGTGCTCTGCGCTCACGTGTGCGCGCCTGCGCAAGACCAGTGAAAGCATGAGCTTTGCTTACCCGTGTTTACATCACGTGACAAGTGCACCGCAGGGGGAGACAACAGTAACCACAGTAGCTAAAAGATAATTTGCACTACGGTCTTTTAGCAAAGGACAGCCCAACATGTCTGAAGACTTTGAAATTGAGGAGGAACAGCATTTCTTTGTTGAGCCGTATTTGTTTGAGCCCGAGTATATGGACGGAACTCAGGCTAC
>NC_065507.1:37493431-37500741 GCF_006386435.1 Epinephelus moara | reverse complement strand
TGTTCTCCGTGTCCGCATTTAAAACAACTTTCGCTGGCGATTTGACAGTCACTAGAAGCACATTATGACCCTTTGTAAAAGTTTCTGTGTGGTACCTGTGTTGTACATGAGCTAGCGTTAGCAGCTAAGGACTGAGAGGCTGTCCGGTATGTGTGTGTGTCTGTCTGAGGAGTGTCAGTACATTAACTTGGTGTTTGTCATGTTAATGTTAAAAAAACAGGGCATGCTACACTGGCCGTATGGGTAGGAGGGGCATTACGGCCACACTCTATACCGGCTATACCACAGCACTGGCCGTTTGGCCGTGGTATAATTCCTGCCCTGCGATTAGGAAAAAACAAAACAAAAAAAAAAAACAATTCCGAGTCGGTGCTGCTTGCCCGATCGGGCATGTCTGCGCAGGGTCTGCTGGCCCGCCGGCTATTTTTACTCGCCCCGGGCATTCGGGCAACCGTTAATGTTGGACCCTGCATATACATTAGAACTAGAGGAAGTAGTTTCCCACTACAGTTCCTTTTACATCAAATATAGTCTTTGGCCCATTTTTGATGTAAAAACAATGTTTAGTGGGGCTTTAAATTTAGTTAACTCTATGTCATTTGATTGCAATACTTACACATCTTTGCACCACATCTTTTTGGAAGACCAAATATTCGTTGTCACTTAACTGTTTGCTAAATTGAGATCCTGTTGGAGGTGTCGTCAGGGTTCTGCTGCAACAGTTGACCTTCTTACTGAAGGCCTCTATTGTTTTTGAGGCATAAAAAGTCCAATATTACCCACGGACCACGCCAAACAATTAAAGTCCTTTGCAAAACATCAAAAATGCATGTCTAAAAATGGAAGAGAAGCTTTTCTTCTTTTTGACAGGCTGACATTTTTGAGATTTTTCTGAAGGGTGCTGATGATGTGCAGCACTGCCTGTCATCATTAATAGTTCTGTTGGGAAATGGAAGCAGCAATTCAGGCAATCTGAAATCATTTATCACGGACTAATCACGACAAGGCAATTCTGACAATCACAATCAGTTGTTTGTTTAAGGCACGACACAGAAACTCTTGTTAGTGCATTGAAACATGGCTGTGCAAATGAGCTGTCAACAAGACGTCACAGTACAAATCAGGTTTTAGATCTGAGAATCATAAAAAAGACATGAGAAAAGAACTTGACTCCTACATGATCATTTCTGTTACTGAGGCCCATAACTACTGATTTTAAACCTTTTGCTGTACAGTCTGACTTTTACAAGGTGAGGTTTTACAGAATGCTGCTTAAAAGGAATAGAATATTATGAGAATTATGATAATTTGGTTTCCATCTAAGAGTGAGATGAGAAGATCTACACTCCCCAGGAAGTCAGAGATGTCGCTAGAAAAAAATTATGGCATTGTTCTGAAAACCACGAATATGTTAAATTTGTATGTTTCATATGTATCATATTGAAGTTATAGAGTTCTGATTACATGTATATGAGCTGACTTTTTCACTAAGAGGTGAAAGGGGTGTTGGATGGTTGAAGACCTAGGTGAAACACTACTGCAGACACAACCACCGCAGACCACTGTTCCAGACCAACAAACAACAAAATCAGTTGTTTTTAACGAGACATTGCTACATTTCCAGCTGCTATTGGGGTGTTTTCTTAAACGAGACATCACAGCATTTTCAAGAAGCGCAAGATGCATGCCAAGCTGCTGATCACCCTAGACCACAGTTCGAAACAAATAAAAAACGGCATTTTCAGTGATGATTGTCGCACCAAAGAGATTGAGGCTATTTTAAGACAAAACATGATCTTTTCCAAACCATAACCAAGTGTTTTTGTGCCTAAATGTAACCAATGTTAACAGCATTGTTAAAATGTACAATTTCAACATATTTGCTACATAATAACATACAAATGTCATATATCTGTGGTTTGCAGAAATGTACAATGCCAACATTTATTCTGGTGATTGGGTTGGAGTAGGCTAGCTCACAGTAAGAACAGGAAACAGCTAACCTGGCTAGGTTCACACCTAACAAGCAGACTGAAACAAGCAACATGTTTGATCTGAATACTCCTCATCAGTTAAATAAAGTGTTTCTGTGAGTTCTGTTGAAATTGAAATAAAAAACACTTTTTCCAAGAAAAATACCTTTTTATTTCATTATAAATCCACATAATTGTATCTATGAAAGCATAAAATCCCCATTTCGCATCTTGTTGTGTTTTTTTTTTTCTCCTTGTTGTGGTCATTTGTTTCGTTATATTCAAAGTAAATCATGGGTATCAAACCATCGAAGACTGTAAGGTGTATGTCACATACAAACACAGACACTGTCAAACGGCAAAGGGGGAGCAAGGGAGGAAGGGAGGGGATGGGACAGCGCAAGTTCTGCTGGCCATCTTTTAAAACCGCTTAATACATTTAACTATCTCAAGTGCCAGCTTTTAGTAATAGGAACACCAATGGTCAAGTTCACCAGTGTTTCATACAGGTACAGTTACTTTCCAGTGTCAAACGGAACATCAGAATTCACCATCAAACGTAGAGCCGGACGTCTGTGCTTGAAGTTTGGCTTTGAATAAATCCTCACAGGAGTTCCTCAAGGCTCCATTCTTGGGACGCCAAGGTTTTTATTTTTTATTAATACTCTGACATAGAGAGAACCAATCCACCATGAACGCAAACACACTGATTATTTCAACATTTTCTGAGTCATTCGCAGCCAGAAGAGTTAGATTGGTAATACTGGAGAGTATACTATTCAGTTGTTCATGAAAGTGAGAGAAAGAGAGAGAGTGAGAGAGACAGAGAAAGAGAGATAGAGAGAGAGGGAAGGTGAAGACATACGATTAAAGTGCCAGAGAAGTTCACCGTTTAGTTTGACAGTTTGTTATTACTGATGCTTTGAGACAAGACGTTGACAATGTGCTCGTATTTTCAATCCAAGGCCCAACATGAATTTTCTCTTTGACTGCTAAGAGATAATAGAGCGGTGTGCTTTTGGAAATCTGCATATTCTCCCGATATTGTAGTAATGCTGTCATAATACTGTAGTAATCCTTTGGCATATGACTGTATGCTGGGGAAAGAGAGGAGCGGTGCCACCGAATCCTAGAGGAACCACAATCTAGGAGATCCTGGAAAAATGTCATAAAAGGGTTTTTTCAGTAATCCGTTCAGTGTATTCCCAGAGCAGCATTGAGGGTGGATTCTAACTGTCAAATGCAGAGGTTAAATCCACATGACACCCTTTAGAGCCCCGTCTGATCATTGGATATTTCCTTCAGAAAAGAAGAAGAGATTCAAGACCATGTTCACTCCAGTTCTTCTGATCCAAGGTTTCAAGCCCCAGTTAAGCACCGAACATGAGCAGAGTTCAACATCCAGAGCCTAACCTGTATCCAACATGTCTGATTCAAGCGTCCTGCATGTCAACAGGAAGGCTGTTTATTCTCCTCCGACTGCCCACAGGATGTTCACATCACATCCCATCTGGTTCTTGAGTGAGGTGGCCTCAGGCGTGAGGTGGCTGTGTCTCTGGGTCAAACACTTGATCATCGGGGCTCATTAGGAGAATGTGACCATGCAATTCACTGGGGCACCTGAAGGAGACAGGAGAGGGAGACAGGTAGAGACTGAGTGATTGATTTCTGTAATTTAAGATGCATTAAGTTTGCTTTTTGTGTTGTAGTTGGACCTGTTTTTTGGAAGCAGTTGAAGAAGTTTTTGAATACTTTGCTGAAATAAACCATAGCTTAATTTAAAAATACTCCATTAAAACTCCTGCATTAGTAAAAGAATGGAAGTTTATCAGCAAAATATACTTTAAGTACTGAAAGTAAAAGTATTCACACAGAAAAATGGCTCTTGTCACAACATTCTGTTGTTTAGTCATTATAATTAATGCATTAACTTGCGCAGCATGTTAATGAAGTAGCTGGTAAAGAAGAATCTAATTAACATATCTTTTATATACTGCTGGATAGTGACAGTGCATCATATTTTACAAACTGTAATTTTGTGAAATCTTAAAGCATCCCATAACTACAACTGCGAAAAAATGGAGTGCAGTATGAAGTACAATATTTAGAGGAGAGGCCAGCCCTGTAAATACGAAAGTCTGTCCGTGAGTGTGTGATGAAGTTACGAATGGTTGGAGTGACTGATAACATCAGTGTTGGTGTTTCCCTATTGGCTGTTTCTCTTTTGAAATAAATAGGTGTTTATAAGCTGACAGAGCCATGGACGCTGACAGTCCTGTAGTACTGTATTTCTCATTTTCTGTAACCAGTGTAGCATGATAGCATGGTGGAATTAGCAAAATAGCTAGCTAACTTGCCAGCTGCTATGAGTTAAATGGAATAACTTAATGCTTCATGCACACACTCTTGTCACAGTTTAGGAAAGCATGTTGCTGTCATCAGATGAGTGACAACTTTGTTCAGCTCATTCTCTGCAACCACTGTAACATTAGCATAAAACCATGGTGGAATTGGCAAGCTAGCCAGCTGGCTGTAGGCCAAATGGTAGTTTTGGACAGAGGAAAGAGTTAGTTTGTTTGAGAAAAGTTCTTGTCTACTCTGTATGACACAACCCTTTAATTAATTGAAACAGTACTGACCATTACATGTTACAATATCAGAACAGGTACCGCCACCATTATGAGGTGTAAGTAATAAACTGAAGTGAATATTATGTGTTAAAATGACACAAATGCCCAGGAGGTGAACTGGCACCTCTCCAGCCACCAGTCCACGCTCCATATTTGGTTGGACTGGAACTGGCGACCCTCCGGTTCCCAACCCAAGTCCCTATGGACTGAGCTAGTGCCAATGAAGTGGGGAGAGGAGGGCTGTGTTGAATAGAGCAAAAAGGAGCTGATTAGTGGGTACTGCATCAATCAGGGACAGCTCATGCCAGCTAACATCAAAACAAATGAAAGTCTGTGACTGGGTAACTGTCGGCCACTTCCTGTTTCAAATTAAAAGTCCTTGTTTTGAATTAAAAGCCCTTCAGCATTTAATACACGGTCCAGCCTTATACTAGGTTTAGACCTCGTCTTGTTGCATTAACAAAGTAAATTATGGCTTCTGAACAGAAATTTATTCTGTTGTTCATTTTTTTTCTTACTCTTCTCACTTATAAGTGAACTTGTTTTTCATAAGCTGGACTCCTGTGGAGTTCTTTCCATTATAGTGTGCAGGTTTCTTGAGCATTTGCTTGTTACCTACACACTTGAGACATCCCAGTTTTTGGACGAAAGAAGAAAAATGCAAATGTCCTCTCCCACCTTATCCAGAATCATAGAAAAACCCACAGTATCTGCAGGGGTCCATAAAGTTGTTTTTCAGTACTGATGACTCAGTGACTGCTTTGCCAGCTGCTGAGATTTCAGGCTTTAAAAGCCATTTCCTTCCTATACTTTGCTTTGGAAACTACCCCCTTCACACCCACAAAATATTTTGAACTTATGGTTGAAACACAGATGAACAAATGGGCATCACAACACTTTTCTTTGTCTGGTAAATAAAGCAGATGGTAAAGCTGCACTCTGGTGCGTGGTGAGATACTGCTATTAAAAAGGTGTAGGAAAGTGAAATACTTGAACTCTAATTTTGCGGGGGCCCTCGAACTGCAGTACATGCAAATGACAGTCAACTGTGGTCAGGAGGAGATTTATACAAAATATAATATATAATATATAAGTCATCTTTGGGAGAAGGGAAGTGCTTTAAAATAAACTCTCCATGTCAATAAGCACTTAAGACTTCAAAAGTGTATACATGCATTTGACAAGTGAGAATTTTGCATAATGAGGTCTTGAATGTGCTACCAGAAGACTTTAATTATGTCATTAAAATAAATTCACAAATCAATATATTTTAAAAGCTCTGAGTGGTCAACTGCTAAGTATTGTGGCCAATCAGAGCTCATACTGCTGCCCTGTAGGTTTGTCATTGTCTTTTTTTCACTTAGAGCAAACATAAATTGTGAGATGCAATATAATGGGCAGCCACATAAGCAAATGCAATAATGTATCATTTAAAGATAAAATAAGGAAATTATTAATTGGAAAATGTAACTTTTTTTTTACCATTATTACTTCAATATAAATTTATGAATGCATTGTTTAAATGTAAACTGAATGAATTTATAATCCTTCATAACATTTATCAACTATTTCACTGAGAAAAAAAAAATAGCGTAAAGGTCTATAATTAATCAGATGGCACACTCCATTAACTGTAGCCCAGTCACCAAAGAAAAGCATTCTGTCAACCATGAATACATGACATTTGTACAGTTCATACATATCGTGTCTAAAGTGATGCAGTATATGATATGTCATTGGGAGGTGGAGGGGATGGTGGATGGCGTGTCACCAGGACTAGGTGAGACCGCTGCCAAGCTGCAGACCACTTTTCAAGAGCAAAGAACAACAAAACTGGTTTTGTTTAAGCGGGTCATTGCTGTGTTTCCAGCAGCTTTTTAGCCCCTAAACATAGGTGCTTTTAAGAGACCCATGGCTGTTTTTCCAGTGGGTATAGTGCCACGAAAAAATGGTTGGATTTTACTGAGACATTGCTGCCTTTTCTGCTGGGGTTGTTTCCCCAAACCAGGTATTTAAAGTCAAAAAAAGTTTCAGTGTACCTGCCACATAATAACTTGCAAATGTAACATATCCGTGATTTGCAGAAACGCAATACTGTCAAAATGTTTGGGTTGAGTATTTTATAAACACATTCCACAACCACAAATATATTTGGATAAGATATCTTCAGATCTCAAAATTCGCTACTTTAACTACCAAATGTCCATCATGTCAAAGTCCTGTAGAGCAACCAATCATTATTTAAACTCATGGGACAATATCAAGTTGTAAATTAAAAACCCAATTTTTGAAAATATTAACATGGAGATTAATACAAAATGACCCACATGAAAGCCCTATATACATCTGATGTAGTGATGCAGATAAAAGGGTTGGATATCACTCAGTAAACATCATACTGAATATGAATGGGCAAATTAAAATAGGTTAATAAGAAAACAAGAATCAGAAATCACAATTATATGTAAATTAATGCTTAATGGCTTTTGGATAAAAGAGTAAAAATAATGCCAGTGCTTGTTTAGAAAACACAAGAATTAAAAGGAAGCATAAGTTAAAGGGAAATTTCGGTTTATTTCAACCCGTCTCCTATCGTCCTAAATTTGTTTCAAGTGACTAGTGACATAGAAATAATAGTTAGCATGTTAGCCGTTAGCCTAGATACAGCTGTAGCATCAGACCTGTTAAAACGTAAGTGAACGGGCAT
>NC_065507.1:37417709-37493196 GCF_006386435.1 Epinephelus moara | reverse complement strand
GCAGCAACAGCTGCAAGGCAGAACCGGACAGTAGCCTGAAAAGTTCATTCATTTATTTTATGAAAGATTTATAGAATAATGGCTGACTTTTTGCCAGACTTCGACTTTGTGGAGGAGGAATTTGATTTTGCAGAGTTTTATGGCCGCCCTTATTTATTACCTGTGAATGCTGTGCCCCAATGCCCACAGAAGAGGAATGCCTCTGTTGCAAGGAATGGGACCGGTTGCAGCCTTAGTTAAATGGTAAACAACAAACTAGGCACCACACCGGTAAGGTAAGACAACACGTTTACATGTCGTTTTCTATATGTTCTCTGACATTTATCCTAACGATATGAGGCGGTCTTTGTGGATAAAAAGCTTGTTTAGTGGACTAACTTTGCACTTGAAAGTATGCCCGTTCAATTAAGTTTTAACAGGTCTGACGCTACGGCTGTATCTAGGCTAACGGCTAACATGCTAACTATTATTTCTATGTCACTAGTGACTTGAAACAAATTTAGGACGATAGGAGACGGGTTGAAATAAACTGAAGTTTCCCTTTAATGTATTCAAACATTCATATAAAGGAAAGGTCTACAGCTGTAATTTGCTCCAGTTTTGTTGTTCTTTCTTCAGCAGCAGCAGATTTGATTTTCAGTAGTTTGTTTCACTGCAGCTAAGAAATGAGCTTTGGCCCGTCGGGTGTCTATATGTGATGATGGAGAGGAGGGGAGGAGAATCAAGGGGTGTGGAAGGACAGAAGGTGAGGAGGGAAAATAAAAATGAGAAGAAGAGAGATAACAGTAAGGCAAAGAAACGGGATGAGAGTGGAGGAGAAAAGGCAGTGGGGGAGAAGAAGTAAAAAGACTAGAACAATAAGTTAAGGATGAGTAAAGGAGAAAGACAGAAAGAAGGGGAAAGAGAGAATAGAGAGACAAGTAAAGGAGGAAAGATGAGAGAAAAGTTGCTGAACAGTAAAGGAAAAAGGAAGAGGGAGGAGAAATCAAAATAAAGGAGAAGGGACTGAAAAGAGGGGAGTCAAAAAGGGTTAAAAAAATGAGGAGAGAGTAACGAGGAAGTGATGGAGAAGTAAAGAGAGAGAGGAAGAAGAGAGGAGGAGTGGAGGAGAATGCTTACATAATGGAAGAGAGAGCTTACATAATGGAGCGACACCAATCTGCATACTGTGCGGGATCAGGCCATTATATAATGGCCCAATAAAGAGGAATAATGTTGTTTACTAAGGCAAGGCGATATTTACAGAGCACTTAGAGGCAGACAGACTCCAGGCCTGCTAATGGCTGCCGACTGCTGCTCTCTCTTTCCATCTCTCCTTCATTCATTTTCTCTCATCCTTTTCTACCTCCCTGTTAAATATGCTTGGCATGTTTCCATCCCTCTCTTCTCCCTCAAGATGTTCTGTAGGAGCTTCTCTGGTGGAACAATGAGTGGTTACCCTCTCACCTGTGTGTGTGTATGTGTGTGTGTGTGTGTGTGTGTGTGTGTGTGTGTGTGTGTTTGATCTCTCACCTCTCCCTCCTCCTCTCCCTTCAGCGCCGTGAAGCTGAATGTAAGTAAATCTGAAAGACACATAACCGACAAAAAAATAACAAAAAGAAGATGGAATTAGAGCTCAGATAGACGGACTGACAGATAGATAGATAGATAGATAGATAGATAGAAATACGGAGACAGCTTGTCTGTCTCTGTCTAAAGGTAACAAAATCCACCAGCACATCTAAAGTCAACCCTATGTGGGGACTCAGTATGTTTGAAGGGCAGGGGCGAAAAGGAAAAAAGGGCACCTACTGCATGACATGGGGACAAGAGGGCAGCCAAAAGGGCACATCCGCTCGTTTTCATCCAATAGGGCACATCGTCTTGTTTTGATCACTCAAGAGGGCAGCCAAAAGGGCACATCCTCTCATTTTCGCCACTCAAGAAGGCACTGGGGGGACAGTCTGACTGCCCCCCCCCCCCGAGGTTTAGGCACAAGAACCAATTGGTTATAGTTGGGAAAAGATCTTCTTTTAGCTTAAAATACCAAGTTTTGTTGCCACACTCACAGCTGGACAACCTGTCAATGTCTTGTTAAAAAAACAATCACTTTTCATGGCACTATCCCCACTGGAAAAACTGACAAGTCGCTAAAAAACATCCACGTTTGGGGGCTAAAAAGCTGCAGGAAACATAGCCATGACTTGCTAAATCAGGGTTTCGCCTTTTTGTTGGTCTTGAACAGTGGTCTGCAGCTTGGCAGGCATCTCACCGAGGTAACACACCATCCAACATGCACTCCACCTCTCAGTGGATAAGGAAAGATTCTCCCCAAATAAAGCCTTTAACAGGTTTTTTGGAGGAACTTTTTACAGTATTGAAACCAGCTCATATACTACGTCACTTTGGAAACGTTGTTATGATGAAACATACAATGCCAACATTTGCTTCTGGCGACTGGACTGCGTGACGAGGTGAAACCCAGGGCAAGACAATTCACAAAGCACTTACTCACTTACTGCTTGTTAGAGCATTTAAATTTATAAGTTTACTAAAAACTGATGAAACTGAAGGTGTCATAAATCAGCCACAGCATATATAAGTAACAATCTATCAACTCCTCTCTCCTCTCATATGGATTATCACAGCTGGCCACTCAGAAGATTTTCATGAAAAAAATCCAACATTCATTTCTACACTCAAATCAACGGATTGATTAGTCTCAGAAAACTGCAAAACTCAGAATCAGGTTTGAAAAGTCCAAAGTGACGTCTTCATATGTCTCGTTTAGTCCAACCAAAATTTCATTTACAGCAATATGAAACAGAGAAAGCAGCAAATATTCACAAATAAATGATGAGTAATTGACAAATAAACACTAAAGGAATGATGGCTAAAGGATAAATCAATGATAATACTAATTTAGATAGATACTGAGTGAGCTGTAAATCTGGGTTTCAGCTTTCTATTTGCAGACTTCTCATCTTCTTCACATCCAATCTTCTTCCAATCCTTCTCTCCATCCCTCCTCCATCTCCTCCTCATCCCTGAGTTTTCATTTTCTCTCCATCTCGCTTTATCCCTCCATCTCTTCTTGTCAATAACTGTGTCTCGGGGCTCAATGACTCATCTGTACTTCTCTCTCTGTTTGGTTGGCTGTTTCTCTCTTTTTTTTCTCTGTATCACTAACTAAATATAAGTCCATAATCCTCCTTTCTTTCTCTCTCTTTGTCTTTCTCTGGATGTCTCTCTCTCTCCTTCAACAGACCCACAATCCGCCCGTCTGTCCCTCTTTATCTGTCTTTCTGCTTCCTTCCCACATACACTCAGGTCTTTTTCAGATGGAGATTAAAATGACTTTGACTTTGTTTTATTTTAGTCAAAGGGTTTATGAGGAGCCACTGGCAATGTTATGCTGCAAATTATATTCAAAGGCCTCCTCATAAAAATAGATATCAGGAAACAGCAGAGCCTGAGTTGGGATTTCACTGCTTTCTGTTTATGTGCATTCATGAGATTTATTTAGCACATAAGCTGTGCAGAAAAGTGTGAAAATAAACTACTTCAAATATATAGACACATAGATAGATAAATGTATTAGAACTTTCTGAAATCCAATATGTACCTTACAGCAACCTATATACCTTAACTTTAAACTTTACAGGAAAAAAAAATATTCTTTTATCATTTTACAATAATGAAACCACAGCTCAGTCACCATAAGATAATGTTGGTGCTGTATGTTTATGCAAACCACAAATACATTACATCTGTATGTTTCATACATATCATAGCAGCGTTTCTGAAGTGAGAATTCTGTTTACATGTATATGAGCTGACTTTGTCATTGAGAGGTGGAGGGGATGGTGGACGGCGTGTCGCCTAGGCGAGACTCCTGCCAAGCTGCAGATCACTGTTCAAGACCAACAAACAACAACACTGGTTGTTTTTTAGCAAGCCATTGTTCCATTGCCTGTTGGAATATAGTGCCACAAAAACCAGGTATTTTAAGCTGAAACCTCATCTTTCCCAAACCATAACCAGTACTTTTTGTGTCTAAACCAACACACGTTAACCACAGCATTGTTTAAATGTAAAGTTTCAATGTATCTGCATAATAATGTACAAATGTAACATATCCATGGTTTGCAGAAACGCAAAATGCAAACACTTATTTTTGCATTTAGGTTGTAAAACCACCTTTGAAAGCAGTGTTGGAAGAAAGTACTCAGATCTCTTACCTAAAAATAGTAATACCACAGTACAGAAATACTCTGTTACAAGTAAACAGCTGTGGCTCAGAGGTAGGGTCAACCACGAATCGGGAGATCAGTCATTTGATCCCCGGCTCTTCCAGTTCACATGTTACAGTATCCTTGGGATACTGAACCCACAATTGCTCCTGATGGCAGTTCGAATGCTCCTGATGGCTGTGTGATTGCGTGTGAATGGTTACTGAGTAGCAGGTGGCACCATGTATGGTAGCCTCATCCACCTGTGTGTGTGTGAATGGGTGAATGTGACATGTAGTGTAAAAGTACTTTGAGTGGTCAGAAGACTAGAAAACCCTTCCATAAACGTTCAGCATTCAAAATCTTACTAAAGTGAAAGTACAAAAGTATGATCATCAAAGTATACTTGAAGTACAAAGAGTAAAAGAATTCATTATGCAAATAAGTCCATTTCAGAGTAATATGTATTTCGTCATTGGATTATAAACATGCATTAATGTGCTCATCACTTTACTGTTGAAACTGGCAAATGCAGGGCTTCCTTGTTACTATACACTGCTGGATAGCGGTCAAGTATTAATTATGTCCATAACTAGAATTACTGCCTTGTGGTTGTGCACCAGTCAAGTTGCTTTTATAGTTTCCATCCATTTCTGTGAAAACACGGATGCTTCATACACATCTTCCCATTAGTGGCACAGTTACAAGGTGGACACTCAAGAGTGATGTCACCAATTCAGTATCTGACCAAATGTCTATCCTTCTGTTCCTGAGATATGATGGTGAGCAATGGCCAGAAAAGTGTTTTTGCATGACGTCGCAGTGAAGTTGACCTTTGACCTTTTGGACATATAATGTCATCACTTCATCATTATATTCGATTAGAAATTTCTGTGAAATTCAAATGTAATTTCTGTATAAATTCTCAAGTTTTGGCTGGGTTTGTGATGTCACAGTGACCTTGACCTTTGACCTTCGACCACCAAATTCCAGTCAGTTCATCCTTGAGTCCAAGTGGAAGTTTGTGCCAAATTTGAAGAGATTCCCTAAAGGTGCTCTTGAGAAATCGGGTTCATGAGAATGAGATGGATGCAAGGTCACAGTGGCCTTGACCTTTGACCACCAAATTTGTATCAGTTCAAAATTCAGTCCAGGGCAACTGTAGTGACCAATCTGAAAAAAAATCCGTGAAGGCGTTGTTGAGATATTGAGTTTACAGGAATGGGACAGACAGACAACCTGGAAACATCATGCCTTTCGCCACGGCTATCGCCAGTGTAGAGGCAACATGATAATTTATTTGTTGATTATATTGGACTGTGTACAGTAGATGATTATCCCACTGTTTCCTGGTGCTCACATCTCAAATAAAATGGTTAAACTGGGAACTTAGTTTCTTCTTTTAGCATTGGCATGTCGGCAATGCATGAAGTACTTGTCAACACTTTATTTTATTTTTTTAACAGAACCTCATGCACGTCCACTGTTTTGCCCTGAGGTGCATTCGTTGTCTTGCTATGATGCTGGAGGGATAATGATTTCTGGGTCACGGAATGGGAGAGGAGGTGAGGAAGCACAAGTTAGCATGATGATTATGATTGCTGTCATGGCTGCTGCAGGCAGGGACCTCTCAATTTTCTATCTTATACACATATCTTTGGTGGAATGCTATGTTAACATGCTCTGATGAAGATAAATAAAGTGATTTTATGTGTGTGTGTGGGGGGGAGATAAAGACATACTGTTTCTTTGTTGTTGAGTGACCAAAGGAACACTCCCTGTAAACCTTTAGAAATCCTGATGAATGTGAGGTGTCTGAACACACTGGTTTTACTCAGAGATGTTTCCCAGCATCCTCCAATAGCAGACTGCTGGGTAGCTCCCAGTGTGAACGTGTCAGTGGATGAATGTGAATGACGTTGTCCGTCTACTTTCCCTGGATACATGAGGGTAAAAATAAAAGCCACTGTGTGGTGAGACCAGCAGGTGTCACTGTGACTCTGTGCCGGCCCACTGCCTGCCAGCCTCAGTGGAAGCTCTGTGGCAGTCGCTAACAGTTTAGTCACTGTGCCATCGTGCTGCTTGGTGCCAGGCGCGGATAATAAAAGCACACTGAATGAGGCCCTGATGCCTCGTGGCTTTACAGAGTGCACAGTGATGCTATCTGCCTGCGTCTGCCCATGTCTCTCCACCCTCTCTCTCCCTCTCTGTGGTAATCGCTGAGGTGGGATGGTGGGATTGTATTGGAGAGAGCCAGCATGTGTTGAATTAAAGTGTGTATTTCTGTGTGGCATGTTGCTTGTGTTCAAGTGTCTGTGTGTGCTGTTGTCCGATGGGAACTTTGTATCTCCAAAATATCAACTCAGTTAGAAAATCAGGCTTATTTCAGCCATTATATATACATAAACACACCTACTCTTAATACTTACATATTCTGAACTCTATTTACCACTGTGCTCTAGTTTATTTATAACAGCCTGCATGCATCATTGTGTTCTGTATAATAAGGCTGCTGGCCCTGCACACAATAATACTAAGCTATTCTTGGGATCTTACCTCCATGTTTAAGCATCTCATTTTGGTAAATAAGGCTGAGAACTACTGTTTACACCTTAATGTTCTTACTGAAAGAGGTAAAAGAGCCTTAATGTTTGCTGTCCCCTCTGACATTAATCTATCTCTTTGTGTTTTATTTTTGGAGCAGATTCTGAAACAAAATTTTTAAATGTCTAAATTAGCATTTTTAACTATTCTTTCTTGCTGCTTCATCTACGCATGTCAACTACAGTAAGGTTAAGGTTAGGGAAAGAAGATTGTTCCTATCAACAAAAAGCCATATAGTAAAAGTGCCTCTGTTATGGGACGCAGACTCTGGTCCCTCACAGGAAAATGAGAAATGCTACACATCCATCCATCCATCCGTTCTCAACCCAAGTTGTCACATATCCCAGCTTTGTCAGTGGCCTTTCAAGTCTACATATTATGCGCCAAGTATCCTCCTGCATCTGCTGCTGACATTCCCGGACGCTACAACCAATGCCAGGATGTCAACAAAAGCACATGGTTAGGTTTAGGTTATGGTTTGGCTCTACATTTATACATGAAGCGAACAAAGAGCTCCTGGGTCAAAGACTAGGGTTTACTGAACCCATCCATCATCCCTCCTGCCTGCCCTACAGGGACTTACCAGCTCATTATATGTCATCTTTACTGGTAGCATTTCAACCTGACACCGTCCAGCGGCATATCATACCACCGTGAACGGTGCCGTCCAGCCGCGTTATGGACTGATGCCACCAGTACGTGTATCATACAGCTGCCAAAGCTGCTGTCCAGCCAACTCATCACAAAATCATCACCCCCTGAAAGGTTCGGACCGGCTGCATTACAAACCGGCAGCAGAAAAAGTGCTGGCAAACCTTGGATATGTTACACATGTACGTTATTATATAGCGCTGTGGTTAATGAGTGGTTAAGTTTAGGCACACATAACCACTTGGTTATGGTTAGGAAAATATAATTTTTTGGCTTAAAAAAGGTTAGGGGTTAGGGGGTTAAGGTTACAATCCCAGTAGGCAAAGCAAAAATGTTTCAGTAATAAACAGCCTCTTCTTGTGCCACTTTCCAGATGAAAACGGTATTCTCGATAAAAGACAATGGTGTTTGGTGGCACTATCCCTGCTGGAAACACAGTGACAGGTTGCTACAATACACCAACTTTTGGTGTCTTAAAAATCACTAAAAATGCAGAGAGAGGGTCACTTAATCACTACTGGTTTTGTTGCTTGTATGTCTCAAACAGTGGTCTGCAGCTCAGCAGTCGTTGCCTAGGTGACACACAATCCACCATCCCCTCCACCTCCTGGTGACAAAGTCAGCTCCTATACTACATCACTTTAGAGACATTGATATGATACGTATGAAATATACAAATGTAGCATATTTGTGGTTTGCAGAAATGCAAAACACCATTTTTCATGCTTTCATTTTTCGGGCGCACCGCTCTACTAAATGCCACTTGATAGAACACTATATTTGGGACCACATAGAGCATGAGTGCTATATACAATTCATGCTGTTTTTGGGGAAATATTCCTTTAAATGTTGGACTGACATGCCATCCCTACCGTCTTTCTATTTGTGTGTGGACATGTATTCCTCATGTTTGGGGACATGAATCCATTTACACAGTCAAATTGTGGTGACTCACCTTCACTTTGGTGACGAAACACAAGTCCCTCTAACATCAGTCATGAAATTTAGGGAGAAGACTTGGGTTATGGTTCGGGTAAGTCTCCAGGAAATGAATGGAAGTCAATGTAATGTCCGCTGATGTGAAGGAAATATGACTCTGTGTGCGTGTGTATGTGTGTGTGTGTGTGTGCGTGTGTATGTGTGTGTGTGTGTGTGTGTGTGTGTGTGTGTGTCTAGTAGGAGAGGGGACTGATGGCATTTCAGGGAGTGGTGAGTCAGGCTGACCAACAAACACCCGCTCAGTTCATATGGATTGGAGAGAAAGCAGGTGCGTTGAGATTGCCTCGGTTTGCGAATTATGTGTGTGTGTGTGTGAGAAAGAAAGAGAGAGAGAGAGTATGTGTGTGTGGTTTATACTGTGTGTGTGGTAGATATTAAACCCACAACAAATGGCCTAAGGGCCAGTGGGGGCTGCTGAGATTGCTTCCATCAGAAAAAAAAACGTGTGTTTCTGCATGAGAGAGAGGGTGTGTGTGTGTGTGTGTGTGTGTGTGTGTACATGCATAAGAAACTGTGTGATTTTAGATGGGATGTGTGTTGTTACAGGATGGAAGGGGGGACAAAATGATGAGTAGATAAAAAGAGACTGTAATATTATCATGTAATGGAGTGATAGTGGATGATGGCTGGATAACTAAAACTTAAAAAGGGCAGAGGAACAAAAACAAAGGCAGAGATAAAGAAAGAGGAAAAAAGGAGGTAAGGAGGATAGAAGAGAATTCAACTGCTAAATCTTATAATTTAATGTGGGATCATGGAGGGTAGATAAAAGAGAGCTGAGGGAAAGAACATCTGAAGAGTGAAATAAGAAAGAGGTAAAAAGGAGAGGAGTGACAGAGGACAGTGGAGAAGAGAGGAGGAAAACAACAGATGGAGAATGAACTCCTGGAGACAGAGTCAAGAATGGAAGAAAACAGAAAGAGAAATCTGCTGGATCACAGGAGGCTGTTTCTCCAAACCGTCACTTTTCTGGTGACAGGGTGGAAAGGACAGAGTGGAGGGCAGATTGGAAATTACTTTCAACATACTATTTATTTACTGAGGGACAGGAAATGGTTGGGCTGATGTCTAATTCAGAGAAACAAACAAATACAATACTGCCGGTGTGAGACAGTGGTTACTGTCTGAACTTCTTTATTGTTATTGTACCTTGTGAGTTAAAATGAGTGAGTTGAATTTTTACTTTTGTTCAAAGTCACTTTTAAGCCATGTTTTATGTGTGTTAGGCGTAATTTGAATCAATTGACTTTACAGCTCTTAACAGAAAGTCAACACAGAGTGGCAACCGTCGTGTTGGAGGGTGATATTGCAGAGCAATGCAGACACACCACCGCACATTTATAATTGCTCACAACAACACAGGCCACTGCACAGATTTCGGCATAGAGCCTACTTACAACTCCAATGTTGTGTTCACACCAAACAAGATAAGGAATTTTTGCGTTGTGTTACTCATGTGAGTTTGAAAGCTACAATATTTTGCACTGACTTGCTTCATACATGCAAATAACTCGCGTGAAATTGCTTAATTGATGAACGAACTTAGCCTGTACATCCTCAGTGTCTTACGTCCCTGGAGGATCTCAATGCTGATTCGCTATCACGGTGCAAATTGGTCACTGAAGTTCAGATTTTTCAACACTCGCAAATAAGAGTATGACGCGAAATCGCATTACTCGTTACGCTCGTGCGGCTTAATTTGTGCATTGTGTGTCATTTGCATTGTGTCCATCGCGTCCATTGTGCCGCTTCGCGCCTTTTCATTGACTTTACATGTAATTCACTTGTGCAAATTGTTTTATTCACACCAAGTGTGAACTCATCATAAATCATCATACTCCTGAAGAGTATTGCATTATGGGTCTGTTCATAGACTACTGTGTAGTATTTAGAATTAGTCAGCGCTAAATGTGTTGAGGAAGCTGCGGCAATTAAAAATATGGGAGTTTCTGACAGCCCAGGTCTTTTTTCCAAACAGATACTGTAGAAAGGGTTAATAAACATCATCTAATGATTATGGTTGTTTAATATTTAGGCCAATTCAGCACTACTTAATACTTTGATCCATATTACTGTCGTAGAAAAATGCAGGAGACTGAAACAAGGTTACAGCTGCACCTATCTCTGTTATCTGTATCTAGAGAATAACATCTGATAATGGGCATTTACACCTAGTATAAAGACAATTTCCTGTTAACTCACTCGCACTGTGACAGTCAATCTGAAGGAAGTGCAATATTCAAAAGGAGCTGAACTTCAAATACTGACACAGATTGATGCAGAACCTTGTGATACAGAAAAGATCATCTTCTGTCATGTTTCTGTGTTGCTGTTTGTAAAATGAATCCAAAGCTTGTATGTGCAAGGTCACACAGGACATGCAAACCACAGGCACAAATGACTTGTTCAGCCTGTTTTGTTAAACAGTGAAAGGAGCCGCTCACCCAGACAGAGTCGGTGTCACACTCCATCCATTGAACTAGACAGAATTCACAGAGATAAAAAAAAGAAAAGAAATGGCTCATAAATTGTGTGAAGGGGAGAAAATCTTCCAGAGCTTTGATAGATACCCCGTGATAGGGTATACATTACACTTTGAGAGTGAAATTGGTAACAGAAATATCACAAGATAAAGAGAAAAGCTATGGCGGAGGATAACAGACAAAACAAAGTGACCTTGAACTCAGATATGAAAGGAGAGGAGAAGAGAAGGAAGGCATCAAAACAAAACAACTCATTAAAATCAAACAAATGACTACAGGGAGGGAGGGAGACACTGAGAGGGAAACAAAACTTGTTTGTATTGAGAGGAAGAGGCAACAGGAAGTAATAGAGAGAATGTGTTTGCCCATGGTAGTGAAAGAAAGTGAGACGGGGACACAGTAATAATGGGTGATACAGTGAAAAAGCCTCTGTTCATTTTCACTGATAAATTAACTCTGAGCAGAGCCACAGTCAGGGTTCTCCCGAGAGGATGAGTCAAAATGTGAAGAAGTCGTATCAAACAATCTATGCATCATATCAAAGTTTCTAAGGTCACACATTATATGAGTTGAATTTGTCATGAGGAGGTGGAGGGGATGGGTGGATGGTGAGACACCTGCCAAGCTGCAGACCACTGACAGACCAACAAACAACAAAACTGGTGTGACTTTGGGAGTCAGTGCTGTGTTTCCAGTGGCTAATGAGCCCCCAAACATGGGTGCTTTTTTTTAGCAACCCATGACTGTGTTTCCAGCAGGGACAGTGCCATGAAAAAAGGTTGTATTTTACTGGGACATCGCTGCATTTAGGATAGTGACACCAAAACCAAAACATAACTTTTTCCTAATGATCACCAAGGGTTTTTCGTGCCTAAACCACACATACATAACAATAGTGTCAGTGACACAAAGTTTCAAAGTATCTGCTACATAATGATGTAAAGGAAAATGTATCCGTGGTTTGCAGAAATGTACAATGCCAACATTTTTTAAGGTTACTGGTTAGTTTTTCCTGTGATTGGTTAGATTTATGTTCTCCCTCCTGATGAAGCACATTTCTGTCTGTGAACACCAGACCATAACTGTCATAGCATCGACTGGGAGTCAGTAGACAAATGGAGAAAGAACCATGAGATAAGATTAAAGGCTAAAAAAACACCCTAACAAATGTACATTGCAGCTTGAATTATTTTGTTGCATTCACATGTTGTTTTGTAAAGGACAGAGACACTTTTTCAGGTGTCTTGATGCCTTTTAGGGTGTCAAAGGTCATCACCCTCATTTGGAAAAACACACTAAACCATATGAATGAACACTGCAGAGGTCAGATTAACTAGTCGGAGCATTTGCCTCATGATTTTGTTTAAAGTCCTATATTAATTTAACAGTAATACAACCAAAGCTTTACCCCAGATCAATCTGATGTTTCACTTTGCCTCTAAAGTGACATAGTATATAAACTGACTTTATCATCCACACATGGAGGGGATGGTGGATGGTGTGACACCTGCCAAGCTGCAGCACCAACAAACAACAAAACTGGTTGTGTTTTAGTGAGTCATTGCTGTGTTTCTGGCATCTTTTTAGCCACCAAACATGGGTAATTTGTTGCAACCCGTCACTGTTTTTCCAGCAGGGTCAGTGCTATGGAAAGTGGTTGTATTTTACCAAGACAGTGCGGATTATGCCCCAAAAACTGGGTGTTTTAAGCCAAACATGGTCTTTCCCTGACTATAAGGTTTTTGTGCAGAAACCTAACCACACATTAACCACAGCTTTGTTGAACGCTACTTAATAACCTGCAGATGTAATGTGTTGGTGGTTTGTTGAAATGTAAAATGCCAACATTTTATCTGGTGATTGTGTTGCCATGATATCATGTGTTCACTATACTATGGTTTTATTAAAATGCTCTTTTACCTATGGATAATGTAGTATCTACATGAAAGGCAGCTGTCTTTATTGATTTTTACAGGCCGTATTAACACAAAACAAATCTTTACCAGTTAAATCTGTACGTGTATATGTTCTTTGCACAGTGTGATTTAATAGTGAGTGCCTATTCCATTCAACCTGAGGTAGCAGCATTGCACTCTTAAAACACCCAGGCATGTGAGAACTTGTCTGTGTGTCTTATCCAGGTGAGTGACTGTTCATTAAAGCATGTTTTTAATGGGAGAGTGTTCAGTTGGTGCTCAGCCATGCAGGCTCAATGAACTTTGTCCGCATGGTTTACTAAAGCAGCCCGCTGCCTGTCAGCTCCTGTCTGTTTTCGGATTTCAATTTCAAACAAACTTCAAATGAAACTCTCTCTCTCTCTTGCTCTCTGCCCCACCTGCCTCATCTCTCTGGCTGCACCACTGCGTAGCATATTTAACTGAATTCATTCCTCATGGCAGCAGCAGCAAAAAAAAAAAAAAAAAAAAATGCAAGTTACACGTCTGTGAGCACACTAAAGGTCCCACCAGCAGTCCAGACCCCTACACCGACTCTTGCAGGTGTTGGGCTGAAATGAAATCTGCACCTGAGGTGAAAGGGTTGGAGTTAGCAGCTAACTATAAATAATGAGGTAAAATGTGTGCTACTTAAATATCTGAATATCTTCTCTAAAATTGGCAGGATTCATTGTAGATTGTCACTACTGCTCTTGCATATCAGCCTAGTCACCAGAAGTAAATGTTGGCATTGTATGTTTCTGCAAGCCATACAGTCTATGCCATAAATACATTATGTCTACATGCTTGATACATACAACATTTCTTAAGTGACGTAGTATATGAGCTGACTCGGTCATCAGGAGGTGGAGGGGATGGCGGATGGTGTGTCACCCAGGCAAGTCAGCTGCCATGCTGCAGCACACTGTTCAAGACCAAGAAACAACAAAACTGATTTGGTTTTATTGAGTCATTGCTGTGTTTCCAGAGGCTTATTAGGCACCAGACATTGGTGTTTTTTGGCAGCCTGTTACTGTTTTTCCATTGAGGATAGTGCAACAAATATGTTTTTTTTGAGATATCAACAGCTGCTCCAGCTGTGCTTGTGCCTCCAAAACCATTTTTTAAGACCAAATATTATCTTTTCTAACCATAACCAAGTGGTTCTGAGCCTACACCTAACCATGTGTTAACCACAGCATTGCTGAAACATAAAGTTTCAATTTATCCACTACATAATAACGTACAAATGTAATGTATCAGTGTTTTGCAGAAATGTACAAATCCAACAGTTTTCCTGGTGATTGGATTGTGCATATTACAGGTTGTCCCCCCACCCTCACCCTGTACTTGTCCTCAGCAGCTACTCACCAATAACAGGAGCCGCTCCTCGGAGTAAAGTGGAGTTTGGCTCCAGGCACCAGCAACAAAAGAAATAAAAAAAGGGGGAGGGAGGTGGAGTATTGGTTTGGGCTCAGAGATTGGTGAGTTGTGGGTGTGACTGACAGTTTCTTGTGTGTTATTGGGAGATGGCATCATCGTCATGGGTGGGATTTAAGTCCACTACAGTCGTCCCTCGAAGAGAAGCTCCTCCCATCCCTTCCGCCGATGATGATGGCTGGGAGTTTTTATTAACACCTCCACCTAGAAGACAACAAGATGGAGGCAGATTATTAGGTGAAAATGGCAAAGAGGAGTGACATATTTTCTTCTCCTCGTCTATTTTGCCAGCTGTTACCCTGCCCTGCAGAGGAGGAGGACGGAGGCACAGCGAGGACGTTGGCTCCCCCTCCCCCTCCTCCGTTGGTCTGGGAGCAGACGTTAGCATGGCGTGCGGCGGCTTTCTGTTTGTAGTGGTTACTGTGCAGCTTGTACTTCATCAGAAGGATGAAGATGAAGACTAGGACAGAGGCCACGATGATCCCCCCGATGATGATGATCATGGTACCTCCCAGGAACTGAAGAAAGAGATCAAAAACAAGCAGAGAGTTAGCTGGGTGTGCAGATCCTATGATTAATAAACCACGCTTTTTGCTTAGTGTTTCACTGGGCCTGACCTCTCCTTTCACTTAGATGATTTATCTACATCAAAAAAGGAATACAGACTCAAACCAAAAGAAACACTTTCTACCTTCATTGAAAGCTTTAAGCTGGCTAATTAGTTGAGATATCAATTTCTTCCTTGACCTTGGAAACAAACTTTTAAGTCAACCTGTACAAAATGTCTTTGAATTGCTCAAAATAAATTTAAATATCTGCAATTTCATGAAAACTGGTCAAACTCCATTAGATGAGGAAGACTGTATGATACAATCAAAAACTCCATAACAGAAAAAATCAAACCTAACAGTCCACTACGAAATATTACGTCAACATCTCAAAACCTACAATAACGCAGTCAAACAGGCAAGAATTTCCCACTTCAAAAAACTAATCTCTGACAATAAAAACAATCCCAAATTCCTCTTCTCCACAATAGATATTTTAACAAACAGTAATTTTAACAGATCACCTAAGACAACAACCAATGCCCTTTGTGAGGACTTTGCAGACCACTTCAGAAGTAAAATCAATGACATCAGATCCAGTCTCTTATCGCAACAGATTTTAACTGTCGACACACCTGGATCATTGCTTTTACCTGAGGAAACACTGGAGAGTTTTGCCCTGGTTGATGCGAGGACACTTGGTCGAGTTTTCTCCCAAGTAAAGCCCACAACCTGCCTTTTAGACCCAATTCCCACACCATTTTTTAAAACATTTTATGGATTCTTTGAGGAACAGCTACTGTACATGGTGAATTGCTCTCTTCAGACAGGTGTCTTCCCGGCCTCCTTGAAAACGGCGGTGGTGAGGCCCCTTCTGAAGAAGAGCAATTTAGACCCCAACATTCTTAATAATTATCGACCTGTATCCAACTTACCATTTTTAAGCAAAATTTTAGAAAAACTGGTTTTTAACCAAGTAAATGATTTTTTAAATACAAATAACACTTTAGAGAAGTATCAGTCTGGTTTTAGGATGAACCACAGTACCGAGACAGCCCTTTTAAAGATTTTAAACGACATCAGGTGCAATTTAGATAACCATAAACTCACAGTCTTGGTACTACTGGATCTAACCGCCGCCTTCGATACAGTAGACCATCACATTTTATTAAATAGACTGAGGCACCTGGTCGGCCTCTCTGGTACTGTTTTTAACTGGTTCGTCTCTTACCTTACTGATCGACACTTCTTTGTAAGTATGGATACATGTTCCTCAGGAACCCATGAGATAAAGTTTGGGGTCCCCCAGGGGTCAATTTTAGGTCCAACTCTTTTTAATCTCTACATGCTTCCTCTGGGGGACGTCATCAGGAGGCACGGCATCAGCTTTCATAGTTATGCTGATGATACGCAACTGTACATCGCCGTGTCTCCTGATGACACAGGGCCAATTGATGCCCTTTTTAACTGCATTTTAGATATAAAGTCATGGATGGCAGCGAATTTCCTGCAGCTCAACCAGGACAAAACAGAGGTTTTAGTCATTGGTCCTGAAGGCCAGAGAGAGAAACTTTTACCAAAACTACAGGATTTTAAACCAACACAATCTGTAAAAAATCTGGGTGTGATTTTTGACTCTGAGCTCTGTTTTATTCCACATATTAAAAACATAACAAAGGCAGGTTTCTACCACCTTAAGAATATAGCCAGAGTCCGCCCGTTTCTCTCTCAGGCCAGCACGGAGGTGCTGATGCATGCTTTTATCTCCTGTAGGTTAGATTATTGTAATGCCCTGCTCTCTGGTCTTCCCAAAAAGAGTATCTCAAATCTACAATTATTACAGAATTCAGCTGCACGAGTGCTGACGAGGACCAGAGGGCGGGAGCACATTACACCAGTTTTAAAATTGCTGCATTGGCTCCCCGTGCGCTTCAGGATCGATTTTAAGGTTCTTTTATTAGTTTTTAAATGTCTTAACGGTCTTGGGCCTTCTTATTTATCTGACCTGCTTTTACCATATCAACCCTCGCGGACCCTGAGGTCCTCCGGCACCGGCCTTTTAACCATACCACAAGTTAGGACTAAAACACACGGGGAGGCGGCATTTAATTATTATGGCCCCCGATTGTGGAACAGCCTGCCGGAGAACCTCAGAGCTGCAGAGACTGTTGATGTTTTTAAAAAGAGGCTCAAGACTCATCTTTTTAATCAGGCTTTTAACTGATCTCTTTATTTATCTATTTTAAATTCCTCTTATAACCGATTTATCCATCTATTATCTATTTTTTATTTATTTTTTATATTCTTACCCTTCCTCTTTTTACGTTCTTATCTCATTTAACCTTTATCTTTTGTTATTTTAGTTAGCCTATAGGTTTTAGTTTTGATGCATTTTATGTCTCTGTTTTAGATCATTCTTACCTAGCTACTAACTCAATTTTATGAGCTAAATAGCTTTTTGTTTATTTGGTTCTTTTTATACCTTTTATCCTATCTTACTGTTTTAGTCCCTCAGCTTTTAGCTCCAGTGTTTCCTCATGGGGGCCTACCACACTGAGAGTTGTTCCTGGTCTCCCGATGGGGGTGCCGTCGGGAGACCGCTCTGACCTGGGTGGCTGTAGGGCACTGCACCTCGGTGTGGAGCCTCATGTCTGCCCGGGTCGGGGAGGTCTCTATGGCGGCGCTCCCTGTGGCCGTGGACCGTGGGCCCTCTCAGTGTGGACGGCCCCCAGAGGTGGCTTTTTCCTTGCCTCGGGTCTCGGTGCTAGGCCATGTCTCTTTAGTGATAGCTTGTGTGTGTGTGTGTGTGTGTGTGTGTGTGTGTGTGTGTGTGTGCGTGCGTATATGTATATTTACGTATCTCTATGTGGGGTGGGAGGGTTGGGTTTTCTCTTTTCTTTTTGTTTTCTGTTTTGGATCTTTGTTGTTTTTAACCTCTGTGAGGCACTTTGTGTTACTGTTGTATGAAAAGTGCCATATAAATAAAGTTGATTTGATTTGAACATACTGAATGGATCTTGAGGTGCAGTTGTTTAGACTGATTACTTGTTTTCTAAAATAACTGATAATAACTTCATATTTACTTCATATTTTTTCATATTTTATATATTTTTGCTTTTGAGTTGTCACATAACAGTATGATTCTATCAGTGGGTCTGTTGATCCAAGAAGCTTCTTGGGAATTACTTATAGAAAACTGAAATAGACAAAATGAGACAAATTCCACTAGAATTACCGCCCCATGGTTGTAGGCACTGTGATGGAAAAATTCTGGTATTTAACCATATTTAACCTATAATGTGTTCTGCATGTGTTGTATACCCATGTTCTAAGGTTACTTGTTTTGATGAAACTGAACTTCTCACCTAATGATATGTGTTGCTCATTTAACCCCTACTGTGACAGCAGTGTAACATACAGCAGGGGCCAAATTCGAAGCATGTTAAATGAATGAATGAATGAATGAATGAATGAATGAATACTTTATTTGTCAGAATCACTTCTGAAAATTTTCTTGCGTCCAAGGTTACGAGCCAGGGAGGCTCCAACAACAAGTGTCCTTGTGGGCCTCAAGAGATATTGTGTCTTAGGGATGTTTACTGCAGAACCACCTGTGTGCTATATATTTTGACTATTGACATGCATGTGTTTTGGGAACTATAAAGACAGCATAGCTGAAGAACATCTAGGCACCCACTCACTGACTGACTGTTCATGCGGTTGTATGTGTGAGACTCCATTCACGAATGCTTATTAAAACAACTAAAAGTTGTTTTGCCACCACAGCACTCGCACACACCGGTTGAGTTTTTTTTAGTTTGTGTGAAGCATCCATGTTTGTGAAAACATGGATGCTTCACACAAATCATCACCACCAGCAGTACAGAAGATCTATACAGTCAGTGTTTTAAGGTGGACACCCAAGATAAGTGTCACAAATACAGTATCTGACCAAATGTCTCCTCTTATGTTCCTAAGGTACGATGTTGAGGAATGGCCAGAAAAGTGTTTTATGCAGAATATTATCATGTCACAGTGAAGTTAACCTTTAACCTTCAGATATAAAATTGTATCACTGCATCGTTTTATCCTTTTAGACATTTATGAGAAGTTTTGTTATAACCATAAGAATGACTGAGTTATAGCCAAATATGTTTTGTGATGTCATACTGACCTTTGATCTTTGAACGAACACCAAAATCGAATCAGCTCATCGTTGAGTCCAAGTGGACGTTTGTGCCAAATTTGAGGTATCACGTTCACAAGAATGAGGCAAATACAAGGTCATGCTGACCTTGACCTTTAACCTATGACCACTAAAATCTAATCAGTTCATCACTGACTCCAAGGGGATATTTGCGCCATATATTTTAAGAAACCTCCCCATTGCTTTCTTGAGATACCATGTTCATGAGAACGGGATGGACAGACAGACGGGCAACCCAAAAACACAGAGCCTCCAACTACTGCAGTTCCTGGCATAGAGGGATAGAAACAGTGCCCTCTGCAAGGGACCATTATTTATTTAAGTTTGTGCAAACAAGGGAAGTATATGGCTCCTACACAAAAAACTGAAAGAAAACTTTGGGTGGTATTTCCTCCAAAAAACTGCTACAATGCTACTGACTGAAAATTAAAAAAAACTATTAAAAAAAAAATAAATAAATAAATAAATATTTCTTTCATCACTGGTAAGTTTATTTTCTATATATATAAAACTGCATACTTGTCTGTTATTTACAAACCGCACAGAAAGGCACCAATTTTATTCTTGTGAGTGAGAGACTCTTGAAGCTATGCCGTAAAAAAATTGGAATTTGCTAATTAAACACTGTCTCCATTTTCTCCATAATTAGGACCAGATAACAAAGACACTCTGCGGTTCAGCTTCATACATTGTCAGACTGATAGAGCTGTAACTGTGCAGTTTAACACACTCACCTGATCTCGTATCGAGTGACAGCGTCCGTACTCTGTCTCCGTGCTGAAGGACACGCAGCCCACCAGCTTGGTGCCTGTAAGGGCGGTGATGCCGTCGTCATAGACGGCCAAAACACACAGCTCGTAGTCCCGCGATGATGCCAGGTCGCTCAGTAGGAAGTATTTGTGGTTGGCTGGGATCATCCTGAATGAGGAGATGACAGAGACAAAGATATTTGAGCTTATTTTGTGGAAACAATAATTATTTCAGCTTTAGATCGTTACTGACAACAACAACAACAACGACAACAACAACAACAACAACAACAACAACAACAACAACAACAGGAGTACAGAAGTGTCATTCACAATCTCAAAGAGCATGACATTGGTTCATTACTAAACACTGTCAGCAGGTTTTCTTTAATGCAATCATAGCGTTTTTGTCACTTGTGTTTTGTTGGCAATTATAAGAAGTCCAGCACTGACAAACAACAGTCACATGATGCCTAAGAAGCTTCTTCACTGGGCTGAGCTGCATAGTTAGCTGAGTATGGTACTCTTTAATCCTCATTATAGGTATACATATCAGTTAGAGAAGAAACAGCTGAATGTGAGTGGCGTTTCATATGTATCATATCAACATATCAAGAACTAATATCAAACAATCTACGTATCATATCAAAGTTTCTAAAGTGACGTAGTATAAGAACTGACTTTGGAGGGGATGTTGGACGATATGACACCTAGGTGAGACACCTGCTAAGCTGCAGACTACTGCAGTTCCCTGTTCAGAACCAATAAACAACAAAACCTGTTGTTTTTTAGAGATCTGTCACTTTTTCCTGATCATACTTGAACATGATCTTTTCCTAACTATAACTAAGTGTGTATTTTTGTGCCTAAACCTAACCACACATTAACCACAACACTGTTGAAATGTAACATTTAAACGTGTCCACGACATAATAATGCAAAAATGTAACATTTTTCTTGGCCACTGGGTTGTGTTTCCTGCAGTTGGTTAGCTTTATGTTCTCACTTCTGATGAAGCACATTTCTGTCTGTGAACACCAAACCAAAACCATCACAGCATCACCTATGAGTTATGTAAATGGATGGAGAAAGAACCATGAGACATGGTTACATCTTAGATGTCTTGTTGTATGCACATGCTGTTTTGTAAAGGACAGAGACACTTTTTCAGTTGTCTTGGTGCTTTTTTGGGAGTCAAAGGTCATTGCTCTCATTTGGATAAACACACTAAACCACAGGAATAAACACTGCAGAGGTCAGATTAAGCAGTCTCAACATTCTTAATTTTCTGTATAAAAGTTTCTTGAAAGTTTTATATTAATGATACAGTAATTACAGACAGGAAGCTTTACCCCAAATCAGTTTTTATTTTTTACTGACTCTGATGATTATTCTGTGCTGGAGGAGGCTAGGGGAGGGTTGCTGCTGTGTATTGAACCAGATGAATAAAACTGAATTCAGATACAAATGGACTCTGTCGCCATGAAATGTCCAAGTAATTTCTTCCTCGTGCAATAACTTTAAGAATAACAAAACTCTGGAAAACCTATTTTACAAAACTATTTCTCATATCATTGTTGTGCTGGATGGGTTGTTTTCCTCCATTGTTATCTCAACTATCAGACAATACCACAACTTTTCCCTGTTACTGGCTGTGGGGAATTGAATCTCACGACCCTAGCGGTCTCAGAGCCATGCTCTAACAATTCAGCTACACAGAGACTTAAACCTGGAACCATGCCAACAGCAAATACATTTTTGCCAGCTTGTCCCATATATAAATTCTAGTGCTATCTTTAAATTTTTTGGGCGAGTCCAAGTAAAGTCTTTCGAGGCAAACTTGAAGTTAACATCCAAGTCCTTCAATTCACTGACTGTAACTATTAAAATATGCTCTTCCAATGCCAAGGCCTGATAATAAAACAGGCAAGGTTGAAGCCATGTCAGGTCTCAAGTTTCAAAAATGACATGGTATGTCTCAAGGGGTTCATCATTTAGCTATACAGTAGGTCTCACAGTAGTCACTTCACTTTTATGACTTAAAGGGTAACTTTGGTATTTTTCAACCTGGACATTATTTTCCCATGTTTTTGTGTCTAAGTGACTGATCATGGGAGCAGTTTTGAAACTAGTCCAGTATTGAGCGAGACAGCCGCAAAACAGGCTGCAATGTAGACCTGCAGGCAATTGAGCCTTGTCAATTAATGTCAACTAAAAGTGACTGTTTTCATCACTGACAGGCTCAGACTGTTATTACAAGTGCCTGACGACAATATGGAAATGATCCCTACAGAGACAGACCTTATTGTTACAGAGTAAGATCCTTTTTAACAGCCCCGAAATCGCTACTATCAAATCCACTAGCTTCCGTTTAAATAAACAGTAATTTTATCATTGCAAAATAAACTTCATTCAAAGTCAATATAAAAAAAACACACTTACACGTGGTTGATATCAGACATTAAACTACCAAATAAAAACAAATTGTTTTGAATCTGATTCCATCCATCCACATAAAGTTTACTACACTTTCAAACAAGGTGGGAGTATGCAGGGGAGGGACTACCAAGCCCACTTAGGTGATCGGAAGTGTATACCATTTTCTACCACTGGCACAACTTGTAATGCATTAAGTTTTGTTACAGAGTATCTTTGGTAAAACTCACAGACACCATCTTGGTTTGTCCTTACAGTGTTTTAAAAAAATACCAACTCTGGTTTGGTTGAAACAAACCCTGAATTTAGCCAATCAAATGTGAAAATATGCTGGCTCTATACACACTTAAATTACTGTTTATTTAAATGGAGTCTGGTGGGTTTGGCAATAGCTTTCTTCTTTGTTTCTGGTTAAACAAAAAGGATCTTACACTTTCACAAAAATGTCTATCTCTGTAGGGATCCTCTCCATGTTGCCAGACATGTACAATAATGATCTAAACCCGTCAGTCACAAAAACAAGCACTTTAAGTGGATGTACTTTGACGGTGAAAAAGTGCCCAGAGGGATTACACTGCCGCCATTTTCGCAACTGGTGTCCACACCTGTCACCATGGGCCACTGCCCAAGAAGCGCTTTGTGATGGACTGGGACTGAGACAAGGGTGATTTAAAAAAGTTGCATCTCAGCAGAGCAAAATTACATAGACCACGTGCATTGTTAGAATCAGTAATGCATTTTTAAATGACATGCACAAAGATTACCCAAAAGATCATACTTATAAAATGGATGTTACATTTTGGTATTTAATGCTATTTTAGTTAATCTTTCTCTCTCTATTATCCAGAGAGGTTATTTACATTTTGTCATTTCTTGAGTGTCACTCAAGTTTCATTTTATTTTACTTGAAGTGATGATTTTTATATCAGATTTTGCACATGTCAGTATATTTTATATTTTAACCTTTAAACTACATGTGCTGCAGCAAAGTGAAAATCTATCTGTTTGCCTTCTGTCTCGGTTCGTCTCTATCTAATCAGGACCGCACATATACATGTTTAGACTCTTGTACTAATGTGGCAGCCTTGCTGGTTGTAATGAGTTGCGTTTCAGTTGTCCTGGAGACAAACAGAAGCAGAGATCCAACACAACAAAGAGAAGAGCAGAGGAGTTTTCCTATAATACAAAAGATTGAAGTTGAAGGAGAAAATTGAAGTGGAGAGAGTATACACAGAGAAGGAAAGACAGGCAGAGCAGAAGAGAAGTGGGAATGGAGAAGGATGTAACACTTCAAAGGGTACAAGGTAGAGTGAGATTAAAGACAGAAAGGAGGCGAGGAAGACAGCGGTGAAAAGAGGAAATATGGAGAAACAGAGGACAGACAAAGGAGAAGACACAGAGGAGAAGTGATGGGAGAGAGGCAACAAGGTCAGACAAAAGAGAAAAGATAGAGAAGGAGGTGAGAGTGAAAATAAAGAAATGTTACTGTGGAGGATGTGGAGAAACGAGAGGAAGATGAGACACAACAGAAATAACAGAAACAAGAGAGATGAAAAGACGAGAATATAAAAACTTTACATTTTTCAGTTTGGGGTCAGAAGCTGACAGTGATGCAGAGAGCAGCATTCTTTTACAGTCAACACTACTGGACAGATGATAGAAATCTATTGACCTGAAGCAGCCCACCCATTTTTCCATTCCCTCCATTTCAACTTCTGTCTTTCTGCTCTGTGAAAACATGCTTATTTTTCACTGGAAACAGATGATCAAGCTGCAGTATTTGACAACTTCAGAATGAGACTAGGTTGTTACATCCACTGCTGATATCAGAATAAAAGATGTTCTTCGGCACAGACTTATCTGTGGCTTTACTCTTAACTAGCTTACTTATGCTGCACTTCCACTACGGCCTGGCTTAACCCTATAACCAGAGGAAAATGTTGTTATTGTACATTTCTCAAACCATTTTTATATTATTATGTGGCAAATTCGTTGTAATCCAGCCGGATTGTTGTGGAAGAGGAACTGGTTTTCATCAACAAATGGCATTCTTTAATGCTGTACATTATGTTGTTAAATATTTGCTAAAATTCTAGCCCAATGTGGTCCCAAGCAGCAGACACCAACCTGCACAACATGACACATTTCCACTTTCACAATAGAAAGAAAGCACAAGACAAAATATGGCTGTGGAGCACTCTCTGTCGCTTGGAAATGTAAGGTAGATAGAAGGGTAGCATAAAGGATAAATCGGCTGATATTCAATATTTTTATTGTTATCAGAAAATTCAATAATAAGACCCAAACCAACACTGAATATATCTACTAACAAGTGTGTGTGTGTATCAGAGCCTGATATATCTTCTTCCTCTGTGCCACAGAACTCCAGAAACTATTAAAAACACATTTGTGCGCCACACCGTCACACTGGGTGACATGTTCCTTCATTACCACGAACATGGACAGCTTCTCCACTCTCAGAATGGTACACATGATGATGTGTCGACCACTTGCCAGTTATGTCACTCCTCACCATGACAGGAAGTGAGGTTTCACCTTTTAAACTTGTGAAACAAAGCTGCTGTGCAGCAGAAAACCAGCCTTGTAGTGGCTGTTCATACACAGAAAAAAGCAGTGAAGTTCTTTAACTGTGCCACCCTTAAGATGATCGAGAGCCTGTTCCGAGTCCTTAACTAATTTGAGTACAGATAGTGATGGAGGACAGACGAGAGAACAGCTTGTAAAAAGAGACAGTAAAAAAAAAAGAACAAAGACAGAGTATTCTGGGCTGCAGAGAGAAAAAGAGAAGGAGATGTTATCGATGGAATGATAATTGAGTGGAGAAACATGGGAGCTGTGAACTAGGCCACCCTCTGAAACACCAAGATTACTGCTAACGCTGGACTGACTCATCTGTTACACACACACACACACACACACACACACACACGCACACACACACACACACAGACACAGACACAGATACAGACAGACAGACAGACAGACAGACAGACACACAGACACACACACAGACACACACACACACACACAATAAATGTACAGCTGCTATTGTAGCCTGTGGCCTCAATGTTGCTTGAGGTAAGTCATGTCTCAGCCTGAGGCTTTGATACAGAACTTTACACAGCAAACACATCAGTTCCCTGTGTGGCTCAAAGGGCAGAGGAATGCACATGCAACATGCAGGAATACAGCTAGACATAAGGACATGTCCTCTTGTAAGAAGGCCTGACAGGGATATTTGTCTTCAGCCGAGTCACCAGAGGCAAATGTTAGCATTGTACGTTTCTGCATACTGCAAATTTGTTACGTTTGTATGTTTCATACGAGTCATGTCAGTGTTTCTCAAGTGACGTAGTATATGAGCTGCCTTTGTCAACAGGAGATGGAGGGGATTGCGGATAATGTAAAAACCTAGGCAAGGTGCCTGCCAAACTGCAGACAATAGTTTGAGACTGACAACCAACAAAACCAGTTGTGATTTAGTAAGTCATTGCTGTGTTTTCAATGGTTTATTAGCAACTCATGGCTGTGTTTCCAGCAGGAATAGTGCCATGAAACTAACTGTAACTAACTATAACAGTGTGTATAAGAGTGTTTTTTGTGCCTAAACCTAACCACACCAAAACCATCGTGTTGTTGAAACGTAAATAAGGGTAAAGTTTCAACGTGCCTGCTACATAAAAACGTACAAATGCCAACATTTATATGTTGATTGGGTTGCTATATTATGCCTATGCCTAACTTCACCTCTACACAGTTACTTTCAAACTATATAGTACTGTAGTCTGGTCAGACCATCCTGATAATGAAAACTCAAAATTCTGTATCAGTCTGGACCCTGTGCCGCCCCAAACACATTCATTGAGTGGTAGTATTTTCCTTGACAGAAAAACTCCTTCAGCTAATCAGCGTAACAAAACACTGGCAAAAACCTTCTTCATCACCAACTGAGCCAGTTGGTAAAGCTTTTCCTCTGATAAACTCAGCAAGTGCATACTCTTGTTCTTGTGTAATTGTTGAGCTGCCTTTAGGTCTGGTTCACACAGCCTGCTTGAGCAATGTGTGTGTGAGTTGATTTTTTTTTTCTTTTTCTTGTTTGTGGTGCCCACGTTAACAGGCTTGAGCAGCCACACTGCCTGCGTGAGCAGCGGTACTCAGACATAACTCGGATGCTTCTCAGCTGTACCTCATCTAGAGATTTGGAGGCTCACTAATTTCTTCTGTGTGGTGCGCTTGGCTCTCAGCAAAAATGGACAGTGAAAATGGTCTTTTGAAAATAATATTGGCATTACACCACATTTCACTGCAGTTTTAATCTCTGGATCACTCACAGACATGAAGAAATATAAATACCTCTGTTCTACTCAACCTTTCCTGTTTCGGTTTCAAAAAAGTCCTCTGACAAAGATTCAGTGGACAGAATCCTTTATTTGTTAAAGAGTAACTAAATCCTAAAACCATTTTTTTCAGCTGATAATCATTGTTTCTGGTTGTATAGTAGTGTTACTGACTGATCCTGCTCAAAATCTTGACAGTTTAATGCAAACTGTTGAAAATCTACATTTTGTTTTAAAAATGTGGTATGGTGTGCCCTCTACAGCTTGAAACCTGGTTACTACATTTGAATTTACATTACATTACATTGGGGGCGAATGACTCTTTTTCGGGGCGAATGACGTCACTAACCGTCCATGCTAAAGCCTGCCCTCCTCCCTTTACTCCTCCTCCCCTTACTATAAAACCATTCTGTCCGCAGTTATCAAACTGATAGCGAGTAGGCTGGATCAGAGCAGAGAGAGTAGTAGAGCAGAGAGAATAGCTAGTAATTTGTCGAATTGTATTGTTAGCATAGTGTATTTTAGTGTCGGTTTACAGTTAGTAGTGTGTTTATAGTATTTAGGTTAGTTGGTCAAGGAGAGGCGCCGAGGCTCGGGAGTATATGTGCGGGGCGGCGAGGGAGGGATGGATGGATGGATGCGGTGGGGTGCTGCGCGGTGAGCCCAGGCTCCCAGAGAGGGAGAAATAGAACCAAGTAGGATAAAATAAGTCAAAGTGTGGAGAAGGGGACCAGCTGAGCTCCAGCCGCCTTCCCTTCTGCCTGTGTGACACAGTTAGGGGGGGTTTTCCAAGCCACCATCGGCACAATGAAAATAAGTCGAAGTGTGGAGGAGAGGGACCGGATAAAGAGGCCGACCTCTGGGGAAGCCCTCTCCCCTCTCCCCGCAGCGAGGGACAATCTTCACTCCGCCCCCTTCCTCATTCGCTCGCGTGCCAGCCACAGCAGTTCAGCAAGGTAGTGGTCACGTGCTGCTCATGCATGCACTGTGGCCCAGGCCTTACTGTTCTGCAAGCATTTTCATTTCTGGAAAGTGTTTGGGGCAGCACAGAGTTCAGACTGATACAGAGAATGTTGAGCTCACATCATCAGGATGGTCTTAACAGGCTATCTCTAAAGGGCACACTACATCCTGCAATTGGGCTTAACTTTGAATAGTGGACTTATACTCATCAAGTGGACTCAAACACCAATGAATGCTAACACTGTTATGTAAATGCTAGGTATGTACTGTAAGGAAGCGACTATTTGCTTCTGTTGCTATCAACTTGTTAAGGTGAATGCAGCTCTAAATCATTGAACTCACAGTGTCAACCTTGTACAATCGGTGCTGGCAGATACTGTCCTTTATAATGGATTACAACTGAATTTGAGAGAGAGAAAGAGTGACAGAGACAAAATGAGAGTGTGTGCTTGTGTATGTCTTTTTGTTGTGATGACACCTGTGTTTACACCCATATTCTCTCAATGCGTGTGTTTGTGGGCATGCAGATGCACACGTCCTTTGTCTGTGTGTGCCCGTGGGTCACCTACACCTCTGTGTGTAGGACTGTGCCCTATATATTATTCTCAGGTGTCAGCCAGTACAGGGCAGTACCTATTTATCAACACTGGAGCGGAGGTGACGAGACAAGGAATGGAATTATAAAGCCTAGCCTGGCCCGCTGGGCATTTCTGTGTGTGTTTCAGAGAGGGAAACACTGAAGGAGAGTAAAAGGATAGAAAAAGATAGAGGGATAGTGTCTCTAAAGAGAAGTGTCTCAGTGTCAGTATGTGACTGTGCGTGTGTAAGTGCGTGTGTGTGTGCGTGTATGTGTGTGTGTACAAGAGAGACAGCCAGTCTATTATAGAGGTCTGGTCTATAAGTGCTGTAGCGTTCTGGGTCAGACTAATGGTTGAATGAAGGCCTCAGGCCCTCTCTCTCTCTCTCTCTCTCTCTCTCTCTCTCTCTCTCTCTCTCTCTCTCTCTCTCTCTCTCTCTCTCACACACACACAGACACAAATGCACACACACACACAGACACACAGACACAGACACACAGACAGACAGACAGACAGACAGACAGACACACACACACACACACACACACACACACACACACACACACACACACACACAAAATAAATGTACAGCTGCTATTGTAGCCTGTGGCCTCAGTGTTGCTTGAGGTAAGTCATGTCTCAGCCTGAGGCTTTGATATAGAACTTTACACAGCAAACACATCAGTTCCCTGTGTGGCTCAAAGGGCAGAGGAATGCACATTATGGCAAGCTAAAGAAAAAAAGGGGGAAGAAATTTTTAACTAACGACAGATCGGTAATTTACAACAACATTTTTTGCTGACAATAGATATCAAACAAAAGCCAGAGACTGTACTGCATTACAGCACATTCTTACTCCCAACTGGTCAAATGCAGTCCTGTCAGTGATCTCTGCATCAGAGACCGACACACAGAGGCACCTTTCACGGGGAAATGATACACTCTGCGTCAGTTGCAGAGGCAGCAGGCAACAACCTAAGTTGTCAAAATCCTGCCACTTTGTCAGTAGATGTTGGCATCAGACACAGATACAGAAAGGCACCCTTCAAGGTGGTATGATATGAACCAGGCAGCGTCAGTTTGTAATGCTGCTGACAACTACTATAGCCTAATATAAAGAGTGAGAAAGTCCATATAAGGCACATGGGAGGGGAGGTGGATGGGTCACACAAACGCTGGACTTTCAACCAGGAGTCTGCTGACAGTTTCTCATGTGAATTTCAAACCAAACCATGATTTTTTTCCTGAACCTAATTACATGTTTTTGTTGCTTAAACTTATGGAAATCAACCTAATATGTAACAAGTGTTAGTTGACATCCCATCCCTATTTTGACATGTATGTCCACTGATAAAGCGTGGTATTTGATGAATTTGGATGAGAACATGTTGTGTATTAGGATGCTGTGAGCCATAAATTCATCACTTCTAAACTGCTCTCTTCTCGACTTGAGAAGAGACTACTCGACTTGAAGCAATCTCAGTCCACTGAGGGGTCTCTGACTGATGATTCGAATCTCTGAATTTCAGGGGGCAGCCCTAGTTGTTGCCATGGACCGAAGAGATTCTGTTTAACTACTGTCAGTGGGAAAAGTTTCTTCCATGAATAATCCAACCAAGTTGTTAGAAAAAAATGTTGGCATTGTACACTTCTGCAAACCATGAATATCCATCCATCCATCCATCCATCCATCCATCCATCCATCCATCCATCCATTTTCGCAACCACTTATCCTCTTGGGAGGGGGCTGGAGCCTATCCCAGCTGATACTGGGTGAGAGGCAGGGTACACCCTGGACAGGTTGCCAGACTACTGCAGGGCCAACACATAGAGACAGACAACCATTCACGCCACACCTACGGCCAATTTAGAGTCACCAATTCACCTACATGTCTTTGGACTGTGGGCCGAAGCCGGAGTACCTGGAAAAAACCCACGCTGACACAGAGAGAACATGCAAACTCTGCACAGAAGGGCTCCCTCCTGGGATTGAACCACTGCACCACTGTGCTGCCCTAACCATGAATATGTTAAATTTTTATGTGTCATACGTATCATATCAACATCTCAAAAGTGATGTAGTATATTAGCTGACTTTGTCATTGGGAGGTGGAGGGGATGGTGGATGGTCTGACACCTCTGCAAGTTGCCTGCCAAGCTGCAGACCACTGAATGTATCCAATAACATGGAGATATAACGTATTCATGGTTTGCAGAAATGCACAATGCCAACAATTACTTTTGTGACTGGGTGAATAATCACACCATGTGGCTATCTGTGAATCACTTTTAATTTTTGCTCATGTAGTAACACCTGAAATGCTCATAAAAGCTGAATTCCTTATTTTGACTTTTCTACAAAACACCATTGCATTATAGGGTATAATATAGGAAGAGCATATGAAAATTCCCACCTATGCAATATTTATCAATTAAAGGGTCACTTCAGTGATAATACATGTCAATGTCAATTTACTCAGCATGGCTATTTTTCTCAACATATGAAAGCATACTATAATGTTCAGCCCAGTCTCATGGCGAGGTCTCTTTTGTGGCGGTATGATACACCAATGGGTGGTGTCAGTTTGTTAAGTGGCCAGCTGTAACCTTTCAGTGTTACGATATGCCGAGGATCAGCTGGACAGCACCTTTCGCAGCAGTATGATACGCAGACGGGCGGGTCAGTTCATTATGTACCTGTTACAGCTGTATGATACACCACTAGATGGCGTCAGGTTAAAACACTGCCAGTAACAACTTAATATAAGGAGCTGGAAAGTGCCTATGAGGCAGGTGGGAGGAGTGGTGGATGGGTCCAGCAAACTCTGTACTTTTATCTGGGAGGCCGCTGTTCACTTCCCATATGAATGTTGAGCCAACCCACAATGTTTTCTTCCAAACCTAACCATGTATTTTTGTTGCTTAAACCTAACCATGTGCTTTTCTCGATGCCCCAGCATTTGTTGCGGGTCCAGAAATGCCAACAGCAGAGCAGAAGGATACCTAGCATGCAACATGTAGACGTGAAAGAGCACTGACAAATGTGAATTGTGAATTGAGATGAGATTATGTTGAAATGTCTTTTGTGATTCTGGAGCAGGTTTGTCCCACCTGAAAAAATAAAAATAACCCTGATGACGATGATCATAGTGATGTCATCAGCGTTATCTCAATTTAGGCTTGGAGACTACATCCTACTATCCTACTATTAAATGGAGAAACCTCTGTCCCTCCGTCCGTCTGTCCATCTGTCTGTCTGTCTTCTTCGTTTTCCTCCTCACTGCTTTGACCTACTTCTCTGAACTTGCACATAGGCTTTCATCTTGGTCATGTGCAGACAGCCACGATGCTGTTTTTGCATTTTTCCCACATTTCTACTGTTTATATTCTCGTTTTTGTCCACTACCCATTCATACTGTCAGCACCATTAGCAGCGCGAGCTGCGCATGCACGGAGGCCACTTCGAAAACACCTGCGATGGGACCATAGTTTGGCTGGGAAGCCTTTATTGCCAACACTTGCGGATCGAAACCTGTATGTGTGTACCTGTTTGCCTGTGTGCCTGCGCACGGCCCCGCGCACACGCGTGCCTCTGTGCCGTCAGCCCAAAACTATGCTCCATGTATTTTGCTATAAAGCATGTTTCTAAATACAGTGTGCATTGTTTGTCTTACATTAATATTTATTACACAGTGCATTTACAGTGCTCTGATTTTGCATCTCCTCTGATATACTGTTTTTGATTTCTTATTCCTCTATACTTAACACATCACCGGGTATGGACTAGTAGGTATAAAAGAAAGATTGTATTAACTGGACGTGTGGAGTTTGAAAGATGTGGACATTTACCAGGCATAAAGGGTCTACAGAAAGATGCAATAAAGTTGCATTGTGGGAAATGTCACATCTATTGTTTTTAACTTTGACCCATATGAGGGACTAAAAATCCTGGCCCTTGCTACACAGATTTTGATTTTTTTTTTTTTTTTAACCATCTCTCTCTTGCACATCCCTGAACGTTATGTTTATTGTAATACTAAACCTGTGGCATACCCTTTTAAGGTTAGTTTTCAGTCAGGACGCTTGACTGCACTAACCCTGAAAAAAAAAAAAAAATCATTCTCCCTGTTTGTTTTTTTCTTTTCTTAAGTACCTCTTATGCAGTGTGTGGAGATGCACCAAATTTACTGAGTGTTGTTTTCAAAAAATGTAAACTTGCTTTCTTCTTCCTATGTCATTCTTTTCTTTGTTGAACGAAACAGACAATGAAGCCCCATTTCCACCAAGCAGTCCTGTGTGATTCAGTTCAGTTTGGTACGCATTTTTTCTCTTTCCAATGTGAACAGTTGTGGATGGTACCAATGGAACCGTTCTGTATCATCACCATTTGTGGTCACCCATCTGTTGGGGTATCTAACACACAGATCTGGTACTAAAAGGTGGAGCTGTGAACACTGTAGTCCATTGATTGGTCAATAACAGTCACTCTTGGTCAGCGCTGAGTTGTGGCTGGTTTTGAGGCTTATGTTACCACTGTTCATACCATGGCCAGTCTTACATACATTAGCAAACTATAACAATAAAATGAAAGGATGTTTTGCTGCCTCTAACAGCAAATGTAGTCTGTGAAAAAAACAAAAAAACAATTTAATTCACTGGGCCGACTGTGAGCAACTTTTAAGGTGGAACATTTACTTGTAATGTTACTCAATGCATGAGTTAACTACATAAATCCATCAGCACACCTTAAATTTCAGTATGACAACTTTGACCACTCCATTAGTTTTTATTGTCTCTCATGGATGACATACACTGAATCTTCAAGCATTTAAAACTATATACTGATTTTGACCAGATTATTTGAACTGCATATATTCTAATCCTCACTTGGAGGGAAAAAAAGCATCAAGGAGCATTGTTCCTGTGGGCTGCAGCAACAATAAACCCTTGCTTGAGAAGGACTTAATCCACAAACCTGCTATTTTTAAATATCCTTTTGAGAGAGACTATTTTTCTTCTGAAATGTCAGCGTGCAATCCCGATCTGTGGATGATAAATGAGGTACAGACTTCACTATGTTAGTGATGAGGAAATACAGCCAGTGCTGGATGGAGCAGTGAGTAACAACAACCCCGCCTATATTTAAGAGTACTGTGTGTGGTGGAAATGCTAAACAGACCTATGGTCTAGGTGCCATGTCTGAAGGGTTACTTTTGGTTCCAAAGGTGTTTGGTGCAAATGGGACATTCCTTTTACAAGATGACTGCTCATACAGGATTAGGAAACAAACTGAACGTCCTTGTGTAAATCCTGCTTCTTACTGTATCTTAATGTTACAGTGCACTCAGAAGAAATGAATAGCAGCAGTTGGAACATACAGGCAGTGAAGGTTATCTTTTATCTTCTATATTGCACTTGCCTTGGGCACAGAACAAGTTAGAATTTTGCATAGTGAAAATCAGGAAAGATCAAAGATAATTGCAGTTTAAATATGTCAGCATGGCAGTGTGTGTGTGTGTGTGTGTGTGTGTGTGTGTGTGTCATTAAAGGTTGTGAATAATGCAGCGCTCATAATGATATAAAATACATTGAATGCCATATAGGATTGAGAGAGAGGCATGACCTCGAGTGTTGCCTCTCTGTCTGTTCATGACAGCTTGGTGAATAATGCAGCGGCTACAGCCGTATGAAATAGAGCCACTCAGGATTTGATACAAGGCACGGCACTAAATCCAACCCATCACTCGGGTTACATTTCATTTCGACAACTCCGTGTTCACAATCTATATGTATGAAATGGCCATAAGCTCTCATTCATTTTATGCTCCATTATTAAATGACACAGTCCTCAACTGAGAGAAATGTAGCTCAACCTGCCTCAGGAAATGCCAGCATATATCTTTTATTTTCTTTAGAGGAAAGGTCACAGGTTTGATTCCTGCACAGTATATCCGCTTAAACTGTCCAACAAGCCATTAGTCCAACATCACCTTGGATTGAATCAGTAATTTTAATGTACAGCATATATTTGATCAAGTCAGGTGATCACTACTGAGAACTTAGATCCTGTAATCACATGAAAAGGACAACTCTCAAAAGTATGCTTAGCTGGTGGCTGTGTGAATTATAATTCATGTCTGTCAGGTGCATGAGTAAAGGCAGCATGGTGATGTTATTAGGGAGGTGGGTTAGGTGGATCAACAAAGTGTGTGATTCAGCCCGTTCCCATTTTGAAGTTGTCAATACTGCAGCTTTGTCAATGATTTCAGGGTCATACACCTGACACTAATAGCCTCCCTTTGTGGCAGCTGATATGCCGCTAGGCATAAATAAACAGTCTCATACTGCCTTTTTGGCTGGCGGTTATGGTGTGTTGTGTTTCACCGCAGGCGGGGCTCAACCCATGCTCTTAAACACACATGGAAGCTCAGCTGAGTGGAGGAGAAAAGGAGAGGAGGAGAGTTGGAGACGGCTGCACTCCGACTGTCTCTGCATCAAAGTCTTGTGAGTAAAAACACCTGTAGGACAGCTGACGTTAAACAAAGTATCTGATCCTCAATAGCCTCTTTTCCACTGAGCAGTACGGTACGGTTCAGTTTACTTTGGTGCGCATTTTTCCATCTCCACTGTGTTTGAGACACAGTTGGATGTTGTGGATGGTACCAATGGAATCGTTCCTACCTGTCCCCATTTTGGTCATTCCTCTGTTGGAGTACCTAGCACATAGATCTGGTACTAACAGGTGGAGCTAGAATCACTGCAGTTTCAGACGGATCAATAGCGGATGGTCACTCTTGCTCAGGGCTGAGTTATGGCTGGTTTTGTAACCACTGTTCATACTGTGGCAAGTTTTACATTAGTAAACTATAACTATGAGAAATAAGGATATTTTGCTGCCTCTTGCAGCAACTGTTGTCTGAGAAAAAAACTCAATTCGCTGGGCTGACTGAATAGAATAGAATACACTTTATTGTCATTGCACAAGAATCGTTTAAAAATATATATTAATGTTGACCAGATTATGTGAACTGTATATATTCTAATCCTCACTTGGAGAAAAAAAAAGCATCACGGAGTGTCATTCCTGTGGGCTCCGGCCGCCTGCACTTGCCTGAGAAGGACTAAATGCACAAACCCGCTATTCCATCAAGAGAGACACTCACTGCAGCCTGTTCCATTTGCTCTGTAAATGTCAGCATGCAGCCTCGTTCTGTGGATGATAAATGAGGTGCAGACTTCCCTCTGTGTTACCGCAGATGAGGAAATACAGTGACTGCTGGACGCAGCAGTGAGTGACAACAACCTGTAGTGTAAGATTTAATCTTTAATCAGGTAAAGGTGTTATACTGCATAAGTTGATTAAGAGTAAAGGTTATATAACCATGTTTCATGTATAAGTTCCTATAAAACTGTTTGTTATGCATCTATGTGCGATAAAACACTGTTATACAAGTATGTATTCATAACACAAGGTTATGTATTCACATTGAAGAGCACACATATATCACACCATAATAATAATACATTTTATTTAAAAGTGCACCATGTACTGTTCAATAATAACACACACACACTCTAATGTTTGTATTGCATGACACACACTCTAAGAGTTCACATTGCATGAAAGCACAGGGGATTGTATAGAGAAAGTCCCCAGGTTTCATATGTTTTTAAAAAATAAAGTGAAACCAGGCTCAAATCTAATGGTGGGAGAATTTGGGGATTTCCAGGCCCAGGGATTACACCATTAGGTCATGTTTGGACAAGGGCCCAAGGGGCCTGCCACCAATAGATTTGGACCAGATGGAAAAGGGCTAAAAAGAAAAAGACCTGCCACCAATAGGTTCGAACGCAGGTAGGAAGGACTAAAGGAAAAGGGTGGAGATTCTGTCGAACCTTCACCAGCATAAAAGGGAGAGCGCAGAAAGTGAAACTTCAGTCTTGCTCCGGAGCCTGACTCATGAGTTGTATGTGTTGAAGCTTGTGAACACATTAAACTCGATTGCACCTGATTCTATCTGACTCCAGTGTTTCTCTAAGTGTCAGCCAACTGAACCTAAGATACTAAATCAATTCAGAGGACGATCTGAAAGAGAAGTGGAAGACGAGGTCGGGAGCCATCTGGCCCACTTCCAGGCACCGATTTTCGCTTCTACAAACCCTACCCACATTTAAGAGTACTGTTTGTGGTGGAAACTCTAAACGGACCTAGGGTCTAGGTACCATGTCTGAAAGGTTACTGATGGTTCCAAAGGTACTATACTGAAAGTGTTTGGTGGAAACGGGGCTTATATAGCTCAGTATACCTGATGCCTTGATTGAAACCTGATCCCAATCTTTGAGATTGGATTGGAACATCCCTAATTTGCACATCTTTTGTAGCAGATACACCAAAACTTTTCTTGTGGTTAGGTTTCGGCACAAAAACCATTAGGTTATGGTTGAGAAAAGATCATGTCTTGGCTTAAAACACCCACCTCTGGTAAATAAAAAGCAGCTAGAAACACAGCGGTGTCTCAGAAAAAAAAATGATACCACCCCTGTTGGAAACACAGTGATGGGTCAATAAGAAGCACATACTTTTGGTGCCTAAAAAGCTGCTGAAGACACAGTAATGACTCACTAAATCACAACTGGTTTTGTTGTTTGTTGGTCTTGAACAGTGGCCTACAGCTTGGCAGGGGTTTTGCTCATATACTACATCACTTTTTAAAATGTTGATATGATACATATGAAACATGTAAGTGTAACGTTTTTCGTTTGCAGAATCGTGCAATACCAACATTTTCCTCTGGTGACTGGGCTGCGTACAAACAGTCAACTACACAAATAAAAGCACAACCACAGACACTCTGTGTCACGTTAAAGCAGCAACACAGGCATTCAGAGATAAATGTATTAAACATAATGCGGCATATTAAAAGCAGGAGATGCAGAATACACAGCTTTGTTTTGTTAAATCGCTGCAAGGACAGAAACAATGTCCTGTGAACTGTCCAGTACTTTTCCACCGGTTGGAACCACAGAGGCATGATAGGAGCATGCCAAGAGTGGCTTTTTGAGTAAAGGTGTACCAATACAAAACCCTGCAGGGGGTGAGAGCCGGCCAACAAGCAGAGTCTGTAATTGACAGCAGTGAGTCAGAGCTATACAATTAGCACTGAACCTGAGGGGAGCACCTGGCAGGCTGTCAGCCATCTGAAGACACTGAGCCGAGGAAGGCAGAGAGAAAAGCTCACCAATAATCCAATAATCCAACACCAGGAAAAATGTGAACCAGTTTAATGACCAAATATGCCTTTACGGGACATGGACCTTGAAATCTGAGAATTAATTGTGGTATCAATCAACATCAGGACTACAACAACCACAGAACTATCTTTTCTTTATTTTGCTGCACTTCCTGAAAAAGTTGACTCCATAGAAATTCTACAGGACACTGAAAGTTTAAAATGTAAATGGATAATTCATGACACAAGGTCAGAGTGAAAGTTTTTCAGCATATCATCACCTCTCATCCTCTGAATGTCAATAAGTTAAGAGGAAACAGAGGAAAGAAAACAAACAAGACAAGACAAATTGAGAGTAGATGGAGTGTAGCAGAAGGGGTGGGTGGGTGGGAGGGGGCGCTGACGACGCCGTGGACAGTCAAAAAATAAAAGCATAAAAGCTGTCCAGGCACACATACCAGGGCTCAATCCCAACTCAGTACAAAAAATGTGTGTTTGGTATCACACAAATAGTTGGAATGAAAACAGGAGCTCCTAAATTAAGTCATAACCACTGTCTGTGGTGATTGAACTGCAGTTAGCCATAGTGAGCAGTGTTGGGCAAGTTACTCTTAAAATGTAATGTTAGATATTACTAAGCACCTTCAGTTAAAAGTAATACATTACTTTACAATATTACTCTCTGTGTAGAGTAATAAGTTACTTATTACACTACTCTTACATACTTTGACCAAAATGAGCTCAGAAGAACTAATGATCATTTTAAATGGATGAGGGTCATGTTGTTTCACAGCAGGTAATCAAAGCACAGAAGCTCCAGTTTATTACAGTTCATTTCAAATCCAGTGCTGTACAGGTCTGACCCATTCATGCATTCACATACAGTGGTTACCACTTTGTATTAAAATCCCCTGCTTATATAAATAATAGTGTGATGTTATAGAACAATTAAACAGCCTAGACCATTGAAAATAAATGAATAGTCTTGGACACAGGGAGGGTCAGGCAGAGGATCAAAGTCTGGTAATTATGAGATATGGATAAATATTTGTGGGCCTATGATATGAAACACAATAAACAAATATTGAAGTTCGCACAACAAATGGATCATCATCAAATCAGTCACTATGACGAGTGCAAATTAATACACCAGAGCTGAGAGACCCAGCTGCCGGTTTCCAGTGAGCCGATCAGCACAACAGCACAAGAGAGAGAGTTATGCATAAGAACGGGACTGTGTGCCATCGTTGCTCTGCAGTTGTAGGGGATGGGAATGGACACACATCCAACATATAAGCCACTTAACATCACCCAGATGTGTTGATCACCGGGACTGGGAACAGAGAAATTGGAGGCCAGCTCCTTATCCCCGCTGCTTTCTAGCAGCCTTAGGACGCAGGAGCAGAACAGGATACGTTACAGATTTTTATAAACACAGTGAACATGATAACGCACAGTATGGTATGACCCGGATGTGCTGATCATCAGCACCCATCTATAATGTAGTCTATAATGATATGATAACACAGCAACGTTCAGGGGATATTTTCACTGGTGGCGCACTGGCGAAAGTGGATCAGTGTGGATAAATGAAAAATTAGCATTAACAGTTTATTTCAGGTGGTAAAACGTTACGTGACATTGTAAATGTAATACTATTACCTGCAATCCTATTGGTAACATGTTATATTACTTTGTTACTGCTAAAACGTTAATATATTACTATAATGCATTACTTTCGTAATGGTCAAAGTTGTCACATTGACATTTAAGGTGTGTTGATTGATACACAATGTCAACTCATGCATTGAGTAACATGAAGAAAACCTTCCACCTTAAAGCTGTCTGTAGCTGCTGGTAGCCTTTTAATAAAAACAGTGATTAACAACTATAAAATCAGGCTCATGCTCACCATAGGCTAGCTAACAGGTTGGCTTCGACTAATGCTAGCTTGCTAATTAGCATTGATGATGTCAACATGGGTCCAATTCATGAAAAAAATGCATCTGAAATTACTGTGGTTGCACTAGTGGCTACAGTGTGGGCATGCAACAGCAATATAAAAAATAGTGTAGGTGTTAAAGGTCCTGAGCTTGATTCCAATAAACAGATCATCCTGGAACACAGCTGTTAAGACTTGTAAACAGTAGTAAATAAATACAGCCCGTTGTTTCCTTCCAGCGTATGTTTGCTTTATGCATCAAAATGACACCAGTCCGCTCAACTGCTTGTCCTCAGAGGAATCATAACAAGACATTTCTGTTAATATTCTCAACATGATGAAACTATTCATAAAATCCGTCAAACATTACATCATGTGGTCAGTTATAGTTAACTAATGTAGGCCTATGTAAACTTGCCACTGTAGGAGGCGTGGTTGCATAACATTTGAGTGTGCACACATGCTCATGTGTCATAGGCGCACTTTGATACTGAAATAAATAGCACTACACCGCTGTTACTCAGAGCAACACAATTATTAACCATGAAAACAGACTGAAGTTTAAACTGATGTGCAGGATAAAAACACAGAAAGACATCTTAAAGATTTTACCTTCAGGAAATATCTGTTGCCACAATGAATTTTCACTCTGAATAGATCTATAGTCAATTTGCCATATGCGAAGCAAACACCGCTTGTCTTAAAAACGAAATACACACAATAACAGCATTTAAAAGTGGTGTTCAACAAAATAACAAAGCCGTACAGACGATTCAGTTTTCATTTGCTGAGCTTTTGAGATCTCTGCTGCTAAGACTTCTTTTCTTTACCACAATACAACGGAGACAAAGTGATTGATTTTGGAGCTCACTGCATTGAAAACTCAACAACAATGTTTTTCCCCCCTAGAACAATATCCTTAGTCCTGATCAGCCACAGATGTGTCATCACTTTTCCCTCCTACTCCTTTCTAATGAAGAAAAAGTCTGTGTAAAAACTGTTTTGTGAAAGACCTGAATTGTTTAAATAGTCTGAGCAGCATGACTAAACTCAAATTGATCTTCACTGTTGATGTGGAAACAGAAGTTTTAGGGGCTATTACCTAAACATTTTAGCACATTAAAAAAAGCTTTGTGCATGTCTAAGATATGGTGTAATTTTATTTTGGTGTGATGTGGGTGAACTGACCCTTTAAGGCTTGCTGGTCACATGGGAATAGTCTTGATAAAGACTGGTGACAGGGCCCTCTTAGGAAAGACAGGGTTATGGCCTTGGGGTGACACTGATGAGTGATGAGTGGTGCAGTAAAGTAAAAAACAAACAAACAAACAAACAAACAAACAAAATAACTTCAATACACAGTAATACAAAAGGGAGTAAATCTCAGGCATATTGTACCGCAGATAAACACAAAATGTCGTTTTGTCCTGCACTCTCCTAAAAAGCAGAACATGCACTAGACTGGATCAGTAAACAAAAGGCTTACGATAAATTCTTGAGATGTTTCTTCCAGCTCTTATTTTTGTATTTTTGGCATCTGCAAAGTGAGTTTTATTCACTTAAACTGTTGCCCAGTCAGCAGAAGAATAGAAAATAGCGACATTGTACCTTTCTGCAAACCACAAATATGGTACAGTTGAACATTTCGTATGTATGACATCAACATTTCTAAAGTGACATGGTATATGAGCTGACTTTGTCATCGTGAGGTGGAGGAGATGGTGCATGGTGTGTCACCTCGGTGACCAAGGCAGACCAACGCAGATCACTGTTGGGACCAATAAACAACAAAACCAGTTGTGTTTTGGCAAGTCATAGCTGTTTTTACAAGCAGCCATTTAGCCACTAAACGTGGGTGTCTTCTGGCAACCCATCACTGTTTTTTCAGCAGGGATTGTGCCACAAAAAGACATTATTTCTTTACTGAGGCATTGCTGCATTTCCTGTCGGGATAGCACTGCTGTGTTTTCTGTTGCAATAGTGCCACAAAAGGGGGTTGTTTTACCAAGGTATCACTGTGTTTTCTGTTGGCACAGTGCCATGAGAAGAGGTTGTTTTTTTAGTGAGGCATTGCTGCATATCCTTTCAGGATAGTGCCACAAAAAGCAGTTGTTGTTTCCCTTCGGTATCGTTGCATTTTCTGTCGAGATAGTGCATCTGAAAGTGGCTGTTTTTATTTACCAAAGCATTGCTTTGTTTCCTGCTGGGATACTATCATTAAAAGATTTTTTTTTTAGCAGGGCATTCCTGTGTTTCCTGTGGGGATAGTGCCAAAAAAGGACTTGTTTTTTACTGAGGCATCACTGTTTTTCCAGCAGGAATTGTGCCCCCAAAACTGTATTTTTTAAGCCCAAACATTATCTTTTCCTAACCATAACCAAATACTTTTGTGCCTAAACCTGACCACACGAAAACTACAGTGTTGTTGAAATGTCATCTCAGCTAATTGGAAGTCATTCACCTTTTTCACATTTTATTTTAGCTAAATTTCAAAAGTCTGAATTGGACTTGCTTGAGATCTGGATGGAAACAGAGACTGAGGGGCATTGACAGTCATAACATGCAGAGAAAGTGAGTCAGACAAAGATACAGGGAGAGAAAGGTAAAAAGAGAGACAGCTGGCAGAGAAGAGAGAGGGCATCATTAGTGGGAAAAGATCAGCATGGCCTCAGGTTGGGTCTACTATAGGAACTTATTACACACATGCAGACATGTGTGGGTGTGTTCAGGAAGCACTGCTGTGTTTGGTAAAGAGTGAGTGACTGAAGCAGGTGAGTGAGGTCAAGAGATAATGGTGTCAGATACAGACACTGGTCTGCTGTGTGTGTTAAGTGTGTGTGTGGGGGGAGTGAATGGATGACCTGTGTAGATAAAAGTACAGGAATAGGGAGAGAGATATTAACTCTACTCCTAATATCAAGACTGAAGTCAGTGACTATCTGGAAAGTGCAGGTACAATGTGCTGTTTGCTTGTAAATGCATATGTAGATATCATGTTGCATATCAATATTTCTAAAGTGATGTAGTATATGTGCTGTCTTTGTCACTGGGGAGTGTAGGGGATGGTGGATGACATGATATCTCGTTGAGACACCTGCCAAGCTGAAGACCAATATTTAAGACCAATAAACAACAAAACCAATTGTTTTTTAATGTGTCATTGCTGTTTTTCCAGGTGAAAACCAGTGAAAACTTGGGTTTGTGGACCCATCTCTGCATTTTTGGCCAGGATTGTGCCACCAAAACAGGGTATTATAAGCCAAAACATGTCTCTTCTTAACCCTAAGTGTTTTTTGTGCCCAAACCACACGTTAACCACAGCAGTGTTTAAAAGTTTCAACATATCCGCTACATGGATACTGGATTACTGTTAATTTATTATGCTGATCTGTTCTGTACGACATCTATTGCACGTCTGTCCGTCCTGGAAGAGGGATCCCTCCTCAGTTGCTCTTCCTGAGGTTTCTACCATTTTTTTCCCCGTTAAAGGGTTTTTTTTGGGGGAGTTTTTCCTTATCCGCTGTGAGGGTCCAAAGGACAGAGGGATGTTGTATGCTGTAAAGCCCTGTGAGGCAAATTGTGATTTGTGATATTGGGCTTTATAAATAAAATTGATTGATTGATTGATTGATTGACATAATGAGGTGCAAATGTACTGTACCCATGGTTGGCAGAGACATCCATTTTTTTTTCTCTAGAACTGCAACACTTTAGTTAGAGAAACATTAAATGTAACATATTAATCTCAAAGTACATGTACAGTTGATGCTGATGGAAATTCAATGCTTTTAAAGGTAGCTCTCATAAATAAACTAAAGCGTAGGAAAAATGGACATTTCCAGTCAAAAATCATGGTAAATCCACAGTAGCCATTGTTAGAGGCCCTAAAAATAGTCCCTGACGTGTTTTGCTGACATGAAAACCATAAAAATGAGTGTGTTTTAACTTTTATGTTGCTGCAAAGCCAAGGTAAGATCTGACCTCCTGCTGTCTGTAGCAGTGACACAGAGAGCTGCAGCTCGGAGTCTGAGCAGGAGGGAAAACCTTTTGATTTGATCTCAGCCTAAAAGCCCGGCTGTCATCTCCTGTACTGGAGGTTTTCTAACTGGAGACCCAGTGGGACAAAGTGACATTTGGCTGATGGAGAAAGAGGGAAGAGGGAAGAGAGAGAGAGAGAGAGAGAGAGAGAGAGAGAGAGAGAGAGAGAGAGAGAGAGGAGGAAAAAAGACAGTGAAGGGCAGAAGGGATGAGGCATATTCGGAGGTGATGGAGCGAGGGAAGAGAAAGGGAAGGAAGATGACATTACAGTGACTTTCTAAAAGGTCTGTGTGCTGATAGAGTGATAGAAAAATGGAGGTAGGGGATGAGAAAAAAGAGAGGTGTAGAAAAAAAGAGGAAAGCTGATGCCTCATCATCATCTCAGCAGAATATGATCAGCTGTCATTTCCTGGACCCTTGCTCCCCTTCTTCCTCCCTCCTTCCTTCCTCACTTCCATCCACCTATCTCTGTATCAGCTGAGTCAAAGAAACATCTCCTCTTATTCACAGCACTGCATCAGTCCACCCCTCCTCCATCACTGCCTCTCTGTGTCTTTCTACTTTTCCATTCTGCCTCTCTCTCTTCTTTAATCTCTCCTTCGAGAGCCGGGCAGGATGGTAATTAGAAAGCCAGCACACACGCACAAATTCAAATGCACACACACACACACACACACACTTTCTCACACTGTGCTTTATAAAGCCTTTCATGCGCACACACACACACACACACACACACACACACACATTCCTGGTCCAGGACAGAAAGAGAAAGAAGAGCAGAAGAGAATATTAAAGGAGGGAGAATCAATAGATTCATTTCCTGGTGCTGACAGAGGTTGATCTCTCCCTGGACCCATAATCCTTAGTGTGTGAGTTTGAGTGTGTGTGTGTGTGTGTGTGTGTGTGTGTCTGTGTGTATGACAGAGAGAGAGAGAGAGAGAGAGAGAGACAGACAGACAGAGAGAGAGAGACAGAGAGAGAGAGAGTAAGCAAGGGAGAGACAGAGGGGTGAAGGATAAAGCTGGTCAGGTTATTCTTGCCCTTGGGCAGAATTGAGGAGAAGCAGGGAATATAATAAAAATACAACTTCCTTTTCTCTCCTCCTCCCCTCCCTGCTGCTTCCTCTACATCTTCAGAGAGTCCAACAGACACAGAGGGGAGGGAGAGAGAGAGATGAGGAAATGTCGATCTGTTATCTCGACGTTTCGGTTCTTGACTTTTCTGCCAGCGCAGCACGTTGAACTGAAAACCTGAGTGTGCGAGGAAACTGAGATGAAAAAAAATAATAATAAAAAAAAACAGCACAGAGGAGAAGAAGGAGGAGGAGGTGCTGAGATTGAAACCAAGCAGTCTGACTGCACCACGAAACCAGTTTTCCTCTTCTCTCACCATCCCTCTCCCATCCTCCTTTCCCTTTAACACTTCTCTGTCTCCTTCTTGTTCTTCCTCACTGCTCCCTGATTCACTCCTTTTTCTGGAAAATTGTGATCTTCTACAGGTTCACAGTTTTAAACCACTCTCCACAAAAGTATGTTTAGATACTACGGATTTCTTTCGCCAATTTACATTTTGAAAGAAATTAAACTGCTGTTAAGATCACGTTCAGTTACAGCAGCTTGATCCAGATGTCCTGTGTGTGGTGAGGTTTCAACCCATCATCAGAAACTTGAATTACTGCCCCATGGTTGTATGCCTCCGTGCACAAGTCAAGTATCTCTTTTAGTTTACATCCATGTCTGTGAAAACATGGATGCTTCACACACATTTATCCCCCGACAGCACAGGAGATCTATAGAATCAGCACAATTTCAAGGTGGTCACCCAAGTTGAGTGTCACTAATTCAGTAAGCTGACCTTTGACCTTTTGGATATAGAATGTCATCACTTAATCATTTTAACATATTAGACATTTATGTGAAGTTTTGTTGAAGTTATGGCCAAAAACATATTTTGTGAGGTCACACTGATCTTGACCTTTGACCTTTCACCACAAAATTCTAATAATTTCATTCCTTAGTCCAAGTGGACGTTTGGGTCAAAGCTTAAGAAATGCCCTTAAGGTGTTCTTGAGATATTGTGTTCACGAGAATGGGACAGATACAAGGTCACACTGACCTTGACCTTTGAGCACCGAAATCCAATCAGTTTACTGTTGAATCCAAGTGAACATTTGTGCCAAATTTAAAGAAATTCCCTCAAGGCATTCTTGAGATATCATGTTCATAAGAATGACACAGATAAGGTCACATAGACCTTGACCTTTGACTTATGACTACCAAAGTCAAATCTATATATTCTCAAGTCCAAGCGAACGTTTGTGCCAAATTTAGAGAAATTCCCTTGAGGTGTTGTTGAGATATCAAGATATCACAGTGACCTTGACTTTGACCTATGACCACCTAAATTGAATTAGTTCATTATTGAGTCCAAGTGGACATTTGTGCCAAATTTGAAGAAATTCCCTTGAATTACTGTGTTCACAAGGAACAGACCGAAAACATAATGCCTCTGGCCACGGCATGTTGGCACTGTATGTTTCTGCAAATCATGGATAAATTACACTTGCACATTACATTGCAGATACTTTGAAACTTTATGTTTCAACAATGCTGTGGTTAATGTGTAGCTGGGTTTAGACACAAAAACTACTTGGTTATGGTAAGGAAGAAATGGTGTTTTAGCTTAAATATTTGGTTCCTGGGGCTCAATCTCTGCTGGAAAAGCAGCAATGTCTCAGGAAAAAAGAACTGCTTTTCGTGGCACTATCCCAGTTGGAAAAACAGGGACTAGTCGCTACAAAACACCTACATTTGGTGCGTAAAAAGCTGCTGGAAAGACAGTGATGACTTGCAAAAAAAATCGATTGGTTTTGTTGCTTGTGGGTCTCGAACAATGGTCTGCAATTTGGCAGGCGTCCTGCTTTGCTGACACACCATCTACCACTTTGCAAAACCTAACAAACAATACCAACACTTTGACTGGCATCTGGGCTGATATATTCTGTATATTTAAAGGATTAGAGTGATTTTACACCATTTTTTCTGAGAAGTCATTTGTTTGTGCACTTTGTTGGACATGGACTGCTGACAAAGGTTAAGATATGTTTATGTTGTTCAACAGTGTGGTGTAAATCTGACGTGTGCTAAAGATGAAGAATGTTGTTTTGCAGTCAGGTGTAAACAATGTCAGGGAAAGGTCCAACTTCTCTCTCAGGAGTGCAACAGATACAAGAATCTACACCATTTGGACTGATTTTTTCACTGCCTTTCTTCCTTTCTCTCCTTATAATATGTCTATTGTCTGTGTTACACCAATGACCTTGATTGTTATTGTATAGTTAGAGTAAATTTTATAGATGTTATTATATTTGAAGTTTGTTTCCATTAAAGCCTTTATCTTTGTTCTGAAGCTACATTTGTTTTTTGCTGTATAACATGAGCTGAAGTGATGGCTAGTAGATAGATTGCTGCGCTCCCTCTGCTTATGTTACAGCTAATAGCTCAGAGCTAAACAGCTCTTTTACACAAGTGGAGAGGCTGTTAGTGGGAAGGGAAAAATCAGTTGATTGGTACCCAATTTGAAAAACCTGCAAAAGTTTTTAACATCTATTTCATATGTAATGCATAATTCGTTCAGCTGAACTGTGCCTCCCTGTGGCGTGGACAGCAGTGATGATGGTCACTGAACTTCGCTGAACCTCTAAAAATCTCATTGCCTCATTTGTCATTTCATTATGATAGGGCAGCAGTAGCCTACAGGGGAAAGCCAGCGGCTTCGGACTGGAAGATCAGTGGCAGTAACCCCACCTTCCTCCCGCCACCCCTCAGCAACTTCCATGATGAACCCCAGAGCTGCTCCACAACCGGCTGACTGCAGCCGCTCAGTTCACACAGTTAATGCAGTTCAGCAGTATTGGACAGCTCCCAAATGTGAATGTGAAGCAGGCCGGGGAATAACAGCAGGCATGCTCGCTCAACTTTCCCTGAAGAGATAAAGGTTAGAAAAAGCTGTGCACAGTTTGGGCCAACCATTTGTGGGGAAGCTGACTGCATCCAGACTGTTAGACTACTGGGTTGACTATTTTAATGAGGGCTTGGAAAAGGTAGAAGTATCTCTGATCCAGAAAAGCTGAGATTTGACTCAAGAAAACAGAAAAATATCATGTAACTGGATGTGCAGCAGAGATGAAACTCAACCGAGCAGATATTTTTTAATCGCAGGTATGCAGGGTTCAATGCTTTTGCTGATACTGCAGTTCTTACTTTGTTGTCCACATGAGAAGCTGGACAAAATGTCTCTTGGTAGCTGTCTACTTGTCATATTTGTGAGCACACTCTCATTGTATCCCTCCTTCCATGCTTTGACTGTGCAGGCTGCAGAGGAGGTGCAGAGAGCCCCTCGTGTTGATCTCAAAAGCTCTGCTGCAGACTCATTCTTGCACACTTTAATCCACTGTTATGAAGTACTGCTATTGTAAAAATGGCACATGTTGTGCAGACACACAACTTTGAGACATACTTTGTCCATTACGGCATTATGGTTATGATGCCAAGAGATCTAGTCAACAAAAGTGAGACAAAATGTCTTTAAGAAAAGAAAAACAAACATTGCCTTTGGCTTAGTGTGGGTTTTTTTTAGTGTTGGAACATTTTGCAAGTTGCAGCTTTCAGCATCTCCGACCACAGCCAATTCTCTCAATTTTCTGTTGCATTGTGAAGCTGTTAACGGAGACAAGGCAAATAAAGTCCCACCCTAACGGAACATGTTTTTTACAGCCTGGTTATACCATCCAACAACCTCCAGTTCCTCTCAGCTCTCTGTTGAGGTTGTGAAAATCAACACAGTTAACAGTTAAACAGGATATTTTAGGAGTCAGGATGCTGTTAGGGGTGATAACAAAATCAAAATGCCCCTTTAAAGACCCCACAAAAAAGACAACTCCTGAAAACAAGTGAGAGTTGCCCTCATCTTGCTCTGGGGGGTCTGAAGATAAAATCCAACAAATAACGCCACCACCAATTGGAAGGAATCCTGCCCATGTGCCCTCCCTATCAAATTAAACTACAGTGCCTGCAACCCACTTGCCAGAAAATAATGTTGGCATTGTACATTTCCAAGAACCACAGTTACGTTACATTTGTGTTTTTATGTAGCCGACACATTGAAACTTTATGTTTCTTTACGTTTCAACAACGCTGTCATTAACGTGTGGTTAGGCTTAGGCACACAAATCACTTGGTTATGGTTAGGGAAAGCTCATGTTTTGGATTAAAATATCCGATATCGCTGGTACAATCTCATCAGGGAACCCAGCTATTGATACATTTAGAGGTCCAGACCCGGACATATCAACATAACACTAAAACCTCCCAGCACTTGCAGCGCAGTCACCAGAAAAAATGGTTGGAATGGTATGTTTCTGCAAAACCACAAAAATTTTACATTTTCACCTTTCATATGTATCATACCAACCCTTCTAAACTGATGTAGTATATAAGCTGACTTTGTCAGGGGGATGGTGTGTGGTGTGTCACCTAGGCGAGATACCTGCCAAGTTGCAGACCACTGTAAACCATCATTTGAGACCAAGAGACAGCAAAATTGGTGTTTCCAGCAGCTTTTAGCCACCAAATGCAGGTGTTTTTACCCAATCCATGGCTGTTTTTCCTGTAGCGTATTAGCCCCCACACATCAGTGTTTTTGGTGACCCATCAAGGTTTTTCCAGCAGGTTTTAGCCCTGAAACATAGGTGTTTTTTGTGAGCTGTCGCTGTGTTTCCTGAAGCTTTTTAGCCCCCAGATGTGCGTGTTTTTCAGCGACAAGTTGCTGTTTTTCCAGTGGGAGTAGTGCTCCCAAAACAGGGTATTTTAGGCCAAAACATGATCTTTTACCACCCATTATCAAGTGGTTTCCTACTTTTTCACTAACCATACCTTAACCACAGCATTGTTTAAGCGTTAACATATGTGCAAATGTAATGTATCCGTGGTTTGCAGAAAAGTAGAACGCACACATTTCTAGGCGATTGGGTTGGCACTCATCCTATATGCACACTAGCATGGCCAAAAGAAAAGCAGCCACCTTGTTTCAGGAATCACATTGCATTAAAGACGCAAACATGTCATTTACTGGAGACTTTAACGACACCTGAGATAAAAAAGAATGAGGTGTTGCTCAGCAAATAAAAGCCAGAAAGTGACAGTAATTATGACAATGGATATGAAGTGGTGCAGAGAGTGTGTGCCTCAGTATGTGATGATGAACAGCACAGTGCTGTAGCTGCTCTGACTGGCAGTAAAGCCAGGGACCAGACTGCAGAGGCGGGGCAGAGAGGGCATAGTGGGCGTTGTGAGTCTCTTCTATTACAGTGTACAGTGGAGAGGCCATAACTCTGCCAGAGAGCTCCACTTGTGTTATAAAATGTTTTGCACTTAAAGTCATAGTATAAGCACCGCCACTGCGAGCTAAAATGGGTGCTTTTACTTGACTCGTAGATTATAAAGTAGGCCAAAAAAGCCACAGCACAAAAAGCTGACTGCCTGTTTATAAAGAAAGAGAGTGTACGGTGGCCAGCAGGGACAAAGTTCCTATGCAAACACTGGATGTCATCAGGTTCTTGAGATGTTTATCAGATACACAATAAGTTATTTAAAATTGATTTGAATGTTTGCAGAGTTCAACAGTATCAATTTGATTACTTTTTGGTGTGATCATGCATACTTTGGCTATACTGTGATATTTACTGATAACAAAAATTATTGTTATTAATATCATGGCACTGATTTCAGTGGCATTGCTTGGGGCCTTCGTGTTAAAGACAATTCTTGTAAGCATTTTGTGCAATAGATTCTGGACATTTATCTTACAAAATAACTGCCCAAAACAAATTAAGTTGTTTCTGAGAGAATGCTATCCTCTAACTGCTTTAGTCTCCCTGTCTGCTTTACACCACTTTGTTATCCAGATGACTGATGAGCAGACAAGCTCTTTTTTTTGACATTTTCAACAACAAACTGAAGGCTGCTCAATCCCTCTGCAGTTTAAATCTGCTGGAGGCTCCACTGGTGCAACTGCAGGGTGTAAATGCAGAGCTCAAGGGAACAACAACAGCCGGCATAAAAGCAGGGGAGAACGATTTTGTTTCACTTCCCATACTCCGATTTTCCCAGCCGAACCAGAGAATCAAACTGTTGACCTTTGAAACACAAGAAGGCTGCATCTCTGTGCCTTCAGGCTGCCTCAGTAGAGTGAATGTTAAAAGAAGAGAGAGGCCGAGCAGTACCTGTTGTAAATACTGTAGAAACCCAGAAAATACACAATAACTAGCTACCTTTCTGTTTGCATCATAACGTTACAGACACAAGAGCAACAGAGTAGAACTAATCTGCTCTCATCTTTCCATCTTTAATTACTTAACATCTAAAACCTTTTCCTTCTAAATAAATGATCTGGGTCACACAACATAAATGTAAAATTAAGCATAAATTAGCAATTTCTTTATGATGATAATTTGCAACCGCTAACAAGTGAAACCATAAAAGAAACTAACACTTTGGAAACAAACAACAGAACAATGAGACAGTGTACAGCTCCAATTACATTAGCTGGTTTTATTAATATTTGGTTTTATTTAGATGTAATAGTGGCTTTGCAGCCAATTTGACACTGCTGGCTAACACTGGTTTTGTCAAGTTAGAGATATTACAACAACTCCTCCCGATTAATGGCAAAATACATCATTACTTATTGCTCTCCAGATCGACCCAATGTCCTCTGATCTAACACCTCCTATTAACAAGGTGACATTATTTCTGACAGCCTAGCCTAACTACTTATCCTATACCATATTCTTGCACTATATTCTATTGTATCATACAGACAAACGAGTACAATTTCTTAATCATTTCCTATATTAGCTTAACCCAATTGCCAGAATTAATGTTGTCCTTTTCACGTTTCTGCAAACCAACGGATACGTTACATTTATATGTTATTATGTTCAACTTACACGTACAGCGCTGTGGTTAATATGGTTAGGTTTAGGGAGAAAAAATACTTGGTTATGATTAGTAAAAGATCATGTTTTGGCATAAAATACCCAGTTTTGGGGGCACAATCCCCACTGGAAAAACCACTTTTTTGGCACTATCACGGTTGGAAAAAAAGTGATGGGTTGTTACAAAACACCCATGTTTGGTGCCTAAAATGCTGTTGGAAACACAGCGATGACTCGCTAAAAAACAGTAAGCATTGTTATTTGTTGGTTTTGAACAGTCTGGACTCTATGCTCTTACGCACCTGTCCACAAAAGTTTTTCAAGGTGTGCATCAGCCTTTACAGATTTTTGGTTTTGAACAGTGGCATGCAGTAGTCTGCAGCTTGACAGGTGTCTCGCCTAAGTGACACGCCATCCACCAGTTTGTAGAACCAGACAAACACTGCCAATAGAAAAAGGGTCATGGGTTGCTAAAACGCTGCTGCTAAAATGGGTTTTGTTGTTTGCTGGTCTCCAACAGTGGTCTGCAGCTTGGCAGGCATCTCATCTGTGTGTTTTATTTTATTCTCATTTTACTATATGTACCTCTTATTATTTATTTCTGTTACTTTCCACTCTTATCGGGAACTGCCCATTGGTTCGACATCCCATTGTTCCGACCATATTAAACTCATTGTCCCGAAGTCCATTCCGAAATCATCATGATGCCCTGTGGTTAAGGTCTGGTTAGGTTTAGGCACAAAAACCACTTGGTTAGGGTCAGGAAAAGATCATGGTGTGGGTTAAAATGAAAAAGAAAGTGACAAACACATAAGCCGTGAGCCTGCTCCGCCTCAAGCCGGTCGCGGCGCACCATACGCCCGCTGCGAGCCGTTCAGCACCGCGGACAGTCGGACTAATGGGATGTCAAACCAATGGGCTGTCGAACCAATGACATGGACCCCTCTTATCTGTATTTATTTTTGCCTTCGTACTGCTGCAACAACCAAATTCACTGGGAATCAATAAAGGTGCATTTTATCAGTTACTTTGAGTACGAGGACGTTCAATGTCACAGTTAGAAGAACTGCTTGGAAAGGGGAGGGAATGATCTTTCTAATGCTTAAAGAAACTGATGTTGTCTTCCAGATGGAAACTGGAAGCCATTGCCCCATAACAATTATTAAACTGTTTTCTTCCTTTGCTCAAGACAGAGGCATAATTGCTATGGCTGCTAGAGGCTTTTGTCGCTTAAAAGCAAACATGTATGGTCTCTGAAATTACAGCTGTCAAAAATAACTGATCTCTTTGACTTGAGCCCCTTTCACACATGCACTGTGACCCAGAACTCATCTAGACTCCACCCGGAGGAGGTGTAAGTGAGAGCGCAAATGTCCAAATCAGTTGGACTGGATAATAAACATACTTTCCCTTGTACAGAGTCAGTGTGATGTCTGAGTGGGTGTGTTGATGACATTTCTATCATGCAATCAGCCTGAAAAAAGAATACAAACATCCAAGGCTAGGATAGGAAAGGGTAGGGTAGGATAGGGTAGGGTAGGGTAAGGTAGGGTAGGATTCACTTTATTAAGCCCCAAAGGGGAAACTGGTTCACCACTGTTAACAAAAAGACATACACAGTATGTAGACAAAGACAGACACGAGCCATGCACTAGACCACACCAGGATGAAAAACAATGGTCATTAACACGAAGAAGCCAACAAAAATGTCTAATTGAAGATATGACAAGATTCAGAAACATCTGTCGGTAAGGGCCATTGCCAAAATCGAGTCAAGAGACTCGATTGTTTATGACCGAATTATGACTTTGTAAACAAAACATTGATATTTCTGCAGCGTACTTTTTGCATCATGTCCTGCCTTGTACATACTCTACCGAGGTGCCGTCCCTTGCCTAAACCAAATGGAGTATTTAGAGTAGGTGAGTACACGTCTAACATGGACAATCTCCTGTTGAGTGCTACATGTGTGCAAGCTGTCCTCATGCACTGTTAATGTTTTCCTATGAAAAGTAATGCACCAAAATTCATACATATCCCAAGTAATGATAAGCTAGAAAATGTATGCATAACCCATGTAATTTGGAAGGCTGCTATCATGTGTCCAATGCACTAATGGGAGTAAAGAAGGAAGCAGTCCATAGCGGTCCTGTTAGGAGACTGATTGAGGCAGTGGATGGGTCACAATACAGTACACAGGACTTTCTCGGGGGACCCATGTTCAGAACCATGTGAACTTTGACTCATTTTAAGATGCATGCTTTCTTTTACTAAACCTAACCTCCATAACTTTACTTTAATTAGATAACTTTACGTTGAGGACGTAACATTATTTGTGGGGCACTAATTCGTAGGTATCATATGAATCGTTCTATGAGGTTACGTTGATGTATGAAGGGGCAACTCCGGACATATAAAATAAATTGTCTCAGAATTACAGCTTGGCTGCTTGTTATTATTACAGCATACGATATGACAGCAGGGCATTAAAAACTGAAGCTAAGGACAGTCATCTTGCTTAGCCTGCTGACACCAGGCTGCCTGGTGTCACAGTCTGCTGTGAGCAAAACACCCTCCCATTCCCTGGGAAACCATTAGGTCACCCACATGGTTCAATCTGAAATGATCCATTTGGATGCTCTACACTTGACCACGTGTTCCCTCCAATCGAAGGCTAGAAAATAGTCACTTGAGTGCCTTTGGTTTTTGGGTAAAATGAGAATTGAGGCCGCGGACACATTTTAAACTGTCATCTGTCAGCCCTCCAAATGCTTCGTAATAACACTCAATTATACATCCTGAATGACGTTGCTAGGTTACAGAGCTGGCTAAGTGGCTGATGGGACCATCCAGTGGTCACTCAGTATCATGGGCTGATAGAGGGGTCCACACTCAGCCACTTGGCAGCTCCAGCCTGAAACATGCTCTGAAATCCACATCTGGTGATTAGGGTGTGCAAATCAGCTGCTGCCGAGAGGATTCAGGTCTGGAGACAGACCAAAAGATTCCTTCAGGGAAGTTTCACCCCTCATTTACTTTTTTTTTTTAAGTGCACTATTTAATATATATTATTATTGCATCAGTGTTTGATCTTCTTAATTTCTGGCCTCCTCATTTGCACGGCTGCAAATTTTATGTGTTTGAACAATATATTTTATGTAAGATGTATTTCTTTTGCACTGGGTTCTGCACAGTTCAATGATTTTTTTCTGCATTGATTTTCCCCCTTTGGACATTTTTCTGCATAGTCTTTGCTTTTGAATAGTAGAAAATGATTGCTTTACATTAATCTTAATGTTCTGCCTGGCTTTACTCATTAATTTTCAGATTTATGCTGTTACATCTTTTTCTTCCCATTTTTTCAGCCTATTGCAGGTGTCTTTTGGAATTCATTCTTGATTTCTTTGTCTCTATGTGAGCAGACCCTAGAGCTCTGAGATGCTCTTCTGTCATTTCTGGCCAAGAGTGTAACACCAGTAACTGCAGGAGGATTTAAGTTTATCATTAATAGCTTTTTGTTCTTGGGTGGACTTTTCCCAGCTCCCCCTGCAAACCTCACCAAGGATTAAAGCTGTGTTGTTGTGTTTTGGGATGGATTTTCACTTCAAAAAGCAAACTGATTACGCTCTGAATTATGACCATAATACCATAATTCTCATGTTTTTCAAATAATGTTTTGGGAGCTCAAGAACTGATCTGATATTTGTTGCCTGAAAGCCAAATCACATTTTTCCCCCAGTTTACTCGTCTTTTGTTGCTCACTGAGCTGTTCACTTCCACACAACCTGAAACAGCCTCCTACGCAAGGAAGACCTTGGTGATAACTACCCACATAGGGATGATATGTGTTTGGAGCAAAGACATACAGAAAGGAACAGAAATCCCACTCACATTCGCACACTTCCTCTACCTGTTTTTATCGTGGAGAAAAAACAACTTTTTTTTTCTCCACCTGATAAGCACAAAGGCTCAAACATATAAATACATAAACATAACCAACAGGCCCAGAGGACAAATACACAGCATCACACATAAACAAAACAAACTCATCTGCCAGTCAAATCACCAAACAAAACACACACACACACACACACACACACACACACACACACACACATAGGAGTACACATGTTGTACACATTGTTGGAAAGACAATCGGCTGTTCACAGTGTTGCTGCAGTGACCTGGATACCTCCAATATGACTGCCATATGTAACACTAAACATCCTTTGTTGATACACTGTAAACGATATTCACATAGCTGCCTGCATGGATCCTGATATACTAATAAAATAAAGAATTGTTGTACAGCCAGACATTGTTCAAACCCACAAAGCCTCAATTAAGCTTTAAATTCTAGAGTGCATCACAAAGTTTCCAAAGATACCAAATATATCTGGAGGAGTTTTAGGGAAATGTGTCTAAAATGATGCAGCAGACATCTAGAAAATCGATGTAGTGCAAACATAGATTCTTGGGTTTGAGTATTTCACTTAGTGTTAATAGCATAAAACCTCAGCAAAGAACTGGAACAAGATGATAGAGAACATGCATGTTACTGTGAGACAGAGTGGAACAGGATGCTTTGTTGGAGCTGAAAACTGTGCTATTTACAGTGATTTCAATTTATGGCATGTAAATTGAATATAATCTCAGTTTATCAAAGCATCCAGCCTCATCAGCAACTAGGCAGAAACTGTATTTTTATACTTCAGGCAGAAATGATCCCCAGGAAAGATGCACTACTCCTTTTTTCCCTGTAGATCTTCGTCACATACAAGCACTCTTTCCCACTGTCCTGAGTGGTGGATTACTCCAGATAATCACAACCTAACTGCTGCAGAAATGTTGGCATTGTACATTTCTGCAAACCAGGGCTACTTTACATTTGTATGTGATTACGTAGAGGATATGCTGAAACTTTACATTTCTTATCATTTCAAAAATGCTGTGGTTAATGTGTGGTGAGGTTTAGGCACAAAAATCATAGGGTTATGGTCAGTGTTGGGCAGAAACCACACCGGTCTCAATCCGAAGTCAAACAGTGACTTCCAGCATCAGACACCGACGACAAAAGCTGTCCTTTCATGTCAGCGTGGTATGCGACCGGTCGCAATTATTGTTTAATAGTGCCTGACAGCGTCAAGGGGAAATGTAACGATAAAACAACTAAAGTTAAGGCAGTGATGATCTGAGTAGGGCAGGCGGGAGGGGTGGTGGATGGGTCCAACAACCACCACCCTTCACCCGGGAGGCCAGTGTTCGCTTACGCCAAACCCTGTTCTTTATTTCTAAACCCAACCATGTGCATGTGCTGGCAAAATGTAACCACGTGCGTTTGTTTTTGAAGGAAAAAAAAACGTCAATTCCCTGTGTTGTACCAACGTGGTGCATTTATTTTGAAAGCGACAGTATGCAAACTGTACATTTCCTGTGAAAATGAAAGTGTATTTTGAAAGAATTTATTTTGACTTAAAGCAACATTTACCGTTCTGGAAATTTTACGCTTTTCTTTGTTTAGGTTAAAATGCTATTAATAAGCTGATGGCACACTAAAATGTAAGTGAATTCCACCAGAGATAAAAACTCTGGGGAGGCCTCCACGTGGGGAAGACAGACATGACGCTCGGCCAATCATTGCATTTGGTCCGAATGCAATGATTGGCCGAGCGTCATGTCTGTCTTCCCCACGTGGAGGCCTCCAACTGACGTAACCGCTCGCGTAACACGCAATCGTTGCACTGGGCATGTATGTCACAAAGTAGCAAGCTAGTTTGGAAGATGGAAAAGTTTACCTTAAGTGGCTGGAAATATTCCAATTACTTTAACTTTGTCAGGAGGAAAAATGACAAGATCACTGTTACTGTAGGTGGTGACAGTCGCAGTCTTTCTACTGCGAAAAACATGTCCTCAAACCTTTGGTCTGAAACACCAACTACTACAGCGCAGCAACGTGAAGCTCCAGGAAATACACCCCACCAAAGGTGAGACCTCGGTGGCCATGCAGGATGGCTGCAACCTTACACTGGCTAAACAACCGCAACTGGGTTTAATTGTGGACAGCTGCAGCTACAAATTAAGGTTGTGGCTGGGTATAGGGAGGATGAGATATTGCCAGACTCCAGGATTAACTGTCCATCTTTCAGTCAGATTCTTGGGAAAACATATGCCACAGGCAATAGAAGAAGTCTGGATTTAAATTAACAATTACCCTGACATTAACACAGAGGCGCACATGCAAAGTCTGAATTTTGAGGAGAAAAGATGTAATTACCAATTCTGTGGGGTGTAATGGAGAAGTAATATGACAAGTAGTGTTATGTATTACTGATGGCAGGGAGTAATAAATAAAGTAATAACTTAACTTTTGAAAAGAGTTATGAATATTGAGTAATAAATTACGATTTTAGATTAACTAGCCCAAAACTGGTTATGGTTAGGAAAAGATCATGTTTTGGCTTAAAATACCTGTTTTTTGTAGCACAGTCCTTGTTGGAAATGCAGCGATGTTTCAGTAAAAACAACCACTTTTTGTAACACTATCCCTGGTCAAATAACAGCGACAGGTTGTTAAAAAATACCTAAAAGCTGCTGGAAACACAGCAGTGACTTGCTAAAACACACGGTTTTTGTTCGTTGGTCTTCAACAGTGGTCTGCAGCTCAGCAGCCATCTGGCCTAGGTGACACGCAAGTCATCATTCCCTCCACCTCCAGAAGACAAAGTCAGCTCATATACTACATAACATTTGAAATGCTGATATGGTGAAACGTGCAAACTGCAGACATGTACAATGCCAACATTTTCTTCTAGCAACTGGGCTTTAAATCAGGAACATCACCTTCTTTAATCAAGTGCATTACTAGTAAGCACAGAGGAAAAGTCATGTGTCCTATGAAGGTCTTTGTTTCTCTAAAGTGTACCTGCGATCCGGCAATGGTTTCATTGCACATCAGGAGCATTCTTTGTGTTTATCTACTGTGGAGCAGAAACCTGTTGTTTTAGATTCGGACTAATACTCTGTAATTCTGTCTGAACACTGAGGATGGCTTGTATATGCAGAAGTTTCATCTTCTTCAGCCTTTTACCTGTATATGAGGATATCGTCTGTGGAGCTGTTGTACTGGATCTGGTACATGCGGACTCCGGGTATGTGGTTCTGTGGGGGCCATCGAATGGTAGCAGAACTGGATGTTAGATCCGACACACTGACCCTCTGCTGGTCGTACCGGGCCTGACCTCCGCTGGCATTGGATTTGATGGATGTGGGGATGTCTGAAGGCCCTGGGTCGGGGTCCAGTTTGGGGTCAAAGTGTGGCGAAGGGTTGACGACTAACTCAACAGGAGCGGTGGCCTCCCCAGCTGCATTAGATGCTATGCACGTAAACTTTCCAGAATCCTAGAAATCATTGGAGAAGAAAAGAGGATACCCAACATTAACCTCACTTTTACTCTGATTGTGAGTTCCCCATGAAACCAATTATAATGAACAGACTCTTTATTTTTGATTTGCTTAAGTCATGATGATGTTTTGGCAGTCAAAAACATTTGAACAAAGATCTATTTTGTTGTAACAGATTTCACACTGACAAATGTAATAAACAAATGGAGCTTAAGATTTCTTGGTGGCAAGCTAACAGCTAACAGTTGATTTGCTAATTTTCCTGCCAAATGCAGGCAGTAATTGTATTTGATGTTCCTAAAGTTGCACTTAAGCCAAAAGTATGTGTTTAGGAAATGTTAAATATATTCCATCTCTTTTTTATTTTTATGCTACTTTTTATGCATGTTACTCTTCAATCTGGTATTGTAAATTCAAAACAAAATGCTAATAAAGTCCACAATAGCTTATTAAGCAATAAACATGCTTTATAATCACAAAAAAAGTATATTTTAATCCCCCCAAAAAGTGCATTACTTGTTTTCAAATGCTCTTTATAAATGTAGTCACTGATCTTAAGCTATACCCACTAAAGGGTAGATCATAAAAAGCTACAAAAAGGAATTGTTTTTGGTATTTGAATTTATACAATAAAACAGAAATGCATAGAAAGCACACTGACAGTTTTAAAATAACTTAACAGATTGATCACATAACCGTATTTCATGAAAATGAAACCACGTCTCCACCTTAACGGATGCCTTTAGGATGTCAAGCGAGCCGTTCTCGTAGCAGATGGTTCTGGATGTGTTGCCAATCAGCTTTCCATCAGGACTGACCCAATGTGTTGAGGGCTCAGGATCTCCAATGGATTTACAGCGCAGGCTGACCTCCTGACCCTCCATCACAAACATCTTGGAGGTATGGCGAGTTATCATTGGGGGCTCGCACACAAACTCCTCCTGTTAAGAGACATGAAACCAAAAAATATAAGTCCCCACACTTTATTGATTCAAAAATGTAAGCTTGTGGAACATACTGTCAGTTGCTGTGGTTATATGGGCAATATACCTTACACATACAATTCAAAATATCCTGATTACAGAATCCAACTTAATTGTTTACAGGGAAGCTCAATAAAGTGAAGCAATGAAATGCATGTTAACATGCCCCAAAGCAATTACTGTAACTTTTATGATGAACACAAAGTGGTGTTCCTCCACCCACTCTGAAGCATCTAATCTGTATGAAATATAACAGGATTTTTTATTTTTATTTGTTATATCATTGGGGTACATCACAAGCGCAATGAAATCTGGTCTGCAGTCGCTGAAAGGCTAAATAGCTTGCATTACTACATTACTTTACATTACTTTACATTAAGGACGTAACATCAGTCATGGGGCGCTAAATCATACTGTATATCATATGGAACCACTGTGTGTGCATTTTTGTAGCATTCACTCCAAAAACCCTTAAAAAAAGGTTACAGTACTGTCAAGAGCAAAGAGGTTGATAACAGAAGTGACTTAAAAAAATTCAAAACATCAAGGAAAAAAACAACAATAAAAGAGGCTACAAGATTAATACAATATCTAAGGAGTTTAGAGAAATACAGGCTCTGACTGGCTTCTAGTGGTCATCCAACAGCAGACTTTCTGAAGGAGTTCTATTGTGAACACATGAAGATTAAGTGAGTTTTTCAGCCCTTGCAATATTTAAAACCCACCCACTGGCACCTAAGCCAGTATAAAGCCAGCCAAAACCCTAGTGGAGTATTATTGCTATGCCAAGCAGGGCCTGCCAAGGCTTACCCCAGCTTACTCATCATTCCTACCACTCAGTGCATCTTCACACCTTTTTCTGGGTCCTTCTTGGGTCTTGTTACCAGCAAAGAAGATTGCTAACCTGATGACTGCTGGGCTGAAGCTTCAAATACATCACTAGTGCCTTTCAGTCTTGTATTACATTCTAACCCTCAATTGTTCCCGTGATGCTCAGAGTAAAATGCTCTGATTGAACTGGGCTGCTCCCTAATGTGAGTGTGAAAGTATAAGAATGTGAAGTTGGTCACTGGAGGGAAAAGAATATGGAGCACTTAAATGGGGTCAGTAAATATCTGGTTTGTCCAGTTAACCCTCAAACTCCAACTGGAGTCAACATTTTCTCCATATTCAGGTGAATTTAACCTCTTGAATTTTTGAGCTTTCTGTCAGAGAAGAAGCAGTGCAGATGCAAAGAAAAAGCTGAGCAGCTTCCATTGATTTCAAAGCAGGAATTCCCTTGGCAGCTGATGGCTAATGTCTGACCTCTAATGGATGCAATGGCGGCTCACTTGTCCTTGCAACGGGAAAGAGGCTATTAACTCTCAGAGTATTAATATGCCCAGACACTTTGGTGACACAGAGGTCTCTGGATCGACCTCTTTACAAGGCTAATCCTCTTATAGTGATCCTACAGCACCTCTCTGAGGGAGGTCCATGACTATTACTCGAGGTGAGGCAAAGGTCTGTACATCATCCTCTCCAAGAAGATACCAATTAATCCCATCTTTATCTCATGGTGCACCTCCACTTATCATTGGAGCTCTCAAACAGCCCAGTGGGGTCGGCTCCTTAAGATCTCCAGGTGAGGCAAAACCCTCTTTATCATCCGCTTTAAGGTAACATCTTGAACCACACCACTTCATTCTGTTATCTCTCTAAGCATCATTATAGCTCTGCTGTTGTACAGCATCATTTTCCCAGCAGGTGAAGAACAGATCTCTCAGTTGCTGCCCGACCTTTAGTCCTATAACATCTAACTGCAAGATTCGGCAACAACACATCTCCACTGGTTTAGCTTAGCAATGCAGCTATAAGCTGCTTTATACTGTCGTTCGTGTCTGTTGACATTTATTATGTTGTAGAAATGGATCAACATATGAACAACATTCAAACGTTACTCCTCCTCAAAGCAAATGTGCAGCGGTGTTTCTGTTTCTTAATGTAGCAGACATGTAGCTACGACTTGTTAAACTGTTATCCATGCAGGCACATATTAATCAGTCCCTCCAGGATCTCGCGGCAAAAAAACTTGAATTTGCGACCAATTTTGTCAAAAAAATCGATAAAAATTGCAACATTTTTCTGTGATTTTTTGTGGGAAATTGCAGCTAATTACAAAAATTGCAGCTAATGACAAAAGGAGAAAACTACTACCTCCAAAAAAAATAAGTCATGTAATCACTTGCTATAATAATCATACTGAATATTACAAAAATAGCTGCAAATGTTTTTTTTTTTATAGTTCTCTTGTTTAGTTTTATTTAATTAATTTCAAAACATGGACTCCAATAATGTTGCAAAAAATCCTGAGTGAACACTGTAGCTCTCAAACCAGACAATGTTACTGTAAACATAACATTTTAATACATTCAGCACATATTGTATGCATTTAAACAGTGCAAATTCTTATGTCAATACAGAGCGTTTCTCCATACTGCACCTCTGATGACGTTTCAAATGACGTTGCGAACGTCTTCCGCTCAGCTGGAAAATGTGGAAAAACGCGGAAAAATCACGGGTCTTTTGAAAAATTGCAAGCCCTCGCAAATATTGCAGACTTACGTTGAATTTGCGTTAATTATTGCGATCACAAGATCGTGATTTTCTGGAAGGACTGATTTATGACAATACTACATATTATGCTACATATGCTACAATGGTACATACTGTCTGTCACATTCAACAAAGATATAAATGCAACATTTTTGTGTTTGCTCCCATTTTTCATGAGTTAATGAGTTATAAATGATTTAATACATTTTCTGTGCATACAAAAAGCTTTTTTCTAGCAAATTTTGTTGAAATTTTTTGTAAATTCCGTTTTAGTCGACACTTTGCCAACATATTCCATAATCTCTTAAACTGACAGGTGTGGTGTATCAAGCCGATTAAATAGCATGATTATTCAGGCTGTTCTCAGGAACTGTTCGTGCCTTTTTCTACATAAAGTAATGCATCCAAGTGCATACATAAATCCATGTAATCTTGGACCAGTAATTCGTGCATAATCCATGTATTTTAGAAGGCTGCGATCATGGTGACCAGTGCACTGATGGGAGTGAACAAGGAAGTGGTCCAGTAAGGAGGCAGGTTGGGGTGGTGGATGGGCCACAAACCACAGGACTTTCCCCAGAAGACTAGTGTTCAGAACCATGTGAACTATGAGTCATTTTAAAGTATGTCCTGACAATGTTTCTTTTTTTGTGGATTACTACACGTGTCACAGACTGGTCACTATTAAGGGACACTCAAAAATGTGCAGTTTGATTGCACAATACAATGCCACAGATGTCACAAATTTTGAGGGAGCGTGCCATTGGTATGCCAACTGCAGGAATGTCCCCCAGAGCTGCTGCGAGAGAATTTGGCATTACATCCAACCACTCAGAAGTGCCTGTTCACGGGCAACAGCTCTGGTGAACATTCCTGTTGTCAGTATACCAATGGAATTCTCCCCCTCAGGCCTCAAGTCGAGTGTGAAAAGTTCACTAAAGCATCATTATGAACAAATAACACAGGAAGTTATTTAATGAACTCCTTAGAGCATCTCCCCCCATCGAGGAGAATAAGAAACAATCAGACTCTGACATGCACTTGCTTGGATTGCCATGACAACATGTGACGAGGGTTTACAGCGAAGCATTTTGCACACAGGGATCATGGCTATTGATATGCTGATTGACAGTAAGATAAACCAAACGCGTCGTGTGAAAGCTTCACACTGGCAGAACACTGGGACTGCTAGGGTTAACTTAACTCACATTTTATTTAGGAAAAAAGCATTTTGTATTAATGTAATATTCTATTGTTGCCTTTGTAGCACGTCTCCAGGGACTTCTGTTGGAAAACAGCTTTACTACCACAGTAATGTTTTTTAATGTGAATTGTCTTTGTTAAATAAACCAATAAATAGACAAAGCTATGTGCATAAAGGCCAAATGGGGGACCACACCTGTTTTATGTTTCCTCCTTATATGGCTTAATTTGACCCACATTACTTTAAAGCAGATCCTGGGTATTTCCTGCCACATAAAAGGAGCCTCTGTTTCCCATCTCTGTGTCTTCTAACTCTACAGTGATATAAGTGACTGCTTTCTAGCTCCTTTACAATATAAGGGATAAATACATAATGCAATGTCATGGTTCTGCATTTTTGCATATCAAACTCCATGACTCCACACTTTCACCAGAAGGTTCACTCCTCTGTGACACCAACCATCTGCCCTGTTCAAGTGTCCTTGAGAAAGAAAGTGATCATGAATCCACAAAGGGCTGAAAGTTAAGACAGCACAAAAAACACATTTTGCTGCAGGGATTTGTGGATTATGATGCCAAACACACAGAATGCAATTTCTATGACTACCATGTTTAAATCACACATTTTTAAGTGACAGAATTAGCAAGCTAATGATGACTTCAGGCTTCTGTTATCAAGAAGAACAATATTTGTGTTATTATTCCCAGAAAGGTAATAAGATCAACCAGGGGCCACTTTAGACGACCTCTGTTTGCAGACTTCAAAGCAGGTCCAAGCCTCAACAAATCCATGTAAATGGTACATGTAACACATATGGCTCCTAAAAATCACTGTAATGATGAATCTTCATCTCTAAATATACATCATCCCACTGGCCCCTTTAAGCAGTGTGTAGGCCCAAATAATATCTGTAACTTACCACAATCTTTAGTTAACCATGAAAACAGAAAATACTTCCTGGACGTTGGTCAAAGTTTCATCAACATTCTAAATCAGAACTCAATTACACAAAGCCCAGCCCAGTTGGCAGAAGAAAATGCTGGCATTGTAAGTTTCTGCAAACCATAAATATATTGGGTTTGCACTTTATATCATATCATTTCAACATTTCTACAGTGACATAAAATATAAGCTGACTTTATCATCACGGTGTGGAGGAGATGGCGTGAGGCGAGACGTCTGTAAATTTATGGACAGACCACTGTTTGAGACGACAAAAAAAAAAAAAAAAAAGGTTTTTTTTTTTTAGCAAGTCATTGCTGCGTTTTCAGTGGGGATGGCGCCACCAAAAGTGGCTGCTTTATACTGAGACATCACTGTGTTTCCTGCTGGGACAGTGGCACGAAATCCGGTTGTTTTTTTTTGGAGACATTGCTGCTTTTCCAACGCAGACAGAGCCCAAGAAACTGGGTGTTTTAATTCAAAACATGAGATCTTTTCTAAACCATAACCAAGGGTTTTTGTGCCTAAACCTAACCACGTTAATCACAGTATTGTTAAAACATTAAGTTTCAACATATCTGCTACATAATAACATGCAAATGTAACATTTATGTGGTTTGTAAAAATGTACATTGCCCACATTTTTGCTGTTGTGTTGCTAAGCTGCAAGTGTCCCAAAACAACACTGGAGATTTACATTAGTTGAACTCAATGATGCTCAAACCAATGGTCTTTACCAACTTTAAAAGTGGATGACAATTTTCTTCTTTTTTTTAATTAAAGGGCCAAGTGTGATGATGCACTTGTGCATTACTATATCCTTGTCTCTATATTGTGGAGGAAATTAGCTCTGCAGTACAGAATACACACTGTAATGTCTGACCTCTCCATTAGTTCAGAGTGTTTACTATCAGTATCCTGTGGATTCTATGACATGAAATTACTCCAAGAACTTTAACAAACCTCTCTAATGGTCCAGAAGTATTTGCCAGCCAGGTCTTTGGGCGAAGCACAGGTCTCCAGGTCGTCCTCTCTGGTCAGTCTGCGGAGCCAGACCAGCTCACAGTTACAATGCAGAGGGTTCCCACCGAAACTTAACACCAGCGCCGTGAGAGGAGAACCCTTCATCTTGGCATACACGGGAATCCGCAGGAACAGTGGGTCTGGAGGAATCTTCTTTAGCTTGTTGGATGTCATGTCCAATCTGGTGATGGGGACAGAGACACAGAAAGAGGAATCAGTCTTTAACTTTCATCTCATTCTCTCATCAAAGAAAGGAAAAAATCAATTTGTTAATTTGTAGAATATACTGTTAATCAACAGACACTGAACCAAAGAAAGTTTTGGCAGGTAGCTAATTTACATACTGTACATTTCTAGTTAAGTGACAACATGAACATTTACCAATGAAAATAGATCTAATAGAATTAGAGCTTTATTTTGGGCATTAAGGGAATTAGCTAATAACCTAAATTAAAACTAAATGGATTTAGACATTTCTCCACCACAATGATATTCTTGGCAGCGTGAAGAAAGCTTTGGAAAAGCTTGATTAATTAGTTGTAATCTGAGGTGGGCAGTCATGTCTGACAGACTGGAATGGATAGTGGATGACGTTTCATCTCAGCTGCAAAGCTGTGGACCACTGTCCAAGACCAACAAACAACAAAAAGTGGTTGTGATTTAGCGAGTAATTGCTGTTTTACCTGCAGCCAAAACCTGGGTGTCTTGTAGCAGCCTGTTGCAGTTTTTCCTTGCTGACCTTTTTTTTTTTTTTTTTTAAACTGAGCATCACTGTGTTTCCAGCCAGGATGGTAGCAAAAGAAGTAGGCATTCAAACCAAAAACATGATCTTTTCCCAACCAGAATCAAGTGGTTTTGTGCCTAAACCTAACTATACGTTAGCCATGGCACTGTTTCAACATAAAAACTTGCAAATATAATGAATTTGCAGAAACACAGTTCCAATATTCCTTAATCTCTCTCCTTCTGGCTGCAGCTGAGGTATATATGGTGAAGTTCAGTGTTATAAAAGTAGATCAATTCAATCATTTCTTTACTCATTAAATCAACATTCTTATTAATTTCTTCACTTTTTATTTAAAAAGGATGAAAGGCTTTTTCTTTATCGACTATATTCACTGATGGGCCTCAGAGGTACCATCAAATGGTTAGATTAAATAAAAAAATACAGTTTGTGGTAATTTACAAAAATGTCAGGCTAAAATCCATAATTTCAAGAACCACTTGCATTTAAATATCACCACACCAATCATAACACATCATGAGGCAGAGACATGTTTTGCAGCTGTTAGCTCACTAACGTTCCCTCGAATGCAGTGACACAAATGGATGTTTTTGAAATGAAAAGTGATGTGGGAGACAACCCTGCTCCAGTAAAAGCTCCAAAGCTTGTGGTGAGGAAATATGACCCTGAATACATTAAATCTGGATTCATAATGGCAGGCAGGGATGCTAAGCCAAAGGCATAAAGTGTTGAATGCAGGGAAATCCGGTCAAATGAGGCGCTAAAACTATCAAAGCTCCAGAGACACTTAAACACAAAGTGCCCAGGATGTGCTGGTAAGTCAAGAGAATATTTCCTAAGGAAAAGGGATAGGCTTCAGGCACAACAGAAAGTCATCACAACATTAACAGATGACAGTGCTGTAACACGTATTCACAGCCCATTCGATTTTTTCTTTTTTTCCCTCCTTTCCTCCTAAATTTCAGACCCTTGTGTAGCTACCCTTTTTTCTTGAGGCAGATCCAGACACCCTTAGCATCACAGATGTATGTGAATACTATGGTGTCCACTAAAATGTTTACCTTTTTCTAATTTAAAATGAATTATATGAAAGCAAATGACCAATACATTCTCACTCTGACTTCGTCACACATAAACGTTTGGTCATGGACTTTCCATGTCCAGGTACGATGTGCAAGGGGTGTGTTGGTTGTTGACATTCTGGGACACTGCATGGTCTTCTTTCAAATCATACTTCCCTTTTCACAGGAAAGTTTGCATACATTTTCTTTTAAAATAAATGCACTATATCGGTAATACACCGTAAATTTATGTTTTTTTTCCCCTTCAACAACAAATGCATGTTGTTACGTTTTGCCAACACACGCACATTGTTGGGAAGAGAAAAAGAACAGGGTTTAGCTTCACAGTCTTATGGGAAGTGAACACTGGATTCCAAGGTTAAGGTTGGTTCTTGTTGGACCCATCCACCACCCATCCCACACACCGTACTTTGACTTTTGCTGCGTTAACATCTGTTTTTATCCAGCCGCGTTTCACCCTGATACTGCCGGGCACTGTTAAACTATACCGGCGGCTGGCTGTGTATTATGCCAAAGTGAAAGGACAGCTTTTTTCATCTGTGCCTGGCACTGGAAGACACTAACCAAGCAGCAGATTTCGACAACTTCAGTGTAAGACTGGGTTGAAATGACAGTTTGCTTGCGGTGACAAACTCACAGAGATTTTTTTGAAATCCTCTTTTAGCTTCTAGTTTTGGTTTTATGCAACACTTACAGTTTAATTAGCAAGCTCTCATTAACCCACTGTTCACTTCCTGCTCAGCATCAAACAGCAGACACAGTTAGAGACTAGCTGGTGAACATAGTGGAGCATTTAGCAGCTGAAGAGATAGATATTTTGATAGGAATTGGTGGAGACCAAAAAGAGAGCTAAAAGAGAGTGAATATCATTAAATGGACACCAGCATCACTCCAGATGAATGACAATGTTGCTCTGCAACTGTTGGATGTGTTAAGACAATCACCTGCTAATCCATTAGTGATAACAACTTTAGAAAGGTAATAACATGTTAGGGCAATGTGTCTGTCAGCATATTCAAGAGTTATTCTGCCCCCCTCGAGGCCAGGATAACCAATTAATGCAGCTTTAAATGTCAGATTTTAAGGTCAATCTCACCATAAGGATCAAAGTACTCCTGATGCAGGAAGGAAGATCTACTGCAGAAGAAGCACAGATCTCTATATCAGCAGAATATACACCGAATGCAATGTAGCCATGTGACATAATGCTTTGTGAACAGGGAGTGCATATAAATGTTTTCAGCAAACTATCTCTGTCCTGCTCAACAAACTATCTGTGTCCTGCTCAACATGCAAGAACCACAGCTGAATCAAAGACGTTTGTGCTCTTCTCAGAGGCATTCTGACCAACATGTAAAAATGTCTAATTAAAGTAGAACAAGACGGGGCAGGTTGAGGGAAACTGGGCTCACACAAAAGTAAAATTGCACTGCATCACAAAATATCATCAGACTAATGAGATCCAACAATGGACAAATATTCCAGGGTGTATTTTTTGTCATTCAGCCACTGCACCATCTCTGGGAATTGGAACAGTAATTTGCTGGCCAAAACATTGGACCTGATGACTGGTAATATTGTAGGCGATTCAAATATTTCACTGTCGTCAGCAACAAACATGGGGAAGTCTATTTTCTCCCAAAGTCCCTGCAGAAATATTCAACAACAGCGATGACTTAACAAGAAGTTAATAGCTGTTGAGAGCAGCGAGCATGCTGCACTTTACAAATTTCAATTATGTTATTTCATGGGCAGCAGCCTCATGGTGTGTTCATTTGTGAGTGAACACTCACCTGTGCACACGGATACATTCAGAGTTACACCAGCTGGTCCATAAGTTTTGTGTCTCCAGGGCAAAAACAACCCATTACAGCCCTTTTTAATAAATGCACCACTATTTATCAAAAACCTGGCTGATTTTCCTTCTTGCACATCGATGACTGTTGGTTGCTGGGACGTAAATTGAAATTGATTACTGTTAATGGGGTTCAAATGTTATTTTGTGCCAGGAGAGTAAAATTACTCATTGCACACATGCAGCCACGTCTAATAAGAACAACCTCTTATTTCCAAAACCACAAAGGCCAAACTAGAAGTGGTTTACAGGGCAGAAGCCAGGAATAATAAAGCACAAAACAAGTCAAAAACAGGAAACCAATCTTCTTTAATTAGGGAGGTGTCACAGGTGAAACAGTGGCTCGCCAGAAGAAAATGTTGGTACTGTATGTTTCTGCAAACCCCAAATCTGTTGCACTGTACATTTAATGTAGGCCATTTGCTGTAAAACAACATTGTGCATGGTATCCCTGCAATTACTACGTGCAGGGCTTCTGTTCTCTCAAATGTCCAAGACAAATTTCTCCTAAGGGAGAAAAATACAGTATTATCCATCCATCCATCCATCCGTCCATCCATCCATCGTCTGTCTGTCTGTCTGTCTGTCTGTCTGTCTATCTATCTATCTATCTATCTATCTATCTATCTATCGTCTGTCCGTCCGTCCGTCCGTCCATCCATTTGATGACAATATATTTGTTGTTATGATTCTTTTGTCTTAGTTTATAATATTATGTAGGTTAAGTTCATGTGTATTTTACTCTCCTTATTGAGGTTGGACTGTGAAAACACCTGGGACAGCAATTCAGCATTGTCTGTCTGAGGTCAGTGGTACACATTCCCATTCTGTCTGGAAGTCAGTAAAGGCTGTAACATTTACCATCATCTACTATCAATGTGCCCTCAGGCAAGATGCTGAACCCCCAGCTGCTCCAGTGGAGATCTGGTCGTACTGGGCATCTGTGGAGCAAGCTGCTACTGCTGAAGAGGAGTTTGCCTTTGAAAGTGAACTGAGCCTCATGGAGGGATTTGCGCCATGATTTCAGTTCAGTTATATCTCGCCTGAAGCTTTAGTTTTATGCGTAATTGGTTTGAAAATCAATTAAATTAAAAAAGCAGCTCATCAGGGGGACTGATACAGTTGAACAAAACATAATTCGTTATGGTTTATTTTAATTCTGATGCTTAAGTCAAAACAAGAATTCCCTTTAAAAAGATGTACTCCCAGAAGAGAGACGCACTGAAGCTCTTTGATGAGTCCTTTATTCTGGATCTATTCAAATATTTTGGTCTCTGGAAGATTTAGAGTTCAAATGCAGAATTGGCTGCAGCTTTTTGAAAATTCTTCCAGTAATAATTTTGCTAATTTATTATGCATCAGTGTAACTTGTGCCTTCTTATAATTCTTTGAGGTTTATGAGCGGCTCGTTCTCAAGCACATTTCACTAGCTTTTTAGACATACCTTGATAAGTGTAATATATATCAGGGTATAACAGTGTTTGAGTGAGTTTAGTTGCTTTTTAGCCATCAAACAAGGATGTTTATTATTGACCCACTGCTTTTCCAGCAATGACTGTGCCACAAAAAGCATTTCTTAAAATGTGTTTATTTTTCTTATACCAAGATATTGCTGTGTTTCCAGCCGGGATGGTTCTACCAAAACCAGGTATTTTAAGCCAAAATGATCTTTTCTTAACCTTAACCAAGTTGTTTTTGTGCTCAGACTTAAGCACACGTTAACCACAGCATTGTTGAAATGTAAAGAAACAAAGTTTCCAGTGACTGGATTGGGCTGCTAGATACAGTAACATTCCTACATAAAATGTGACTTCCTCAGTTTTCTTATATTTCCAATATGACTGTTGCCTACTTATGCATCCTGATGATTGAAAGAACATTATCTCCACCAAATCCTGACTAAAATATCCATCTCTCTAGTTTCTAAATGTTCCATGTTCTTACCCAGCTGGCCTCTAAGTTAAGTCTGTTGGTGTGGTGGTGGGCAGGTAGCACACAGTGGGTTTATGAGTGCTTGTTTGAAGACAAACTGCCTATAAGGTTCGGTGCATGTGGCTGAGACTGCATCACACAGTGCATGTGCTATAAAACTATGAGTTAAAGGAGGCTAAAAACATCCATCAAACTATAAAGAAAGCTACAGCTGTATGTTATATCATACCCCTTTGCAGTGCTGAACATTTATACTTATGGGATATACTGTCTTGGTACAAGAAGACCATGGTCACAGTGTCCAGATTTGCTGAATGCTGATAGGCTGAAAGTGTAGTGTAGTTATTTGTGGGCGCTGCATGGAGTTTAATTTAAAGGCCAAAGGAAGCAGGACGATGCAAAATATAAAGACTTCTCTTTGGATTTCCAATGAAAAGCTAAAGTTCACACCTTTGTGAGCTTTTTCTTCCTCTTTCTGTTCAACCCACACAGGCTGCTGATGCTGTTAAGAGTTCTGACATGACTCTGACCTGGCCAGTTTGTGCAGGTTGGAGAAGATTCCCTCGGGGACGCTTTCTATGAGGTTATGATCGAGGCTGAGGGTGTTGACGCTGACCAGCAGGGCGATGGTCTCCCAGGGGATGTCCACCAGGTTGTTGTAGCTCAAATCCAAGTCCTCCAGAGTCTCCAGGAAATCCTGCAGGGGGGAGGAGATGACAGAAGCAGAGGCTGTGAACAGAAAGCATCATTGCCAATTTTAAGAGAACAGAGAAAAAAGGCCACCCCCTAAGAAATCTGGGCTTTAACAGCTTCATAATGTTGTTCATGCATGGAGGCTGTGTTTAGAGAGAAAGAAAATAAATGTTTCGGGAGATGAAAAGAGAAATTGAGGGTTGGATGGATAGAGATAATGTAGTAGAGGGGGAAAAGGAGGGAAGGAAGAAAGGGAAATTTAGGGGTAGAAGGGAGGACAGGGAATAATAGAGAAAGACAGAAATGGAGATCAATTACCCCGGTCAATGTTGTGCACTCAAAACATGTTTCTCTAATTGCTTCCATACAATTCTAACAATCAGTACACCGCTGAAATGCCACGAGTCAGCACACATTACAATGAGCAAAAATACAAAGAGGGAAATGGAGAGAGAGAGAGAGAGAGAGAGAGAGGGGGGACTAACAGGAAGGGGGGGGTTGAAGGAGAGCGATAACGGCCTGTTGATCAGCCAAAGTGTTGTTGTCGCAGCTGTAATTGCTCTCATAATTCACACAATCAGGACAATGTCTGAATGTCACAATGCCTCAATTCTCATTACAATGATCTGCGCTTTATTGCTTTCTGAACAAAGAGAATCTCATTTCTTAATGACAAAAGAAACTTTAGGAGCTGTGAGGAGCAGTTCAAAGAGCTCTGTGAGCAGAAAATCTGTCCTAAATGGCCTAAAATTCACGACTGCCTTTCCAGAACAAATGACTGTGCTGTTTTTCTTTTTTTTGTTCAAAGTGCTGACAATGACTCATGGTTATGCTCTGTTTCAGGGTGGATGGATGGGTGTATGAAGCATCTGGCTCTGACACTGGAGACTGGTGTTCTCCCATCCTCAAACAACAAAATAGATTGTTTGTCAGTGTCTTTAAAAATGACTTGTATGAGTGTTTTCTGATCTGCCACCCCTATGCCTAGGGGCTGACATCTGGGCTGACACACCAAACCAACATCAAAGAACTAGTGGTGATGAAGGCTGGGTGGTGCATCACTGCTTGTCGCCTGTTGGGCCAAAAAGTTGCACTTGAGCACAGAGCAAAGAGGGAAATAACTCGCCATAGCAGCAGGTGGCAGTAGTCTGTATTCGTCATTAAAGAAGGGAAGCCAGAAGACCAACAGGACAGATTCAAGATGCTAGTTAGCCAGTTAGCACACAAAGAGGCCGTACACATGCTGCATTTTTTGCACCAGAGCAATGCCAGAGTGACATCATCGCGACGTGCATGCCTTCCCGAGCCCCTATTTTTCAGGGCGCGATGGCTGCGCACCTAGATAACCACAGTTCAACTTTTGGAGCACAGCAGTCTGTGGTTAATATGGAGAAGAAGTTCATCATTTTAGTACAGAGCTGCCTGAGCTTTACATTTGTCCAACAGAAAATATTTTTGGCATAATACACACTAACAAAACAATGATATAGTGCTGGTTATGGTCATTCAGCAACCTCAGACGCCACTTGCCTCCGCGCCCCTGAAAGTTTGCCCAACATCCGATCTTGCGTTTTCCAGGCGGTTAAAGATGGGACATGTGTACGGCCCCAGTGCCTACATTGGCATTTTAGCTTACTGTGATGTTGTTTCTTGGGATATCTTCAAATGCGTCATATACCTGAAGTCTTTACAAACTAAGTTATGTAAGTCAATAAAGAATAACTGATTAAAATATTGAATTGTGTCGTAAACAAAAATTCAAAAATCTGACATTTTTCCATCAGATTTACACACAAAATATATTGATGCAAAATATGTTTGTATGTAGAAACACAAACAAGATATTTCTCAACACTCCATAAGATATTTGAACTTTGTACATCATTACATTTTTGAGATATGCTCATATTTATGAGCAGAGTGCAAAGACAGTGTGATATATTCATCATTCATTCCTCTGGCGCCTGCACGTGTTTTCACATTGTTTGCACGACACATAATCTAGTGTAATGACATTATTATGAGTGTACAATGTGATGACAGGGAAGACAGACACCTTGGCTTTCTGCTGCAAAAAGAATGAATGTTCTAGCTATTATAGTTTTTATTTTAGATCAATATATACAGGATTATGCAAACAGCGATCTCCCACGGCCATTACAGGGAAATATTGGTGTAATTACAGCAATATACCACATTTGCACAGTAATGTAAGGTAATTATGTGATGACAGGGTAGGCAGAAGCCTTAACTTTCTGCTACAAAAGAGTGAATGCTGGAACTATTATGGCTCTTATTTTAGATTGTTTTAAACAGGACCATGCAAATGATCTCCAGCTCTCGTGACAGCCAATCAAAGGACTTCATTTACCAACAGGCTTGGCCAGCTTCAATGCCAATTCAACTTAAAAACTCAACTGATCCTTAAGAAACATAATCTGTAATTTAGGAATGCCTTGATCAACAATTCTCCATCTTTAGGCACGGGGATAATTTTTTTTTAATCAGTTTTGTTTTGTCTTAACATAATTAGGCAATTAGTCATATCAAACAAAGTGACTGGGTGAGGGCTCTTGCAAACATTTTTCTTTTTAAAGTTACTTGTAATTTTCTTAGATTTATCATTCATTCAGTTCTGATTTTTGTTTAATCTTAGTTACATTCATAATCCAGTGAGAGAAATTTATTTTTTAAAAAGCTAAAAGTGATCAAATCTGTGCAAGTCTTAGCTGAACAATAACAGAACAGGAGGGAGAGATGAAGTGATGAAGGCAGGAGAGAGGGTAAAGTTCAGGCTGAGGTTCAGCAGGTCCTGTCCATTAGTGAGTTCAGAGTTAAGATCTCTCTGCTGTCTCTTCATCAAAGTCCTGCAGAGGTCTAAAAGCTGGTCCTGAGGGGACACTTTGGTACTCCAGCACTGGACTTTTAATGAGCAGAGAAAGGACAGTGACATATAATGAAAAGGGAAACACAGTTTATTTTAGGGCTGGGTTATTAAAAAGATGTCCAGCTGGGCAAAGGAGGCAGGCGTGGCTGGCTGGTTCTGTTGGACTTCAGAGTCAGAGCCAGAAATGGGGCACCACTTTCGCACAACATTTGACCCTCAGCACCACTGACTTTGCAATAACTTTTTCAAACTGAGAGTCTTCAACAGTAGAGCACACACACGCACACACACCAGCCCAGTCGCCAGGAGAAATGTTGGCATTATACGTTTCTGCAAACCTTTACATTTGTATTTTCATACGTATCATATCAATGTTTCTAAAGTGACATAGTACATGAGCTGACTTTGTCATCTGGAGGTGGAGGGGTTAAACACAGTGCTGTTGAAGTGTCAAGTTTCAATGTATCTGCTACATAATAATCAGATGAAACCTATCCATGGTTTGCAGAAAACTACAATGCCAAAAGTTATTTTGGCATTTGTGTTGTTTGGTATCATGTATTTTTCTTGATGTCAGGTCAATCAATCAATCAATTTTATTTATAAAGCCCAGTATCACAAATCACAATTTGCCTCACAGGGCTTTACAGCATACAACATCCCTCTGTCCTTTGGACCCTCACAGCGGATAAGGAAAAACTCCCCAAAAAAAACCCTTTAATGGGGAAAAAAACGGTAGAAACCTCAGGAAGAGCAACTGAGGAGGGATCCCTCT
>NC_065507.1:37289109-37417056 GCF_006386435.1 Epinephelus moara | reverse complement strand
CCTAACTAGGGGCTGGTACAAGGCAAGCCTGAGCCGGCCCTAACTATAAGCTTTATCAAAGAGGAAAGTCTTAAGTCTATTCTTAAATGTGGAGACAGTGTCTGCCTCCCGGACCGTAACAGGAAGATGATTCCACAGGAGAGGAGCCTGATAGCTGAAGGCTCTGGCTCCTGATCTACTTTTGGAGACTTTAGGTAACCCTGCGTTCTCAGAGCGCAGTGTTCTGGTGGGATAATAAGGCACTATGAGCCCTCTAAGATATGACGGAGCTTGACCATTTAGAGCTTTATAAGTTAACAGTAGGATTTTAAATTCAAAGTGTTGGTACCTGAAAGGCTCCCTCTGATATGCTGTGCAGCTGGTTGTTGGCCAGGATGAGGTGCCGCAGGTTCACCAGGCCCTGGAAGTGGGAGTCGTCCAGGACGGTGAGGCGGTTGGCATCCAAGTGGAGAGCATGGAGGTCCTGAAGGTCAGCGAAGGCGTACGGCCGGATTTGACTGATGGTGTTTCTGCTCAGGGTCAGATGGATCTGGACATGCAGAGAAAGATGAGATTATTTTGATTTAGAATACATGAAATTTCTCTTAAAATGGACAGAATCACTGTCACGTCATATCAACAACTGTCTCTTCTGGGTAAACAACTGGCAATTGGTTTGAACTGTGAAGAAACCTCAAATCTGCAAACTTGTTAAGTTCTGCTGTCATTGTGAGCCTAACCTGTAAGATTTAGACATATATAGTTTAACACGTTGGTCTGACCTATCTGACATTTCTGCAGTGCTTATTGATGTACTGTGTTGCGTTGCTATCATCTTTGATAAACTGCTGTGAACAGCAAAAAGTATTTTAGCCATCCAAAAAAATAATTCAATATCAGTATAAGTGTATGCTATATTTCATTATTCGCTCCGCTTACTTTACACATTACCCAATCAAGGCCCTGGTAGACTGGCAACTTGGTCTTCTGCTAAGTAGAATTACTGTTTTTGTCAATGAAGTCGGGTAGCTTTGATAAAATAGCTTCAATTCCCTGTTGGAGTAGGCTGTCTATATAGCATACACTTAAACTAATATTGATTTTTTGGTGGGCCTTTTTTACGTGGCTACAAACAAACCAATTTTTTCAGTGCAGTTTTATCTATTTTATGTATGTGATGTGAGGGTTTTTCACCAGAAAGTTATTGCAAATAAACATTCTGATTCGGTCTATACTGGTTTAACATTCTGTATCTGTGAGAAAAGTTGCTACCAAAGTTACCCAATTTCTTTACTTTATAAAGCACTACAGAAATAATTTAATTTTATGTCAGCAATAATTTAGTAAGGTTTCACTCTTGTCTAACACTATAACATGTCTCAGAGTGCCAATCTTTCTGTCCTCCTGTTCAGGGAGGTCAAAGTTCAGGGTAAGCAGATCAGGCCATCACCCAGGAGATAATAAGGATTCCATGTTTCACTTATGAACAGTTCAGCAGGTTGGACAGTCAGGGCTGTGGGGATTAGACCAGCAGTCAGGCTACAGGGTGGCCTTTAAACACCAAGACACCCTGTCACCCTTCATTAATAATAATTTTAGTAATTAATACTCAAGCACAGCAGGTCAGTTGAGACATGGAATTACAAATGGGCTGGGCTTCATTAATAGATACTCGTACTATTAGAAACACACTGCTGAGGTCGGGAGTTTGTAGGCTACTAAATACTTGCACTCCTCATGGGATACATAGATGTGTGGATGCATAAATATATTCTATTAACACCCAAGAAAAGGTCAATCAACACCCACGCATTTGTAAACCTGTTCTGTAGAATCGCTGTGATCACCAGAGACATCTGTGACGCTCTGTCACGCTTTCCACCAAATGATTAAAAACTCATTTCCCACGTTGCCCTGTGTGTGAGCAAACATCATCTGTGCTGTTGTGATCACACCGGAGAGGAAACTTATTTTTCAAAACACTAAGGAAGTCTCCAGCTGTGATGAGTGTCACTATTTGGCATTTAGATATCACGATGTTGGTAGTTTTCTTTTTGTGCCGTGCGCACTGGAGCCTCTCCATCTCCGTTTCATGATTACAGTGGAATTAAGTGGTGAAATCGGTGCGATATTATAGATTTCACCTCAGTCAGTATGTTGTGCTGGAAGGAGCAGATGTTCCTAATGTTTCCTGCGTTCAGCGTGGAATAAACATGAAAACTCTCCTTGCTGTGTTTATATGTTCCTGAGAGCACAGAGCTGAGTGGTTTTCTTTAGAATGCTGAATGCTTAAAACGTCTTCCTTAGATACTATCCCACCATTACTCAGCATCAGTTCACTCCCCAAGTTACTCAAATCAAGTGATGCAATTTACACTTTTCGAGTACCCACTTGTCCGAGTCTTCCTTGTGTCCTACATTTAAAATAGTAATATCCTACATTTCCTATAATCTGTTTAGTGTTCTTTTTAGAGACAAAACCAACCCAATCAATCAACCCAATGGTTAGAAAAACATCATGTTTTGGCCTAAAATACCTGGTTTTGGGGGCACTGAAAACGCAACAATGTCTCATTAAAAAATAAAACAAACAAACAAACAAAAAAAACCTACAAAACACATGTTTGGTGCATAAAAAGTCAATTGTAAAACAGCAATGACTCACTAAAACACAATCAGTCTTGTTGTCTGCTGGTCTCAAACAGTGTTCTGCAGCTTGGCAGCAGTCTCTTCTTGATGTCATGCCATCCACCAACCCCTCCAGCTCTAGATGAGTCAGTCCAACTACGTCACTTTAAAAATGTTGATACGCATAAAACGCAGATATGTGACGTATTTGTGGTTTGCAAAAGCCTACGATGTCCCCATTTTCTCGTAGAGTCTGGGCTGATGAACCTGGCACAATGGCTGCAAATCTGCGACAGGGTGGCCACTAATGATAGCTATAAGTGCACGTTTCTGTGTTTACTGACTGGTATACACTGTTTTTGGTAAAGGTTTGTCAATAATTTTAGGATGCAATGCATCTTTGAATCTATGAGTAAACGAGTGGTTGTGAGTTTTTTTTTATTTCCAGTGGAATGAGTAGCTTGTAATGATATTAATCCATGCTTATTTGCTGAAGCTGCCACTCTTGTAAATGTAAGTTGTCAAAGAGAGCCAGTGGCTTGCCAAATAACAATACACAGTATGATCAGACACTACTTAGGCTGAAAAGCTTTAAAACAACCCTATAATCCAGAAAAGAATGCTGATACTGATTCTGCAAAATCTTGGCTTTTACTCATTGAGTTTGTTTCTACAACATTGCAACTATATTGTGCTAAAGATTTGAGAAATATTGTGGTTATGGCAAATAAACTATTTGTTGAAGTATGTTCTTGAAATATGGTGGTTTTGGTCAAATAAAATTAAACAAAGTCGAGTCTCCGACATAAAAGTCAGATGCACTACGCAACCATCCACCACGGTCCCCTCCACATCCTTGTGTTAAGGACACAGTACTTTCTGTGCTGGAACTGAATGTGCTGGACTGAGGCTTGTGAGCACAGACAAATGAAAGATGCCTTCTCCTGTATGATGAAAGCTTTTTGTCATGTTTCCCTGCAACATCTCTGTGAAGCCCTTGGTTCAGGGTCAAGATTCATCATGACTAAGCCAGTCACGACAAATAAAAGTAAGTCAGTGTACATTAAGTATAAGCCATGATGATGATGTGAGTTTTATAAGCAGCGCATTGAAGAACCCCTAATTCAACCCAGTGGTGGGAAGAAAATGTTGGCCATGTAAGTTTTTGCAAACCACACAGACGTTACACTAGTATGTTTCCAAAGATTCATGTCAATGTTTCTAAAGTGACATAGTACAAGAGCTGACTTTGACATTAGCAGGTGGATGGCTTGACACATAGGCGTGACACCTGCCAGAGCACTGATTGAAACCAACAAACAACAACACCAGTTGTGTTATCATGAGCAGTGGCTGTTTTTTTCAGCGGGGACTGTGTCACGAAAAGTATTTGATTTTTACCGAGACATCCCTTTATTTTCTGCCATGATTGTGCCACCAAAACAAGTTCTTTTCAGCCAAAACACGACCTTTTCTTAACCATAACCATATTGTGCTTGAACCTGACCATGTTAACCACAGCAATACATAATGTACAAATGTAAAATATCTGTGGTTTGCAGAAATGTAGGATGTCAACATTTTCTGGCGATATGAGAACCTCAGTAACATCATTAAGCTTCTTTATAACTTATATATTGTATCAGTAATGTTTTCTTACAGATGGAATTGACACAGCTTTCAACAAGTACTCATTGACTACAGTAGCTTCCTGTCACCCACAGAAACAAAACAGCAGAGCAAAAGAAGAGCACAGTTAGATCACATCCATATAAAACTGCCTGGCAGGAGCTGGTGATTGTGCAAATCAAAGCAAACATGAATTTAAAGGCGTTTAGAAAAGTGAACTCTGACCAGGCTGGACATGTTGGCGAAGTCGCGGTGCCTCAGCGTTGTGATGAAGTTGTCCATCAGCCTGAGCTCGGCTGTCTGGCGGTCGATGTTGGGCGGGACGAAGAGGAGGCCCGTCTTGGCACACAGCACTGTGTAGGATGGCAGCAGGTTCTGGCAGGTGCACCGCTTTGGACACAGCATGGAGGAGGAGCAGGAGGAGAGGGAGGACAGGAGGATGAAGAAGAGGAGGAGAGGGCAGACCAGCGAGGAGACGACATCCATGGCTACAGTCCTGCTGCAACACAGAAACAGAAGCAGAAGACAGCAGAAGTTAGTTTGTGTAGCTCTCAGACTGGATGCTAACAATCCAGGTTTAGAATTAAAAAAATGTAGTTAATGCTTTGCCCAATTCGTCGCTCCTCGATTTGATTTAAAGATTCTGTTGTTTGGCAAAGATAGTCATCTCTCCCCCACTCACACTGCTGTATGACTCTATAAATGAAGATTATTCCACACAGTGACACAGTATGTGAGATAACAGCTGCAGAAAATGTGAAGTTTTTTGCATTTATCAGGACATTTCTAATGCTTTTACAAACTTTTTGCAGCTTATAACAACACAAAATACTTCCTTTATGCTGTCTTTGCAGGCATGAATCTCCAGAAAAAAAAAGTTTTATAATAAATGCTTCATGAGAGAGAGGAGGAGGAATAATGAGGGCAGGCAGGAGGAGAGGCAGAGCAGGAGGTGACAGAGGGAGGAGCGGAGGGGGTAAATTAAAGTTAAAGAGTTTGTTAGTGCAGCTTGTGTCTTTTTTCTGCTGAGTAAGTTGTCCTGGGAAAGTGAAAGTAAATATTACTTATATGATCAATTAGGCTGACTGCACTCTCATGATTACAACCTTAGGAGAACATTAGAGAACACAAATTATCCTCTGCATGACTATCTGCCTTACTTAATAAATTCCATAGATGTTTTTGTGCATAAAAATGTGGCTAAACTTTTCCAGCCAAGGCAATAAAGGAATACATTTACATTGATATTGATTTCTCTCCATTCAGCTAGTGGAGCGCTGAATACATTCACACAAGGAGAAAAAGAAAACACACACAAGCAGGGTTGACATATGCAAAAGGAAGGCATGCCATTACACACACACACTCATTCATGCATGTGTGCACACTCTCACATGTATACACTCTAAAAAGTTCCCCTGAGTTAGATGCTGAGTGACTGGAGGAAGGTCGATTGCAAATAACAGCGGAAAGAGACACGCTCTCTTATTTACGGTGCTGAAATATTCAAAGTGTGCCTCAACTGCAGAGCAGAATACAGAACAGGAAGTCTGCACATGTCCTCATAACAGGGTAGAGTGCAGGATACGGGCCAAATGTGAGGAAGTAATGGGAGAGATGTAATGGAATGAGATAAATTCAGTGGAAATGATCGGGAGAATTCAAAACCCAACTGAGACTACACTCAAATGTCAATGGGTAATTGAAGAGTGTGCACATGACGGGAATGTGAGCACAGAGGACATGCAGGCAATAATGAGCGACAACTGGGATCCACAGATTTGTCACTTGAGTGAGAATTTTTCGGTCAGGCTTAAGGTGAATACCAACCCAATCCCCAACTGAAAATGCTGGCAATGTACGTTTCTGCAAACCATGAATGCGTTACAACTGCATATTTCATATGTATCATATCAGTGTCTATAAAGTGACATAGTATATGAGCAGACTTAAGGCCAAAACACACCGGCAGCTAACGGCACAAGTCAAATAATACGCCCCTATTGTTTTCAATGTACAACCCAACACCGGCGGCTAGACGCGAGCCGGCACTCCTGGACGCCACTGTCCTATTTGCAGCCTCGCCGCACCTGCAATTAAATGCTTGCTCTCTGCTTGTGCATACCAGCTTCCGTAGAAGCTCCTATGGCAGCTCGACTTGTCTTCTCACCATTGATGCATAAAGAGAACTCTGTTGCTGTGTCTTGCGTGTGTGACGAAGACTGGTTGAGGAGAGACTCATTGCTGAGGGTTGTCATTATAGAGACAATGGCCAAAAAGATACTTCCTGGCAAGGCACAGCTCTGGAGATTGCCTCTTCAGGTGAGAAATCAACATTAATAAGTGGGTGTCCCCACAGTATTTTAAGCTAATGCAGAGATGGAAGAAATGCAGATCTTTCAGTTACAATAACTTTGTGTGGTCGTATGTTTATGAGCTGCAGCGTGGCGCGTCTGTTGTGTGCAAGGTTTGGCACTTGACACGCGCAAACTGGTGCACTGCACTGTGGTGGCGCCGGTGAGTTTTAAGCTTTTGTTATCCGAAGGTGGAGGACATGGTGGATGGCCTTTTGGCCCTTTGACATTTAATTTGCATTAATAATGAGTGAGTAATGGTAAACTTTTAGTTATCCATTTGTTGGTTTATTGAATTGGGATGTCTAATTGTTCTCTATGTCCGTGGTGGGATCTTGTTAATCACTGTAGATATAGTATATAAGATGATAAGATATGAATCCTCATACAGTCAGAGATTTGTATGATCTGATCATCCATGAGTTGATTTTGATCATTACAGTTATTTAAGCAAAAGGGTTTCTGTCAGACGGACGTTAAGAGCTCCAGAAAACCCTGCTGGTGTGAGACAGAGGTGACCAATCATCTCCACCACACATTCAGTGGTTTATTGCCAAATTACCACTGTCAAAGTATCAATCCCTTTATACGATTAGATTATTTTGCAGTAGAATTTAGGCTCAGTGTGGTGCTGGGTCTCTCAGGAACACTGCTGCTCTGAGAACAGATTTAATTTGTTTAGTCAGGTCAGCGCAGCGTGAGAAAAATGCGGAGCAGCTCTTCTCCATCTCTGCCGCCCTCTCCTCCATCCTTTCATCGCTCTCCTCTCGACTTGAAACGCTTCTCATTCCAATAACATCGCTCCTTTTCTCTATCCCTCCATTCATCTCTCCGCCTGCATCCTCTCATCAGCTCTATTCAGCTGTTTCCTGTCATATCACATCCCTCTATTCTTCTTTCCACCCATCCGTTCATCATTCTTTTCCTCTGTCTGAAAAACTGCCTCCGTCCATCTCTCTGTATCAGTTCCTCCATCTCTGTTACTATAAGATCATTTATTCCTCTGTCTTGCCAAATAACCTCCATCTCTCTGTGCATCTCTGCCTACATTCCTCTTTCTGATATCTCCCTCTTTCATCCAAATTTTCTTTCTATTCTGCCCCTTAATATTTAATCACATTGTGCTTAATAATACATACATATATGAACGTATCCACACATGAAGAAATGACATCTATGTGGGGAAGTGTTGTCTGTAAAATGGTGAGAAGGTGTTGAGTGAGGCATCCTCGCTACATACATGAGATGATAATGAAATGTGTGACTGAAAATTGATGTGTTGATTTACTTGCTGATTGAGTTTCATGACTTCTGGGCCTGCTTAGAATAACAGAGGCGCTAATGAATGTTTCAGCATGTTTATTCTTACGTTCATGAAATTCACATGGACTTCAATTCAACCATGCCTCAGTTATTGTCACCCAGCTATCTTCAGGAGCGTGGCAGGAGGCAGGAGCCTATCACAGCTCGCGGTGGGCAAGAAGCGGGTACACCATAGAGAAGTCCTTCACAGTTTGTGCCTCTTAAATATTATCATTGTAAGTTACAGAACCAAGCGAGCAACTAAGTACTACAGACCTGAGTGCCAGTGATGGTATACCAGCTCATTCTCATTCCATAGTCATTACAGACCGCTGCTTTGTCAGGGATATTGACATTGGACACCTGACGCCTAAAGCCACTTTTTGCAGCAGTAAGATACACCGCTGGGCAACATCAGTTTGTTACGTGACGGAAAGTAACCTTTTCCTGTTCTATGATACGCCTCCAGCCAGCCAGATGGCACCAGCTGCAGCAGCATAATATGTGGATAGGCCGCGTCAGATCATACACAACAGGATGGAAACTGTCATGGCGGTATGATACGCTGCTGGACGGCGTCAGGTTGAAACGCTGCCAGTAACAATTTAATATAAGGAGCTGGAAAAGTCCCTATAGGGCAGGCAGGAGGGGTGGTGGATGGCAGTGTTCAACATAACATTTTTTCCCCAATGGCCCCCTGGTCCAGTAGTTCAGAGTTTCACTGGCCCCTTGTATATTCTTAGTGGCCCAAGTAAAAAAAAAAGAGAGAGAGAGAAAAAATGTCTATAAAACTTCATTTAATTTAACTCCATTATATCTCACTGTAGTGCGTGATGGTATATAGGCCTACAGCAGCCTACACAGAAGCTGATGTATGATGTCACAGCCTATGTGTACTCATCCAGACTGTTGGTGGCGGTCCTGAAAACACCCCAGTCAGTAGTGTCCAAACACGCCTGGAGATCCTCTACAGCATCACTGCTCCACTTCTTAGATGACCTCACAAGAGGTCATCAGAGCTTTAACTTCTGCCTGTATGAGGGAATCAGGTGGACGGTGGTGTGGTCAGAGTGGCCCAGTGCAGCGCGGGGGACGGCGTGATAGGCATTGTTAACAGTTGTGTAACAGTGATCCAGGATATTCGTCTCTCTGATCGGACATTTTCTAAACTGTTTGTATTTGGGAGTTCATGGGTAAGGTTACCTTTGTTAAAGTCGCAAAGGACAATAACTAAGGAGTCCGCTCTACACACGGTAGGCCTATCTGGTCGGCGAGCGTGCGTTGTACCTCCTGCATGTTGGCCTGTGGTGGGATGTAAACACCGACCAGAATGAATGAAGCAAACTCACGGGGGGAGTAAAAAGGTTTGCAGTTGATGAAAAAAGATTCCAGATCTAGAGAGCAGTGCTGCTGGATCACTGTCATGTCATTACACCAGCCACTGTTAGTGTAAAAACAGATACCTCCACCTTTAGTTTTGCCGGAGAGTTCTGTGTCACGACCCGCTCTGAGGAATTGGAAGCCTGCCAGCTGCAGCGCAGAGTCCGGTATCGATCCACACAGCAACGTCTCCGTGAAGCACAAAACTGCAGATGTAGAAAGTCTCTGTTTTTCACCATCAGTAGCTGAAGTTCATCCAGTTTGTTGGCCAGCGAACGCACGTTGGAGAGAAATATACGTGGCAGTGATGTGCGGTGTCTGCGTTGGCGGAGATGCAAAAGTGCACCAGCACGTTTTCCCCTCCTCCGGCGTTTTACTGCACGGGCAAAGGTGAGGGCACCTTTGGCCAAAAAACCCAATAAATCCACTGAAGGCTCGAGAAAAGTGGGATAAAAATCTGCTGGAGTTGTTCCCCTGACAAAAAAACCTTACAGCGTCACTGGCCCGAGCGGGCCTGTGACCGGTCGGTCAACTTGCCCGACATACTTTTTGATTGGCCCCGGGCCATCGGGCCATTGCTTATGTGCAACACTGGTGGATGGGTCCAACAAATCCCGAACTTTCACCCAGGAGCCTGGTGTTTGCTTCCCGTGTGAATGTAGAGCCAAACCATGTTTTTTTTTTCTAAATCTAACCACACGCTTTTGTTGACATCCCAGCATTGGTTGTGGTGTCTTGGAACATCAACAGCAGATGCAAGAGGATACCTAGCGTATAATATGTAGATGTGAAAGTCCACTGACAAGGTGCCTATATAACGCAGAGCAGTGCTTTGATCTAAATGCTGACTTCAGCATGCTAACATGCTGCTGTTTGTCCAACCCAAGTTCCCCAAAAAATGGTTGGCATTATTTGTTGATGCAAACCAGGGATACATTACATTTGAATGTTATTGTGTAGTGGATACGTTGAACCTTTACATTTCACCAATGCTGTGGTTAAGGTTTGGTTGTGTTTAGGCACAGAAACCTAGAAATGGTCATGTTTGGCTTAAAAAACCCAGTATTTGGGGCACAATCCTTTTGAAACACAGTGACAGGTCATTACACATACGTTTGGTGCTTAAAAATTAAAAAGACGCTGCAAATACAGCGATAACTTGCTAAATCACAACCAGTTCTTTTGTTTGTTGGTTTCAGTCAGCTCATATGCTACATCACTGTAAAAATGTTAATACCATACATATGAAATGTACCGTATCCGTGGTTCGCTGAACTTACAATGCCAACATTTTATTCTGGCGACTAGGCTGGTTTATCGGTTAATGTTATGTTCACCATCTTAGCTTAACATGTTAACATTTGCTACAACCAAACCACAGCTTGGGCTGATTGGAATGCCAATCGTTTTTGGTCAACAACAACAAAAAAAGAAAGAAACTGACCGGATGGTACTACATATAAAGTCAGAGGATCAACATAATTATTACAGTTCATCTTGAGAGGGACATGAATGTCTTAACCACATTTCCTGACAGCGAACACATTTGAGACATTTCACTCTAAAGCATAACATGTCAAACTAAGGATCTCACAAAATATAATTTCATAGAATCAGAAATATTGTACTGGATAGATAAAAAAGTAGCCTGGTGATGGCGCTAAAGGAAAAGTCAGAGGGTCACCAAAGTTAGAGGGATTCATGAATGTGCAAAATGTCATCTGTCTGTTTCAACCATCTTATAGTTTTAAAGATATTTCAGTCTGGAACAAAGGGGTGGACCTACCAACCCTGCCACCACTAGAGCCCTGCTGCTATTGTGGCTAAAAACAACCAAGTCAACCAGACCTTGCTGTGCCAAAAGTCAATGCTGACAAGATGAGCATGGATGCACAGGTTGTTGCCATGCAGTTGGCAAGTGAGTCCACTTACAGGAATAACAACTCTTATACTGCTGTTTTTTCAACTTGAATGAAAAATGTTAACGGCCACATCTACGATTTCAATGCTGTGTAGTAATTAAACAACTTTAAATTCACTTGGCACTAACAGTGTAAGAAGTTGAGCTACATTTGCAGGGTGAGAAGGTCGACAGATGAGAGGATGTTTACTGCTTATAGCAAGAGACAACACATCTGATTAACACTGCCTATCACATACACATACACAGTAGACACAGTAGACCCACTAAAAAGCAGAAACACAATCACACACACAGTTGAGGTGCCAGCTAATTATTTCAGCTGACATGTTAGCTTAGAGTCTGAGATAATCAACAACAGCAAGGAGTCGCTGAAGAGGATGGAAAGATGAGGGGAAGGAAGTAGTCTGAAGAAGCAAAGAGAGGGAAGGGGAGATGGCAAGAGTTTTGTAGAGGACAAGAGGAGACAGAGGAAGAGGTTTAGTAAAGGAAAGGAAGGAGAGGAGGCTGCACAGGCGAGTGCGTGTATGTGTGTGTGTGTGTGTGTGTGTGTTAGGGGGGTAAGAGACAAGAGAAGGTAGAAAAGAACTGACAATTTATGTTACAGAACTTGCACTTGCCATCCAGTTGGTGGAGATGTGCTACAACTTTAGAAATGTGCACACACAAAAACACCGGCAAAGATGGATGTGCATGCACGCACACACACGCGCATGCATGCAGGCTCGCATGCACTATTAAGGCTGAGGGAACATGAAGGCCACTGTGGTAAAAGGAGCTGTACAGCTGCTGGAACAAAAACAGAGACTGAACCTAAAGAGAAAGCGAGAATGACAGGGGTAGGACCACTTAATATTTACCACACTGAAAAACATTCTGAACCCTTTTCTTCTCTGTGTCAATTAACTCCACTGCTTTCATTATCTCATGTGTGCTCTTTGCTGCTGTAACCTCTAAAGTACTCCCTACAATGCATCACATGGTGCTGCGGTTCACACGTGTCACAGTGCACAGAATAAAACACCACTGTGCTGTCCTCTTGTTTAAGTTCAACTTCCTGTCTATTCAATTTTCCCTGCTGTATCCTTACATCCATATAACTACATTTACTAGATATTATAGTCATATACACGTAATTTGCAACAGCGACTACATTTTGGAAGAAACCTAATAGCACTTATTTGACGTTTCAGCCACACAGTTATCTCCAGAACATATCTGATCCCTGACAACATTTATTGTTTTTCAACTAAATCTGCTTGTAGCAACTACAGCGTGATTAATGCTCATATTTACACACTTCTGCTGCGTTTCATCAGTCGTTCAACATGCCCTATAGCTGACATCCCCTCAGCACTTGCCCTCGGGGGAATCCCTGCTGCCATCACAGGTGTCATTCCATTTGCCTACACTAAAGTGAACTTGGTGAGATTGATCCTTAGAGGACTGAGAGAGCAAGTGAGCAGCGACAGTCACTCTAGAGATGTGCATTGTAATTATGCATTTGGTGCAAGAAAATACATCCATTGTTAGGTGGCAGTGCCGTACATAAAACTCTGGTTGCTCACTCTGATAAAAGAAAAAAAAATTATACCTGACGCTTAGTTTTTAGTTTTAGTTTCTTCATAAAATCTTATTGATAGCTTGTTATATTACTGAAACATGTCATGTAACTAATATCAGTTAATATTAACTCGGATTGTTGCACTGTTCAGCTTGTGTAATTTCTTTATTCCCAACATTATTGATTGTGTATTGATAGCTGTTTTACCAGATATCTTAAACCTGCAGAAACAATAGTTATCATAATAATGCTACAGATTGCAAAGAGAAATGTCAACATCAGAAACTCATGCAGCTAATTACCAAGTGCTGGTGTGTTGCTGTTATCCACAGAGGATGCCTTCACCTCATTGAAATGAGTCTGCAGGTATTTCTGATGATTTGGAAAAAGCAGTAATGCTTAACTGGCGGCTGATCCATGACAATTTGGGCTGAAAGTGAACAAGGGCAGGTGTGTTCCATTCAATCCTTGCCCCCTCCCCCACTTTCTCTCTGTTCTCCAATTGGCCTTCTTGCAGGTAAGATGTTAGATAATACCAAAGGCTGATGATAAGTGAATGGGGGGAAGTGAAACTACTAATGAAACACAGCGTTGGTGGGAAAAGTTCATGGCCTTGGATACTAAAAAAGTCAAAGCTTGACATGTTTATTTCATCAGCTAAACTAAAACAACGCTCTTTCCTGAAGTGCTTTTATAGCCTACACCTAACAACATGTGGGACTCCATGTCCAGTATCCAGAAGAAAACTGTACATTTACAGATGGTGAATACTTTACATTTGTATGTTTCATACATATCATATCAATGTTGCTAAAGTGATGAAGTATATGATCTGACATTTTTATCTGGAGGTGAAGGGGATGGTTGATGGTGTGACATCTAGGTAAGATGTCTGCCAAGCTGCAGACCACTGTTTGAGACCAACAAACAAACAAAAAAAGTTGTGATTTTTAGGCACCAAACGTGGGGGTTTTGTAGTGGCCCCTCACTGCGTTTCCTGCTGGGATATTGGCACAGAAAACAGTTGTTTTTTACTGAGACGTTGCTGTTTGAGTTTGTTTGTTTGAGTTTGGAAAATGTCACAATCCCATTTTCCAGCAGGGCTTGTGCCAAAAAGTGGGCATTTTGAGTCAAATCATGATCTTTTCCTGACCATAACCAAGTGGTTTGTGTGCCCAAACCTAACCACATGTTAAACACAGCTTTTTTGAAACGTAGAGTCTCAAAGTATCCGTGACATAATAACAGAAATGTATCATATCTGTGGTTTGCAAACACGTATGAAACGCTGGCAATTACGTTGCAAAGTTCAAAAGGCAAAAAATGTTGCCACTGAACACAATCCAGACAGCAATAATATAAACATAATTTGTAGCACACAGGATTTTCTCCTGATACAGCCACAATCGAGATGATCAAACCTTCACTCTGTCTCATGCAGTTCATTCCCAAACAGATCTACTTGACTGCAGTTTGGACCTCTAAGAAAGGCTTAAATGTCACTGAGCATGCTCAGAAATGTCCTCCATGTTAACACTGCTGTCTGATGAGCTGAGAGGAACTGGCTATGTTCATCCTGATGACAGAATATGTAACCAAATGCAAGTGTTTTGTAAGTTTTTGGACAGCAACAGAAGAAATAAGATATTAGGCTTTCACACACACACACACACACACACACACACACACACACGCACACACTACTTGTTAGTGAGATACATTTACTGTTTTTTTATGGTCTCCTCAGTGAAATTATGGTCATTAATAAAAGCTAAAATAACATCAGCTCAATCCTTTGAAGATAAAGATGTGACAATCAAAACTTCATCCACACTTGAATATTTCTTTAACTGCATCTCTCAGAGGCTGAACTAATCTTATTTCAGCCCAATTCAAATCATAAAAAAATGAATAAGCATCAACTCTGCAGCATTAAAGTCAACAACAGTCAGCTGAACACAGCTTATCTCACATGGATGACTTTCTCGTAATGAAGGCACATCCCCTCAAAGTTAACACTGACAGACAAATCTTTCAGAACAATGACATTTTTAAATACTCAACATCACTGCGTGAATAATCCATCAAACATTAGGTCCAGAATTCCAATATTTTTTTATGTTTTACACTTGGTTGCAGAGCTCACTCCCACAGTGTTGAAGTAGATAAAGTTATACTGACTGACAATGTTTCGACGGAGATGCTTTTTCATGCCAAAGAAAACGTATCAGATAAAGAACCAAACAAGTCAAGTGTCTGTATTACTGCAAAGCTTTATGTGCCAGACATTATTTTACATACTGATCATGTGATCATGACCCTCTCACAGCAGGAGCTGTGAGACTGAGCTAAACAGTTCTGCCAAAGAAAGCCTGTCTGTCTGTCTTTTCTGTCTGTCTGTGTCTTGCAGTGCTGCTCTGCCACAGTCAGCTTGCTGTTGATGCTGCTTGAATGATGCATTTCAAATGGGATTAAAATCAATAATAACTGACATCCACAGGGCCAGCTACTGATGGTGATGCTGCTGCTGCTGCTGCACTGGTGGAAGATGTCTGAGTAGGAGTCATACATATTAATATGGACTGTGTGTCACCATTCATACCAATGACATGTCTGCAGACAGAATGGTGCTGGAGTCTCTGCAGTGACTGTGCAATGTAGAAGATGCTGAATGTATGTAATGATTTGTATAATCTGCTATTGTTCGCATGAGCCCCATTAGCCTCTGCTAATGAGGCTGCATGTCTCCCTGAGGTTCATGAATACACATGGAACATGAATCTAGACAGTAAGATTTTATTCAAGCGGCAACCTTCAGGGGCTGTAAAATGAATCCAACGCCGTTCTGTAACTTAAGTGCCCAAAACTGTTGTTCCTCAAATGGCCACTTGAGACTGGCTCCAAGAGCTAGTCAATCCCCGTACTCCCCCATGTTGAAATGCCCAACCTAACAGTAGAAATTAACATGTTTACAGACTGATACAAAATACAGTTTTTGTCTCTATGGCCTATTTCCCCATTCATGACAACTGTGCAGGGGGTGAATTTTCATATATCTCACTCATGTAAGACTTTTGCACAATAAAGAGCGGGGCTGCTTTGAGTGAGAGGTGGGGGCGATCAAATCGCTACCACAGCCGCAATGTTGGTTTGGTAACCATGCCATGACCCTAGATTCACAGGGTATAGGCATACAGTAGCTGTAGCTGTCACTATTTCATTTTTTTTTGGTTCATGAAAGTTAATCATAATGTTTGGTCTCCTAAAAAAAGTCTTGTTCAGTCTTTGGTTGAAAGACCCTCCAAAGAGTTGAATGTTCAGTTTTCATATAAGTATATTTTGTTGTAAAGGTTTTAAGCCTCTTTTTGCTGCAGAAAATCAGCACTAGCATTATCACAGTTAACCAGGGAATTCTGATCCAATCTCTAAGATTGGTATCGAGCCAATTATGGCATATTTTAACTAATTGGGATTGGCTATATTTAGCTAATTAAGCCCAATCTGAGCCTTTGTTTACAAATCAGCTGTCACACAGGTGTTTCTAGGTGCGTCTGTTGTTGATGTTCTGGCACGCCGTGTCAACTTCAGCCTGTTACATGTGTTGTGTCTTTTCAAAATACACTGCTGTTTTCACAGGAAATGTACAATTTGCATGCAGTCTCTTTCAAAATAAATGTATGTAGGTACAACACCAAGTATTGATTTATTTTCCTTCAACAACAAATGCACCTGGGTAGGTTTAGGCAACAAAAGTGCATGGTTAGGTTTAGGAAAAGATAACAGGCTTTGGCTTTACAATCATATGGGAAGCACACACTAGCTTCCTGGGTGTTTGTGGTTGTTGGACCCATCCACCACTCCTACCACCCACCAACCCCACTCTGACTTTTCACCCCATTAACTTACGTTGTCCTTCCCCCTGATGCTGTTAGGTGCTGTTACACACTGATGACACCTGGCCGCATATCATGCAGACATGAAAGGATGCCTTTTTTTGGTGGTGTCTGATGCAGAGGTCACTGCCCAAGCACCGGTATTCAAGACTTCTGAATGTGACCAGGTTGGTTTTTACCGTTGAAGCTTTCATGCACAGTGACACAGTGACACATCGAGTGCAATCATCATCACCTCCTCAACTCTCCGTCTCTCCTCTACTTCTCTCTCCGCTACAGCAAAATACCACATGTCTTTAAGGACAGCAAAACACTGTATGAACACTTGTTTCAGCTCAGTGTGAGAGTCTCTTGCAGTCAGACAACAGTCTGTCACACTCACCACACCACTTCAAGTACAACAAAAGCCAGTAAGTGAGCAAAAAGCCAACAAGAGTAATATATTAATGTAATCCATGCAAATGACGAACAGACAATGAAAATAAACAGCAGAATGCATTTAATTTAGGTAACAGAGGCTGCAGCAACAAACACTGGAGAATACTCTTATGAAGGGACAGAAAAATGCCCTTGAGGAGGCAACAAGGCCAAAAAGATTAAAGAGAGGGTTTGTTATTTGATATGTTGTTATTTTGTGAAAAATAAAATAAAAAAATAATTTAAGAACATTTTAGAGGTGGGATTTTTTAGCTGTTCAATTGTCAAACATAAGCTGTACACTGCATGGATTTAAAAAACTTTAAAATAGCCTCCTTGAAGTTGGCACTGTGCAGATGTATTAAGTAGGAAATTAGAAGTACTGGATTGGGACTTGGTCTCAGCAGATACTCAAGACTAGGATTAGAATCAGGGGAGAAAAAAAAATCTGGGTCGGGACATCCTTACAGTTAACCGTAAATGCTAACTAACTAGCATTAGGGTCATCTCCACCCTCTCATTCAAACATAGTCACTTTCAATTTAAAAAAAACAGTGGGCCTATGTAATTATTGACTGTCTGTAGTGTGTGTTTACAAGTGTCAGAAGTCATGAAAAAAGATCAGATAACGAGTAAAATAAGAAAACAGGAATGATATATTGTAAGAAAAAAAAATTGATTTAGAACATCTTGCCAAAAGACATTTTTAAAAAGCTTGAGTCATGTGCGTTGACCTAATAAATAAAGACAAGTAGAATTATGCCATAATTATGCCAATTATGCCAACAGATGGCAGTAGTATTAAAAGTACTTAAAACCTACATTAATAAAGCATAAGATCTGAAGACAAGATTAAAAGTGCAGAAATATTCACATCGAGATCAATATACACATTTAAATAAACCTCTCAATAGCAATTCGTTTTCATGAATGATTTAGAAACTGTGTCCACAGCTCAAATAACTGATGCCTGAAGGTTGTATTTTACCGTTCACAGATGGAAGTTATTAGTGTCAGGTGGTGCAGGTATTAGCAAATTGAACAGAAATAGTAACACGTTCTCAAAGATGAAAATGAAATTAAATAATTGGCTACCACACTGTACACATTTATAACCCTTTAATGTGTGGGCTGTTGACTGAATGTGTGTGCTGTTTTTCACACAGCACAGCACAACACAGCACAGCACAGCACAGCACAACACAGCACAGCACAGCACAGCACAGCACAACACAACACAACACAGCACAACACAACACAGCACAACACAGCCTACCGTCAGCCACAGAGCAGCTCCACAGGAAGACTCTGGGTTTAATAACAGATTGAAAGAACCGGTGATTTATTTGAAGCTATAGTCCAGCAAAGCAATCGTCTCCACAGGTAACTAGAAAGCGCTCAGTAAAGCTCAAATGATTCTCAGCATTTCCAGGCTGCAGCTTTAAATTCATCACTTACCCTGCTTGGTATGATTTGCTGATTAAATGATTTGTGAATATAGTCATGTTTTCCAGTGGACTTAGAAGTCCAAACTGTAACAATTTTCTTACATGAAGGCAGCAGTTATAGATAAAGTTCACAGTCTAATGATGGGGATCTCAGATCTAGGACAAATATTAAGTGGGGAGGTGTGGGGGTTCTCCCCCAGGAAATTTTGAGCCTTAAACATTTTACTTCCTAAATTCTGGCAAGTTTTTCTGCATCAGTTTATGGTGTAAATGTCTTTATTTATGTAAAGGAAATAAAATTTAGATGGCAGGTGACAAATCAAAATAAAATAAGAATATGAAAGAATATAATGTAGTAACACTCCACTCCTGTGGTTTTTAAAGACATGTGGAAGTGGGAAAACAATTCAGCGTCTGTCTGCACTCGCACTGGGCAGTTGGTGAACCTGAATCAGCATGTTGGAGGGAGACTGTGTGATTTTATGCCGGACTAGCTTATTTGTTAAACTTGTGGGTTATTACCTAAAGTAGGCTGGCTGTATTGAGATGTTTTAACAGTTTAATCTCATAACAGTAACAAACAATACCAATGGAAAACACTGTCCATACATAGCTGTCCATGCAGACAGGTCACAGGGAGACTGGGGTGCTCTGCAGAGCAGAGTGACTGTGACAAGAGACGTTGATGAGGGAGGGGCAGGGGCTGTCATGGTCTGGCAGAATTAAAACTCAAATGCGGTTATCAGATATTACAACATGCTTTTAATGGCGCATTAGTGAAACTAAAATATTAAATAAGAAAAAGAAATAGAAAAGAAATGTCTTGCAAAAAAGGGGACTTATCTAGTCAGAAGGCAAAAGGGCAGGTGTTTGAGCACCACCTGGGGTCTATCTGTGCACCTGCCTGAGAAACAGCAGTAAGTTGCTACATACGTATTTGTTGCCTGGAAGAACAGTGATAACTTACTACATCAAAACCAGTTTTGTCTGTTGGTGTTGAACAGTGGTCTACAATTTGGCAAGCTTCTCACTTAGATGCCACACCACCAACATCCCCTCCACCTCCAGATGACAAAGTCAGCTCGTATATTTCATCACTTCAGAAACACTGATATGATTCATATGAAATGCAGAAATGTAACATATTCATGGTTTGCAGAAATGTATGATGCCAACATTTTCTTCTCCTGACAACCAATTTCTTTATTCACCACGACAACGGGGTCACTCATCAAGAATTTGGGGATAAAACTACAATTTTACATTTTACAGAAAGCGAAACCCATTAATTCTGTCCAACTTGATTTGATTGTGTATCATTATGTGTCTGTGTGATTGCAGAAGAGAAGCAGACAGGAAAAATGGCCATTTCAATTAACATCAATCACTGTCATTTACACCAATGACATGTTAATGGATTCCGCATACACTGGTAGACTGTATGTCATGGAAATTGTCATTTATATTTAAATGCCATTTCTTTTCAACAGTCATCACCGTTACGCTCATTACAAGCCACACTGGGTAAAGCTGGCAGCTTCATACTTTAACTGTGAGCTGTAATCAATATCACTCAGTGCCATTTAAACCAACGAGAGGATCTCACATGTTAAATCTGTCACATTCACAGTCATCACTGCTGGTTATGTTTATTATATTGTTTCCTAAATTTGTTGCTACTGCATTATTGAATATTTTATTTGATGGCAGGACATTAAGCAAGGAACGTGATGACTTGAAAACACCATCATCATCCAAATCCCACCAGTCATCTCTAATCAGGTAAATCATTCCAGAGTGGTGTGGAAACCAACCTGATACATTAGCTAGAATTACCGCCTCGCGCTTGTATGCCTCCCAACCAGTCCAGTTACAGTTTAGAGACTCATATAATGTGTGTAGGGAAGACTTTAAAGTAATTTAATGAAATGTCTTAAGTGTATTTTTTGCAAAATGGAAGTTATCACTATATTGACATGTATGATTCCAGGGAATCATTTCCAGTGAGAGCGATGCTTTACAGAGGAGTACAGCGGACTGATGAAGAGCTTTGTCACATGGTTCAACGACACTCACATCAAGCTCATTATCAGCAAAACCAATGAGCCTCTGGTGGACAGTGTTGGGCAGCAGCATCACTACAAGTAAGGACATAACTAACTTAACTACATTTCTCAGTATCGTGATGATTATATCACTACTTTCTCAATTAAATAGCTTTGACTAAGGATAATAAAACTGAGGATAAGTAATGTGACTGATGCCAGCACCACACCACGCATGTGGATGATTTAAGTACTTCCATATGACATCACATACCAATTCTTCTCTGTATTCTGCTTGCTACTTTGCTATTGGTTTTTCTTGTCAAGATGTGCCCTACTCTGCCCCTGATTGGCTACGCTTCTTGACGCATCACTCACGTGTCTTGCACATAGACTGTATGTATTTATTGGATTTACAGTGGACATTAGAGAAATAGACACAACAAGGGTTGAGAAAAGAGCCAGAGAGAAAGAGAACAGTATTGAGAAGGAGGAGAGGAGAGAGAGTGACATACTAATGTCACAAGTTTTTTGCAGGACATGTTCTAACGTCCCAAAATAAAATAGAAATTTTCATTTAGGTCTTATTTTCATTGTTAATATTACTGTGTTTTGTTTATTATGGTTTTATTGACTTAAAAATACATTTTGGAATTCTGATATTGAATTACTGACAGTTAGATACCATACTGATGAGAAATGCATTAAGTAGGAAGAGGAAAGAGAAAGAGTAAAAGGCCGACTGATGACGTCATGTTATTGGCGGACATGTTCAAATGTCACAAAGTCTTTCAAAAAAAAAAAAATAGAAGAAAGTTTAAATTTAAGTCTGTTATTTTATAATAAACAGTTCAACTGAACATTTTTTGGCCTGCCATTTTTTTGGGCTGACAGTTTTTCTTAACACTAGAGGTAACACTGATTTTACATAAAGTCAAAAAATAAAAGTAGCTTTGCAAGGAGCAAGCTACTTTTGGTATTTTCTTGTAGCTGAGCTTGTAACATTTCTCTGGGGATAGCTTCAATATAGTGAAACTTCATTTTGATGTAGAGTAACTGGTAGCCTAGCTCACTACATTTTCCAAGTAGCCTGCCCAACGCTGGTGGATGACTACCAGAAGACTGGGATAGAACACAGAGTTGTATGACAGCAGACAATATTTTAAATGTGGATGTTGCTGCAAAGAAACTACAAAATCTAAAACATGGATGCTTCACACACATCCTCAACCCAGCAGCACAGAAGATCTATATCATCAGCACAGTTTCAAGGTGGACACACAAGATAAGTGTCATCAATTCAGTATCCAACCAAATGTCTGCCCTTCTGTTTCTGAGTTATGATGTTGAGTAATGGCCAGGAAAGTGTTTTTTCAGAACATTATGATGTCACAGTAAAGTTGACCTTTGACCCTTTGCACATAAAATGTCATCACTTCATCATTGTATTCTATCCTATTTAACAACATTTCATATTTTTGAGGAATGTTGTCATTATTAGTGTATGAATTCTTTGGAGTTGTTACAAAATCTAATCAGTTCATCCTCAAGTCCAAGAGGAGGTTTGTGCCAAATTTTAAGAAATTTTCCCCAGGCACTCCTGACATATCAAACTTACAAGAATGGGACGGACAACCTGAAAACATAATGCTTCCAGCCACGGCTGTCAACAGCACAGAGGTGTTGAAAAACAAAACAAAGCAACATGTGTTGAGTTGTCACATGTCTCTTCTCATAGTCAAAAGGGCTGAATTTCTCCAAGTTTCTGACAATACAGCAACTTATTTAGACTGAAACCTTCATTCTGTTGGGACTCAGTGGAACAAGACTGGCAACCACTGGTCTAAACTTAGATGTATCAACTCTGCCAAGATTACAGTCTCAGGAAACACTCCACTACACTTTTTTTTGGAATGTTTTGGCATTGAGCTGCTCAAACTTTAAAATTGGCCAAATCAATATTGGCACAAGATTGTAACCATCAGCAGGTTCACCCTTCAAAATATCCCAAAGGCGCTTTAACTGAATCAGACTACTGCAAAACTCAATTATCCCTCAACAACTGAAATGAAAACAAAAATCCTCATGGGGATGAAACAAAACAGCAGAACTAAGCTATCCAATAAAATGTAAAACATGCTCTGGATGTTTGCAATGCTTTGACATTGTGAGACACCGATTACACTGGAGTAAACCTTCTATTAAATGAACAAAAACTACAACCACCAGTTGTGTTACACAGCCTTGCCATTTGACCACTGTAGACTCTGGCTGCTCCATGCTGACAGAAGGGGTATGCGGAGTACAGCAGCTGGGATGTGACAAAACTGCTGCTGATCTGCAGCACTGAGACACGGGGGTGATGTATCTTGGTGTGTATGTAGCTGTTAGTTTTCTGACATATGTCATACCATTGTCATGTGTTGTTCTAAAGGGACAACCCTAGCCCAGTTGCCAGAAGAAAATGTTGGCATTATATGTTTCAATACATTTGTTTGTTGCATATGTATTATATCAATGTTTCTAATGTGACATAGTATATGAGCTGACCTTCTAATTGTGAGATACAACTGATGGTGGACGGTGTACACTTACATGAGACGCCTGCCAAGCTGCAGGCCACTGTTCGCAACTAACAAAAAACAGAACCGGTTGTGTTTTGGCTGGTCACCAGCAACTTTTTGGGCACCAAATGTGGATGTTTTGTAGTTGGGGAAGCTCCAACATGATCTTTCTTTGTGCCTATACCTAACCACACGTTAGCAACAGAGTTGTTTCAGCGTATTTGCTACATAATAATGTAAAAATGTAACATATCTGTTGTTTGCAGAAACATACAATGCCAACATCTATTCTGGGTATTGGGTTAAACAACCCAGCATGTTTGCAGCATTTGTGGGTCTAATGGACAATGTTCAGTTTAGAATTGTTATCGGAGCTATTATTGGTATGTTTCCATAGCGTACCCAAACATCTAAATGCATTCCATCTTATGAGCACTTTTGCTTTATTATATTACCATCTAGAGCAGACATATCTTATATTAGCTGTCATGTACTTTATTGGACCCCAATCATACACTATCATTATCTACAAGTCTTGACATCTATTTGGGGGAGGGCACACTGTGGAAATACATGCAAGCTCACACGGTGCCTGTCATTATTGCTGCTCTTTTCTCTGCGGTGATGGATATCTAAACATTACCATTGATATTAGTGCCACTGCAGCCTGAATCAATCCTTGTCCGGCTTCTCTGCTCGCTGTGAACGCAGCTCACCAGCAGCGTGGAATCTTCCTCAAAGGCTTCAAAGATCAAAGTCAAACAAAAATCATGTTTGCCTTTCATAAAAATTCAATTTAATAAGCCTTTGATCATGCACACTGCACTTCTCCAAATCAGTGATTTTTGGCTTTTGTCCAGAAAGCTCATTGTGTTTGCTCCCGTTTGATCGCAGGATTGCAGGCAATCAGTGATTTGGTGTGTGTACCTTGTTTGGAGCAGGGAAAATGGGATGGAAGTTTTCTGTTTGGCTCGACTGTGAAAAAAAAAAAAAAGCCTCCACAACCTGTGCTCAGCAGCTCTGATTAATGGGGAGTTTTTAATTTACATTTTAGGGAAGGTAGACTGAAAATGCAGTTCGCTTCTCACTTACACCTCACTGACATTTAAACATTCCCACATACAGTATTTGGGCAAATGTTCATGGCTCCACAGCTACTAGACAAGATTTATAGTGCTAATAATGAAGGGCGGCCAAATAGCATTAGGTAACACTGCAAAGGCCAAGTGTGCATTGTACTGCATTTTCAAGTGTAACAGCCATGGCTTTTTGCAGATTCATTTTCTATATATAGTATAAGACATTCAAATACAAAATATAATGATGCTCATCAATCATATTTATTCCCTTTATTTAAAAGCAGTTTTTCCAAGTTATTGAAAAAGAGAACACTTACTCACAGTTTGTTGTTTCACATATTAAGTGTCTGAAGCTGCTGTTCTTTTAAGACTAACTGCAACTGGTCTAAAAATCTTGATCACAACAGCACTTCATATGGATGTATAGAGAGTATATATTATTTCATTCAAGATGGGGATCTTCGTGTCATAGCTGCAACTATACTGTTATGCACTCAGCATCTTTGCTCTACTGTTTGACTGTTTATGAACTTGAGGTGTTGAGGGTTCTGTGCAGTATCTTAGCTGTTCCTAGGACTGCACTCTTCTGGACAGAGACCTCAGATGCACCTGGAATTTGCAGGAGCCACTTTCCCAGTTTGGGTGACACAGCCATATAACCAATGGGACTACTTTGGTCCTAAATTTCTACATCTGTTTCAGTTGTTCCTTCAGACCCTGGCACTTTTCAATATTTTCATGCTCTTTCTTCCCGATGTTAGCGTCAGCTGGGATTGTCACACCTACCACGACTGCCTTCTCCTGCTCCGTGTCAACCAACACTATGGGCTCTAGTTTTGCAGACCGGGCGAGGCGAGGGCGCAGCGCACCTGCGCTTCGCCAACTGGATGTGGCCAGGCGGATTTTGCAAGTTTGGCACACCATGTGCCTGGCGCAGCCACTCCTCTTTCCCACCTCCGTCCCTCCTACCTGCGCAAGTCGGAAAGACGGCATGGAGTGGGTTTTACACACATCACACCAATCAAATGAGCCCCTCTCCTCGCCCTTAAATGCGCCGCGAGAAGGCGTAATGAGAGTTTACTCAATTCGCCATAGCAGAAGAGAGCAGCAGCGTCAGACGGCCAAACTTCTCCCAGGAGGAAACTGATGTTTTGGTCCGGGAGGTCCAAGCTCGCAGTGTCCGAATATACGGAACTGCGAGCAGACCTCCACGGGCTGATGATGCAAAGGTAGCCTGGGAGGAGGTCACCACAATTGTAAATCAATGTTGCGTTTCTCTCGTGCGCGCGCGCTCTCTCTTTCTCTCTCGCAGTCTCACTCTGTTTCTTTTCTTTTGACTTTTCTAAGATGACAGATGCTGAATATATACTCCCTATCTGATGCTGTGGCTGTTTGTGGTTGGCTGAGAGGGATGTGAACTCATTAGTTTGCAGCTGTGTTAATCAAATCAGGTTGGGTTTCCATTACGCGTGCCAAACGTGCCAAACGGTGCCAATCCCCTTTGATCTGACATCAGATGTGACGGGACAGTCGATATAGAGATACATTTATGTGCTGATTGCAGATAGTTGCATTGAATAGTGTTTTTTTGGGTATTTATTGCATTGTTAATGTGCCTGATATTCTGGAAACCTGCCTGTGAGGTTTTGGTGACGTGTGCGCACTGTCCGCCGGTCAGCCAAACTTCGGCTTACACCGGCTGCGCTCCACCTGCGTTGACAGTAGACCTGGTTTCAGCTGGCGAGCTTTTAGCGCACCTTCGGCGAAGCCTTTTGGCACGAAACTCTCACTGTGCCAAGCTGGATCTGTCGACACCTCCCCCTGCTGCGCCGCCACACCCATCTCAGCGCACCTCGGTCTGCCAAACTACCAAGCTGAGCGCACCTCGGGTTGCGCTGCTCGAAACTACCTCTGCGCGGGGTTCGCCACCCTGCGCCGCGCCGGGAAACTAGAGCCCTATGTCTGTATTGATTCATAAAATCAGAGATTGATCTTTTAATATATGGTTTTTCCCATGGATGTGAGAAGCTGTTAATCTCGCCAGCAGTAAACAGGTACTGGCGCCAAATTATTAATGACTGTGGTATTGAGAAGCTGCGACGTTACTAGATCTTTTATCTGAAACTGTTAGCTTACTTGTTCATGATTTGGTGTAATGTATTATTATCATTATCATTATGCTGCAGCAGCCTCCCCTCCTGTTGTCTGTGCGTCGGGGCTGCTGCGCCATGTGGTGAAGAGTTGACGACAACTTGAGCTCATGACAACTACACTTGTTACTGTAAGTGCAATAAAACCTCCACGAGGAAAAAAAGCCAATACTTTATCACTGCACCTGTTCAGCAACATGTAAACATGTAGAAAAGTGATATTTAAGTTTGCTCTGTCCTCAGTCTCTCATCCACCGCTGCTAATATTATGTTATAAACAAACACAGAGCGCTTTCCAGCCAATAGCTAATAATTAAGCTGAAACAACAACAACTGTTTATGTCTGACGGTTTTGCTTAATTTGCTACGTATGTAAATTTACAGTATTAGTTCTCTGAGAATCTCTTTCACATACTAGCAAAAATTGGTTTTGTAACTGAAATATCCCCAATCGGATCACATTGAAATGAAAATCCAATCAAATTACACTACCATAAACTGTCTCCAATGTTGTTTCCCTGAATTTGGCAGTGGTGAGGACGATGAGAGTGCAGATGAGCAGCATCAGCTGGTGGGGTGGCTGGTCTGAGATGATCTCGCTAGTGGAGGTGCTGGAAGTAGAGGTCATGAGCTCACGTACCGCGGTTGTGAGGTTGGATGGATGTACTGCCAAATTAATAGAGACAACACTGAAGACGGCTTATGGCAGTGAAATAAACATTCAATTCATGGCCAACAGCTCTGGTGGACATTCCTGCATTCAGGAATGAGGGATGCCAATGGCATGCTCCCTCAAAAGTTGCAACATCTGTGGCATTGTGTCGTGTGACAAAACTGCACGTTTTAGAGAGGCATTTAATTGTGCCTGCCCGAAGGCACACCTGTGTAGTAATGATGCTGTTAAATCAGTATCTTGATATGCCACACCTGTCAGGTGGGTTATCTTGGAAAAGGAGAAGTGCTTACTAACACTGATTTTTACAAATGTGTGACCAAAATTTGAGAGAATATATATTTATTGAGTGCATGAAAAAGTCTGAGATCTTTAACTTAAACCTATGAAAAATGGGAGCAAAAACACAAGTTTTACATTTAAATTTTTGTTCATAGTTTTGCTGTTGTTAGATGGGGTCCGCCTTTAACTTCAACTCAACAAGAATTGTCTTAGTTTTTGGATTCTTTGTTCAGTTCATTCCTTTCACCTTTGTTCTACATTGAGTTTTCATGCTGGACCCATGATTAGTTGCCTTGAAAACACGTAATGTTCTATTAGTTGCTGAAATGCACAAATGTACAAACTGAGACAAGCCCTGCTGGAAGTGAGAGCTCATGACTAATTATCCTGAAATTGAGCTCATCTAATGTCTAATATTTCAGAGGACTCCCACTCCACACTGTGTGTGAAGAAGACACAAAATCTCATCAGTCTGCTTATATTTTTGTGATGCGTTAACACAAGTTTCATTGCTCAGTGGAGGTATGAGAGCACCTCTAATTGATATCAGTGAACTATCAACATCTCCGACTTACATTCGTTCTGATTGGGCCGGTGCCTGGCAGAGATAATAGTATTCCTGTTTGTTCAGGAGATGAGCTGTTCTCAGGGGAGCCAGAGAAATGCAAATGGTGTGATAATGTCACCAGAGGGGTCCTGAAGCCTACTGAGATCACACACCGTCATTAGAAATCTACCAAGATTGCTTCCTCCCTCACTGCTGAGAGCAATACTACACTTGAAATGAGTTCAGATTTTTTTCACAGCTCAAAGTATTTTTTTTACTACCTGCATGAATTCAAAGTTACAGTTACATTAAGTAAAACACTACTACTCTGTTTCTTCCCTGTCAGAGAATTTTATAACTGAAAAGAAGATGCAGTCACTAAAGTAATATCCTGCCTTTTCAGACAGAGAAAATGACTGATGTATTGACCAGTCTGCCAGCGAATAAGAGGCATTATTTCAACTGGAACTGTTCCATCTTTAAGATTATTAAGAATAATATGATTAATAGACACTTCCCCTTTCTGTACATGAACTGTGTGTTGTGTGATGTTAGCCTGCACTTGACCCACTGACTCTGCTGGTGGTCACCACTCCCATATAGATTGTCCTCCAGGGACGAATGACAGCACCAGTTGTTCACCCACAGCCCAAAAACGGCATTTGTTTACATTGAAGTGACAGTGCCCTCTAGTTGCCATAGTAATAATGATGGGCGCAAAAGAGGAAGTCAGGTGAGGCTGTTACAGAGCAACAAAGTGGAGGCCTCTTTGAGTGGATGGGTCAAAAAAACATTGAACATTAACTTAGTCAATCGAGGAATCAGAGTCAGAATCAGCTTCACTGGCCAAATATCTGTGCAACAGAATAGACAGCTTTAAAGGGATAGTGCACCCAAAAATGAAAATTCAGCCATTATCTACTCACCCATATGCCGACGGAGGCCCTGGTGAAGTTTAGAGTGCTCACATCCCTTGTGGAGATCGACGGGGGGAACGGACAGCACACCTAATGGCAGACGGCGCCCCAGACTAACGTCCAAGAACACAAAATTGAATCCACAAAGTATCTCCATACTGTTGATCCGTAGTGATCCAAGTGTGCTGCAGCCGCGACATAAAAAGTTGTTTCGAAAAATGTCATATGAACTCTGTTTTTAGCCTCACTGTAGCCTGTAGCTCTGACTGCTTCTCTGTGCTCCGCGCTCACGTGTGCGCGCTCAGGGTGATCGGTGATGCACGGTCTCTGAAGAGCAGCAGTCTCGTCAGTACTGATGTCCAGATTCTCAAGTGCAGGCATCGCCAATTCCCAGTCTGAGCAGCAAAGACTTTCCTCATCCGTTGGCATTGCTTTGCATTTGAAACAACTACACCACCAGGTTTCCAGTGCTCGACTCCGGTATTCTGCGGCTGGCTGAGGGTTAGGCTCATGAGCTGCGGCGGCTGCTTCGTCCAGTAGCCTGAGTTCCGTCCGTATACTCGGGCTCAAACAAATACGGCTCAACAAAGAAATGCTGTTCCTCCTCAATTTCAAAGTCTTCAGACATGTTGGGCTGTCCTTTGCTAAAAGACCGTAGTGCAAATGATCTTTTAGCTCTGTGGTTACTGTTGTCTCCCCCTGCGGTGCACGTGTCACGTGATGTAAACACGGGTGAGCAAAGATCATGCTTTCGCTGGTCGCGTGCAAGCACGCACACGTGAGTGCAGAGCACAGAGAAGCAGTCAGAGCTACAGGCTACAGTGAGGCTAAAAACAGAGTTCATATGATGTTTTTCGAAACAACTTTTTATGTCGCGGCTGCAGCACACTTGGATCACTACGGATGAGCAGTATGGAGATACTTTGTGGATTCAATTTTGTGTTCTTGGACGTTAGTCTGGGGCGCGTCTGCCATTAGGTGTGCTATCCGCTCCGCCCGCCGATCTCCGCAAGGGATGTGAGCACTCTAAAAGTTCACCAGGGCCTCCATCGGTATATGGGTGAGAAGATAATGGCTGAATTTTGTACAATATATCAGCCCTGACTCACTCTAAACTCATCAAATATCGCCACTTTGTCAGTGATCTCTGCATCAGACACCAACACACAGAGGCATCCTTAGCCGCAGTATGACACACAGCGGGGGACGGCAGTTTAATTTGTGATGCTGCCTGCAACTAATGTAGTATAACAGTGAGAACATTCATGAGGGGGGTGGAAGGGGAGCTTGATGGGTTAAACAAACGGACTTTTATACGGGAGCTTGGTGTTTATTTTCCATGTGAAACCAAAAGTCAATTGAGTTATTAGTGTGCTAGTATGTGTAGCATGCTAGGCTTGTGATGTATGGCACATCACATATGTCAAGTGACATGACATTACCTTAGTAACAACCAGTGTTGGGCAAGTTACTCTGAAAATGTAATTTATAACATGTTACTAATTACCTTCATTTAAAAGTACTAAGTCCCTTTACAATATTATTCTTGTGTCAAGTAATAAGATACTTATTACATTACTTTTGCTTTGCTTTCACCAAATTGACCTAATGTTAATTTCAAAGCACAGAGGCTCCAGTTTATTTCTTTTGTAATGTGTTACCCTGAACACTGGTAACAATTGTACCTTTGTAAAGGCAAGCCATGATGTTTTTTCCTTAACCTCACCATGTGTTTTTGTTGCCTTAACCTAAGGAAATATACCTAAAAACGAGTTTTACCTACGTTGTAAGTTTATTTTTTCTAAAAAAAAATAACTGAATGCATTTAACAAGCAGAAACTGTACATTTCCTGTGAAAATGGAAATGGATTTTAAAAAGACACAATGCATGTCACAAGTGTGAATTGAAATGCCGTCCATGAATGTCCAAATCTGATGCAGGAGGGTATCTAACACATCATATTTTGACATGTATGTCCACTGAAAAAGCAACTGTAATTGACAAGCTATGATGACAACGGGTTAGATAGATAGACAGGTAGTCCTTTCTTTGTTCACCATTGAAGCATGTGAGTTTTTTCATAAATTCAGCATAACACAAGCTGAATAACTGACACATATAATACACCCACACAGGTGCGTTACTTGTGTTCCCAGTCAAACAAAGTTGAATTGGCTTGTTAAGAAAAGCCTTAAGAAGTTATTTGTTGTATGTTCTATTCTATGTGGAACTGGTTTTGACAGTGGGAAGCTGTAATTATATTCGAGGACTAACATATATTAATTCAATAGCAGAGAAAGATATTGTATATGTAACCTAGATCCATTTCAATAAAAATCACAGGGTGTCAAACATCATCATTGGTGCAATAGTGTCTGAGCATGCTAGACAGATGTTCCCCTTCCCAGCATGCCCTGCAGGACCCCCTGTGGTGACTTCATCACCCTATTACAGATTCCACACTCATCTACTGACGAACTGCAGCACCATTACTGCTGCCAGTCACCATCCTAATCAAACTGAGGTTCAGGCGTACAGCAGGGGTGTGACACACACACACACACACACACACACACACACACACACACACACACACACACACCTGTGCCGGTTCCTAACCACAGGGATCAGTTGTTTGCCCTCGGTTTTCCTTGTAAACTAACGACTCGGTTGAAAGGCTTATTTGAAAGATTTCAGATTGTCGCTGAGGTGACTCGAGGGGGTTGTGGAAAATTGTGCACTCCCGACAGGGTGTCTGTGTGTGTGGGTTTGTGTGTGTGTATCCTGGCTAGGTGAAGACAATCAGAGTCATCAGTCAGATCACTTCATCTCATCTCCGTCTCAGTGTGACTCTGGAAGCAGAAGCCAGGTCACAGCAGAGAGAGAGAATGTGTGGATGTGTGTTCAACATTTAAACAGTATGTTTTAAAGCATTGTGTTACAGTGTGTGCATGTTTTTGTGAGAAACAGTCTAATTATGTGACTGAGTTTGTTTTTGTGATCTGACCCTGTTTAATTATATCCCTGAATGTCACTCGTGTGTGTGTATACATGTATAAACTAACAATCCAATCATGTGCCTGTTTGGGAATACTGAATTTAAATAATTTTACAAGTTAAATTATGAGCGCTGCTGCTGTTTATACAGGATTGTCTATGTGTATAACTGTGTGTGTGTGTGGTTGTCTTTTGGAGTAAATCTTGAATAATTTTACATAATCCCTGAATGAAGACAGCACAGAGGAAACGAAGCCGACATTTGAAACACCAATCAGCTCTCTGCAGAGAACGTGTTTTCTGCTGGCTAATGCTAATGTGTGTGTGTGTGTGTGTGTGTGTGTGTGTGTGTGTGCGCGCGCGTGTGTGTGTTAGCAGCTTCATTCCAAAATGCTACATGTCAGATAAAAGAAAAAAAAGAAGATTATAACAATTTGATTATTATAAAAATCATGTCAAGTTCTACAAGAGAGTGTTTACAGCCTGGTCTCCAGATGAAAATGTTGTCATTGCAGGTTTCTGCAAACCACAAACAAGCTTCATTCTTACATTTTATACATATAATATAAACATTTTTAAACTGATGTAGAAGTATATGAGCTGGCTTTGTCATCTGGAGGTGGAGGTGATAGTGGATGGTATGTTACCTGGGTGAGATGGCTGCCATGCTGCAGACTACTGCAGACCAGTGTTTGAGACTAACCAACAACAAAACTGTTTGTGTTTAACGCGTCCTCATATAACTGTTAGGGCTGTCAAAATTGCTCAAAAATGACGTTCGAATATTCCTTCTAAAAATAACTCATAGGTTCGAACCATTCGAATTTTTTTTTTTGCATCATGTCCACAAGAGGGCAAACTAATACAAGGAAACATACTTGTATATTAATACAAGGAAACATAACTACTTGTAGGTATTTTTATTTCAACATAAATGTCTTTGAAAACATTTACATACCTACACATTCAAACACATAAAACAATAATCTATAACATTACGTTATAAACGACCGCGGACCTCTCACTCGCCCCCCCTCTCTGACCCGTCACGCCAGGGCCACACCGCCTGCGGAAGCGCTGCGAATAGTCTCAAAGCACCTTGAAGCGAAGCCAGTTTCCTTTCGGCACCCATGTTAACCGATTGTGTCATCCACACCGTGGCCGGCTGTGATCGTTTCAGCGTCTGGTCTATTTTCTGCGCGAGCCGCGAGCGAATGTGTCAAACAGTGCGTTCACTGCAGCGGCCCAGGCCAACGCCCACTCGGAAAGAGGTGGTGTTTTTTTCCCTCCACAATCAAATATCAATTTTCACATTCGAAGGTCCATTTTTTGTTTTTTTAAATTCGAATTTAAATTTGAATTTAGAATATTCGTTGACAGCCCTAATAACTGTTCATACCTAGGAGAACTTACAATGGTAATGTTTCATACTTTTTATTGATCTTAATGCCCTCCTGCATCGTATATTAAAAGTAAACGTTGATGGATTTAGTGGAACGTTCGTTTTTCAAGGTCAAAAGCAAAATTTCAACATCCTACAGCTACATAGTCTTGGTGAAATTATGTTAATATCAGTTTGACTACTATTAACAGAAACATGTTCGATCTGTTGATAATCCTAAAATATCATTCCTGGATCGAGACAAAAAGTAAACACGACTGTGCTGTCAGCTGCTGTTTTAACAAAGTGTGTACAAGCCACATCAGTTCAGTGAGGTAGCCGTCACAGGCTGCTCATGCAGGCAGTGTGTCCTTGGCGTTACTTAATTACAATGTGCCAATGCACGTTTTGCAAATGGACGTATTTCCATAATTGATGACATCGATTATGTTGATGAATCGCCCCAGGCCCCATAATGGGTAAAAGTAAAGGATCATTCAGAATATGAAGCTGCACCAAGAAATTACTGATGCAGGGGAAAAGGCGATGATACTGAGCTACAAATAACGGAGAAACAGAGTCTCTCAACAATTAAACATTTCTATGCTAGGTTGACGATCCGCCCTCACAACCAACATGCAAACATCTATGTGTGCAATGTTTTACAGCTTCAGAGAGTACCATCAGGTTCAGGAATGGATGGGAAACTTACTAACACTGGGGGAATAGGGCTGGAGGATCTAAGACTTTTTAGAATGCAGAGGTGTTTGCACAAGTATGCCAGCACGTCATCTGGATGAGGACATGGAGTGAAGATTACATAAAGGCCAACAGCCAAGGAATGTTTCAAGCTTGAACTCAGTCTGAGTCCTGATTTGCATCATGGTTTTCATGGAAAAACAAATTTGTATGTGCAGAAAATGTAATGATAATATGTTTTATAACCTAATTTACTGACTTTGGTTGGATTAAAAACATTTTGGGGTACGAGCAGTGTTGGGCAAGCTACTTGAAAGTGTAGTGAGCTAAGCTACTAGTTACTCTAATATTAAATGAATTCGCTACATCAAAGCTATCACCCTCAGAAATGTAGCAAGCTAAGCTACAGCAAAATGAAAGTAACTAGTGCAACTACATCCAAGCTTTTTACTAAACTGAACCAACTTCGTGCCAAGTCAGTGTTATCTTACTGATCAATAAAACTGTCAGTCAAACAGATAGGCAGGTAAAAAAGTTAAGTTCAATTGTTTATTGAACAGTGAGCTGCACTAACTCCCAACACGACTCAAACCACAACAGCAAGAATGAAGACCTGCTTCAAACAGTCACAACATGGTCAAAAGCGTACATGCGTGTATGTATGTCTATGTACACTGTAAAAAATATTTATTTCTAGTCTAGGGACTGCTGTACAGACCGTTGGTCTTTCTTACCCTAACCCTGGTTATTTTCTGAAAGCACAGAGCAAAGAAATGTTTTTTTTTTCTCCCTCAGTCTGCTGTCAGCAGGAGCGGCGGCTGCAGCGGGGATTTCAGCACCACGGACGGCGTGCGTAAAAAGACTTGACAAGCGTCTCCTTTAAATGTGTTTGCTGCTAGTGAAATTATACATCATAAATGACGACAGTGACATATTTTCAAAAAAAAACAATGAGTTGAATGCAGGAAACTCGATATGGACTTGAAAATCAATTTCGGAGTGGGGTCGTTCAGAACTGCAGGGTTTCGGAACGGCGGTGTTTGGGAACGGAGGGCTGTCCCCCGTCAGCTTCATGTGGAAGTGACTCTGTGTGGTTGCGGTGACAGTTTTATTTCAGTCCATAACAGAAATCCCCGCCTCGTTTGAGCTTCAGAAATGATTTTGGAAATGTAGCTTGTGTGGACACTACCGCGCTAAGTGATCAATAAAAGAGCTTAACTACTGAGAAGTTACTTGATTCAGAAAACAGCGACGCTACCACCAAGCTACTGAGAAATGTAGTTGAACTACAAACGTCCGCTACTGTAGTGACGCTACTGCCCAACACTGGGTACGAGTACCCCCTAAGTGCACATATACATTCAAAACAGGTCATATCTGATGGTTATATGTGGGGAAAAAAAAAAAAAAAATACTAGAAAACTGATATTTATACAAAAATTATATGAGTATATTATGTTCAGAAGGAGACAGATGTACTGAACGCTGAATTGACCTTGATCGACTAAGTATATAATGGCATACTTTAAATATGTTTTTTGTCTCAAGGTCATAATTTTCCCTTGGTCAAACCACAGATTGACTGGACTATTAGGTTTAGGAAAAGAAACATGGTGATGATGACACATCTTAAAATGAATCAAAGTTCTTATGCTTCATTGATGGCTGATGGTTCATTGTCCTGTTTTGTGACCCATCTTTTTTGTTTTTTTTTGGCTATTTTAATGTTTGCACTGTTTGCTCTGTTTTCTTATCGTTGTTTTCTACATCTATTCTATATTTATTATTGATGTTGTTTTAACTCTGTACCCACCTATGTGCAGCACTTTGGTTGACTGCCGTCGTTTTAAATGTGCTCTAGAAATAAATCCTGACTTGACTTGACTTGACTTGACTTGACTTGACTACCATCCCAGCCTCCAACGTCTGGAGACTACGTACCTCTTTATTCTTTACTACGGCATTAGTCACGTGATTGCAGCCTTACAAAATACGTGAATTATGCACAAATTACTAGCATTACTACCTTGGATATGTACGCATTTTGGTGAATCACTTTTTGTAGGTTAACATATGAGCAGTGCATGAGAACAATCTGGTTTTACTGAGCTCTGTTTTCTTGCAGCAGGGATAGTACAATGAAAAGTGATTGTTTTTCTAAGCCTTTACTGCATTATCTGCTGTGATTGTGCCCCCCAAATTGAGTATTTTTAGCTGAAACGCAATGTTTTCATCACATTCTCACCCAAACCTGTCACATATTGCAGCTTTGTCAGTGGACTGTCATATCTACATATTATGCACTAGGTATCTTTCTGTCTCTGCTGCTGATGTTCTGGGATGCCACAACCAATGCCGGGATGTCAACAAAAGCACATGGTTAGGTTTAGAAAAAACACATCATGGTTTGGCTGTTCATTTATATGGGAAGTGAACAGTGGGCTCCTGGTTGTTGGATTCATCCACCACCCCTCCCAGTCACCGTACAGGAACTTTGCATCTCGTTATATTGTGCTGTTACTGGCAGTGTTTCAACTTGACGCCATCCGGCAGCATATCATACCACTGCAACAGCTGCCTTCCAGCCGGGTTATGAAGTGACGCCACCTGTCGAGGCATATCATACTGACATGACAGGTCACATCCAGCCAATCGGCGACGTATCACAACACCATAAGTTTTATCAGGCCGCATTACAAACTGATCATACCTCTGCGAAAGGTAGCTTTTGGCATTGGTGTCTGACACCGCAATCACTGACAAAGAGGCAGTATTAGACGACCTCGTATGAACCTAACCACTCGTTAGCCACAGCGTAAAATTTCAGTGTATGTGGTTTGCAGAAATGCACAATGGCCTCATTTTTTTCTGGCAATTGTGTTTGTGTTTTGTATTCTTGTAATTTCCTCCTTAAAGAACAAAAGTAAATTCTAAATAACTGAAGGCAAAACTATTAGTTTATACCAGCAGGGCGCGGACAGTGAGAGCTTCAAATAAACGTGCACAACAGAAGCCACTTCAGAATCTCTCTCTCTCCCAGAGTTTGTATGTGTGTGTGTGTGTGTGTGTGTGTGTGTGTGTGTGTGTGTGTGTGTATGAGGGGTCAAACGTTTCACCCAACCACACTACAACGCGTCACTTGCGCCTACTTAGGACACATCAGATCTAATCAAACCGCGTGAGCACATGCCTACATTTTACATAGGGTTACTATGGAGACACGAGTGTTACACACACGCCCGCTACATGACGCGCAGGCGTTGTGCGCTCCACTCACACGACGCGCTCACACGTCTTATCAGTATGCGTGCACAGCGTTACAAATGCTACACATACACTACACCTGCGTGTCTACGCACGCACGTCCGATTAGCAGAGTTAGCATAGCGATGCTACGTGTCACACGTCCGTAACACGACGCGTTGTTGCTTCAACAGCTGACACTTTTGACCCCTATGATTACATGACGTGTCTACGCACGCACGTCTAATAACCACACATCTAGGCGTGTGCAGGCATTGCACGCGCATTGCATGTGTAACAAGTACACAGTGAATGCACGCGCAGTGCACGCGAAGCAAGTACACGGTGATGGTTGCACACGCAATTTACACGTATCAAGTACACAGTGAATGCAGTGTGTGTGTGTTCGCTGATACGTTTGACCCCTCATAGTGTGTGTGTGGGTGTGTGTGTGCGTGTGTGTGTGTGTGTGTGTGTGTGTTAGTTTGAGTGAATGGGTTAATAGTTTCTGAAGTTGACTTGACTGTTCTATTCACCAACATATTAAATATTACTGCTGGTGTTACATGGATTGTGCCCTCGTTTTACACAGTAAGGCAGAGTTGTCATGACAATAAAGCTTGTGCAACTGAATAAGAAATATGCTCACGTGTAAACAGACAGACAGACAGCTTTTATTGAAGTTTGAATACTTACACACACAAACATAAGTACAAGGAAAATGCTAAAAACTAAGCACACAAATACATGCGCCTACACACACACACACACACACACACACACACCTGACACAGATAAGCGCTCTTATTGCTGTTTCTACAAACATAGGCTGCCGTTTGTTGTTGACAAGAGGATTATCATGTCAATAAGAAACAGCAGCAGCAGAAAGGAGGAGCAGGAGAAAAAGGAGGAGGAGGAGGAGGAAGATGGCAATGACATACAGAAGAACAGGAGGACAAAGAGAATGAATGACTGACAGAGAAAAGGAAAACTGAGCATCTTTGTTGATAACACTAACTGTAGTTTCTGTGCCGCTGCTGTCGCTGTCTTTGTTAGACTCTGTCTGATTGGGTGCTGTCGACGGCTTAGATGCATTAACATAAGCTGGCGAGCTGCTCAGTGCCACTGCTGCACGTACTGGAAGTTGCTTCACATGAAAGAGTCAAATAAACGGCAGAATTGTGGTGTCAAATGCACCATGAGAGGAGACGTGCGGGACAGAGACACCAAACAAACTGCCAGACAAGAACTTTACTGTCCACTGTTAATCTATTTTAGATTCAGTCTTAGTCTAAAGATGCCTCTTAATTTTAGTCACAGTTAAGTCATTTTTATCCTTCATAGTTTTAGTCCAGTATTAGTTGAAAATCAAGATGACAGGTTGTATCAAGTATTGAAATTTCATTTAGACCAAATATTTTTCACAATTACTAATGATTTTGACAAATTTATTTCTTTCTATTCATTTCTTCAGAAAGCAAAGTTTTGGGCAAGTTTAAAGGAAGATTTCTGAGCATGTAGTTACTGAACATTATTTTAAAAAGCTCAAAATCTTCAACTTTAATCCCAAAAGTAACAAATTTGACAACTAATATTTGTACCCACATTCATTGTTAACTCTGACTTATCCATCTCACTGTTGAGAAGCTGAAAAAAACCCCCCCTTTATTTTAGCCTGTATTCTTTCTAAATCTGCATGCCCTCTCACAGAGTAGGTGATTAAAACTGGACTTTGCCCGGTAGCTGGCAGCTGCTCGTTCTGCTGTACTTCAGCAGCTATCAAGCGGAGCTAGCTGCTAACAACATTCAACAGACTCTCCATCCACAGTCAGACACACAGGGCTGCTTATTTACTGCCAAATTACAGTCCACAACTTGTGGTAATAGCTGAGACTGCTCCGCTGTGGGTGCTTCATCCTGGTACCTGATTTTTTTATCCTCAATATTTTTCTTGAAGAATTAACGAGAACCCAATAATGTTCCAAACACACAAAAACACACACACACACACACACACAAATAATTGTAAAGGTGGATTTCTACATTAAATGCACTCATAAATTATTAGTAAAACAAACACACACACACACACACACACAAAAAAAAAGAAACAAAACAAACAAAAGAAAAACCAATTAGGATACTCATAGTAAGAACTAATACACTTACTATAGTAAGTAATAGATAATTATTATTTTTTCATCACCAGTTAACTCGAATCAACAATAAAGTGATACTTTAAAACACACTGCATATATTTTTTGCATTGTATCCGTCACTGCAACTCAAAATTTGCTCAATGTCTGATAAACCTCTGGAAAACAGTATGTTGAAAATCTCCTGCATTGAATATGTGATCAATAAAATGCACTATAAGTACGGCTGCCAAACAATACAATTTTGAATTAAATGTTTAAATGAAATCACAATTAATCACTGAATTTCAATAGTTGATCACGATGAATTTCATTTTTATCGAATGTTTAAAATTCTATTATTTCATATTTCAAAGACTTTTGAAGTTCATATTAACAAGGTAAAGTAATTCTTACCAGAGTGTCTTGATCGGAAATCATACTGATGCACGGTTTAAAGCTTTTACATAACGTGGGGTGCCTGTTAGAGTCACGTCTGACTAATAATTTTAAAATAGAGAGAAAATTGCTCTGTCAAACAATAGGCCACAAAACAATGAAGCACTCAGCAAATCATGAAATATATCACCAAAAGCCAGCACTGCACAAACAGACCGCAGCTCTGTTCATTTCAAAAGGTATATTCAATCAGCAAACAAACAAACAAAGCAATCGTGGTGTGTGTGAATGTGTGTTAACAATCTCAAGAGTTCAGCCCACTCAGTCCGTTTTTGTTTTCCTGATGACCCTTCACAGTTCAGTCTCAATCCAGTTTTTAACCACCAAAAGAAAATAGAACTTAAAAGTCTGCTCAGCATTTTACTGTGGATCTCCACAAATCAGGAAAGCAAAATATCATCTATGTTCACAGTTCAATGACAGGAAGTTATATACAATATATACACCTGGTACTCACAGTCAGTCAGGTTTACAGTGTCAGATTAAACTCTTTCAAGACTGCAACTTCATGAGTGGACTAAACAACACAGACTTAGATCATGCTCTGATGCTGAGGGTAAAGCTAGCATTCTCTTCTTCACTGACCAACAGCGGTGGCTCTGAGAGACACTAATAGGTTTCTCTCTGTAGGTTTTTTAATAGTGAATAACCTATTATAAAAGCACATTGGTGTCTTATTTCCATCACTGCGGCAGCAGGAAGCAGAGAGACACGGCGGCGCCTTGACTAAAGTGTGGCAGAAAAAAAAAAAAATTGCAGCTCATGATAAATGCAGTAAAAAAAAAAGCATTATGATTGGACCTTAATCACATTGCGATTAACATGTTAATGCTCACAACACCAATTATAAGCTGAATGTTTCATTAGGAAATCAAATTAGAACAATATTTACTTATTCAAACAGGACTAACCCCTATTTTTTTTTCTGGTTATACTCAGGTCCACCATCAAGTCCAATGGAGAGATATTTTTAAAAAATCCTGAGTAAAAGCTATAAATCTTTTATATATTTTTTGACATGTTTATGTAATATAACATCTCATATTTACTTAAAACACAGTTTAAACACAAATTATGTACTGAAACAATATGATTTATAGACTGAAACGTGCCTTGTGTGTCCTACCTCACAGTTGGTCGTGCTTGTTAAAAAACAGGGGGTGTGGCTCTTGCTGCATTCTATTGGTAGCCGGAACCAGGATTGATACGGTTTCCGGTCCGGAAAGGTACAAAAGAACACCCGTTCTACCCGGAGGTCTCGTCATCAAACTCAGGCAAGGTCCAGGTAGACTGAGTCAGCAGAATTGACGTCACGACGAAAGTTATTTGTCCTCAATTTGTCCTCGTATATGCTGTTTAATTAAGCGTTTGTGTTGTAAAATCATACAAGTACTTTGCAATGGCATTTCTATTTCCACTATTTCCATTTGTGTTGGAAAAAAAGTCTGTGCTGGTTCAAACTACTTTAAGCTACCATGGGCTTGCAAAGTCTCCATTGCTCAGCAACCATGCAAACAAAAACAAACTTACGGCACGCCGCCATGTTTTCCGGACTGTTGCAATGAAACACTTTCAGATCAGACGTGTCATACGGTCATATAAATCCGACAAGGAATGACCGGTCTGGATTGCCAAACGAATGCGGCATCTACCTCAGTTCACTTTAGATGATGTGGAACACTGTGATTGGCTTGTAGAAATTCCATCAATTAGTGTGTGCACTTGGGTGGAGTCAGATGCCTGGAATCATAGATCTATACATCCTAGGGAAGTTATGTCCATTGAAATGGACAGGGGATCTGAACTGCTTAAGATATACACTGATGAAGCCTAAAGTTAGAAGGTAGAGGAAGACACTAACACAATCAGGGTCATTTGTTCATTTCTCATTGAGAACAAAAATAAAATCCACCCACAGTTCTTTAAATTGTCATCGTGATTTGGTAGAATGAAGAAAGCAAATCAGATGATCATTATTTCAGTTTCAGAGCATAAGGGTAAACTTTGCCAAAAATGCCAGCTTTTACCTTCTACAGCAGTAGTGGAACAATCAAGACGACAAAAAAATCTTCCAAGATGGACGCATGGACATACGCTCCTGCACCTGCTCCTCATTGCCCCCTTGTCTGATTAAGATGAAGCAGAAATTAAGTCAGATTCTCTGGAAAGATGTTACACTAAATTTAGATTTGGTTGAGTCATTCCATTTCCCTTGTCGGTCTCTGATTCATTTACTCCGGGAAGAATACTCAGTATTTTCAGTAAAATCTAATTTAATTGATGCTGCAAAGGGCACAGAAAGATTGTTTAGAGTCTCTGGCTGGACTCTTTGTCAAAACTTGCTTCATCTGGGAATCATCATCACCAGCTAACGGCACATGAATGAGCTCCTGGCAAAAAATCAGTCATGTTTTGTTTTTGTTTCCTCAGGATGAGTCTCAACGCTCTTCTCTCGTTAACATTTATGCATTTTGTAATCAGTCCAGCTGGAGAAGAATCCCCAGTCAATCTTACAAAAATCTGTTATTTTTTTGTACTTCCTGACTCTTACTGGAAAGTCGACCAACAGTTAGTCACCACTGCCAGTAGGAATTGATTTAACATCTAGTCATCTCAGTTAAAATTGGGCTAAATATGATGGAAAGGGTAAAGCTTTTAGGATGTTTAGGTTGCCTGTTGCCTGAAAGTTCTAAACAACATTTAAACTGTAATGTTTTGGCATTGTACACTTTTGCAAACCAAGAGCATGTTATGTTTGCATGTTTCATACAGGGACATGCAAGTTTGGTCAAAATTTCATTTACTGTGAATACTTCATTAAGTAGAAATTGAACTGATTTCAAAAAGGCATGACATTAAAGATTAACCAGCTTGTGATGCTCAAAAAGTTGAAAATATTTTAACTTTCCAGCGTCTATGCACGTCTAAAAACATGCGTCTTAAAAGAAGCGTCTACAAAAACACGCGTCCAAAAAGACGCCGGAAAAGCGCCCGTCTAAAAAGACGCTTGAACGCCAATCAGACGCGTCGTATCATAGGAAAACAATTGTTTTACTGGCATCGCGCTTCTAGCGTTTCATCTCTGTGTGATCACCCCCTTAGCTGGCTACAAAAAGCATTTAGAAGGGGGTGCTACTACAGTAAGTATTGACCACGCAGGGTGCCGAAATTTTTTTGTTATTTTGAAACTATGAAAGATTGAAATTAAAAAGTAATTTTGCTTAAGATATTAAAGAATTGTGTCATCTTTAAATTCATGCCTTTTAGAGATCATCTTCTACTTACTTAACTATTCACAGTAAACAATATTTTGAACATGGGTGCCCAAATCGTTGCATATCACTGTACATATAGTATCAGCATTTCTAAATTGATGTGGTACATGAGCTGATTTTGTCATTGGGAGGTGGAGGAGATGGTGGAAGGCATGACACTTAGGTGAGATGGCTGTCAAGCTGAAGACCACTGTTTGAAACAACAAAACCGGTTGTTTTAAGCAAATCATTGCTGTGTTTCCAGTGGCTTTTCAGCCATTGAATGTAGGTGTTTTTTTGTGAACCGTCAGTGTGTTTCCACTGGGGATAGTGCCACAAAAGGGCTTTGTTTTTCACTGAGACACTGCTATGTTTCCTGCTGAGACAGTGCACTGAAAAACAGTTGCTTTTTTTATGAAACATTGCTGTGGCTGTGGCAGGGATTGTGCCCCCAAAACAAATATTTTTACAGATATGGGAAGCAACCCAGCTCTTCATTCAGGCCTGGGCTGATACTGGCCCTCAACTGGAAGATCCGAAATGTTTCTCTTTGTATCAGTTTGCTTAGTGTATCTCCTCCCCTTTCACCTACTGCTTTGAGTGAGTCTGGATCACATCCATGGCACTGCTTTTATAATGGGATAATCTTAATGTCCTGTGCAAATGGCATATCTATTTTTAGGAATTCTCTCTTTCAGTTTTCTTTTTGTTCTCCCGGCATAAAAAAACAAACAAACAGGCATTGTTGATGGTATATGACATGAGTTGTACTGCAGTTAATGAATCCTTGCATAGCACAGGTTCTCTTAGAGTACACACCTTTAAAGTGGTTAGCTTGTTGTGTGGTGTCACAATGATTACAACTACCACATGAGGTCTGCGATCAAGCGCCCTCTTTTACCTCCCGGCAGATAGCTGTGGACCAGCTTGTCTCCTATAGTAAGTGCTCTTCTAAAACTCACAGATGGTGCAGATGGAGACACATCTTTGAGGAGTGTATTGCTTTCTATGATTTTCCAACTATTGTTGTTGATTTGCTTCATTTTATTTGCTCTGGTGTAGTACTGTGTCACAAAATAAAACTTTTGTTTTTCCTCTGTTTTCTTTTGTTTCTGTTGCAGGAGATCTTGTCTTATCAATTTCTTAGCTATGGTCCTTGGATCCCAAGAGCACCTACATATGTGAAGTAGCACTCCTCAACCAACCTACTTTAGTTTAGATGGATTTTAAGCAGAATCGTTTAAACAATGATCTCCCACGGCCACTCCCACCATGGCATCACCACGCAAAGTATTCTCATCGAATGGTTCTTATGATATCCTACTAAAAATGCATGCACAACAGTGATATGCTGTGAATTTGCACCCCACGAATTATGTTATGTCCTTAACATACAGTTCCGTAATTAATGTACAGTTACAGAGGTTAGGTTTAGGCGATAAACGTTATTGTGGTTAGGTTAAGGAAAAGAAAGATGGTGAGGACGCAGCTTAAAATGACTCAAATCTCACTCAAAGTTCACATGGATCCAAACAAGTGACTCCAGGGGAAAGTTCTGGGTGAAAGTCCATTTTTTTTGACCCGTCCACCACCCCAACCTGCCACTGTACAAGCTGTCAGGACTGCTTCCTTGTTTACTGCCGTCAGCACATTAGTCACGGTATCACAGCTTTCAAAATATGGATGATATGTACAAAATTAGGTGCATTGCTTTTTGTAGGAAAACATATGAAAGATTTGTGAGAACAGCACCCCACGCTCTCACCACTTTTTGGACCACTTGTATAGCATAACGTAATGACGTCATTGAATGTAAACAACATGATGACATGAAACATACTGTTACAAAAAGAATGAATGTCCAGCTCTTACAGTTTTTTATTCTAGATTGATTATAAACAGGAACATGAAAACATCCACCCTCTGTGGCTGCCTGCCAAGGTCCGTTTTCAGAGGGTAAACAGATGAAAGATGAAAGCTTCAGTGCAAGTTAAATGGAGGCTACAGGTGGTTCTATCTGTATCACTTTTCCATTATATCAGTCCAGTTAAACCATGATGTCAAGATGTCTGTTGACCTGCAAATTACCAAGTTAGAGCTGACAGGGATCGACACTATGAGACCTCTGAGCCTTTTCAATTCAGGGCCATTAGAACTGAATGCTGCAAAATGCCACAACATGGCCAGCTAGTTTATCAATTTAATCCAACACTTTCATGTCAGAATTGGCAGTCCTGGAACACATTAAAGAACACTACGGACCACACATAAAGTGGATTATCATAATTCTGGCTTCATGAGACAATAAGCATAATACCCACTGGCTCTCACATCTCTCTCCTTCTAACCATTAACCCTTGTTTTGGGTTGTTTACTGTAGTGTTTCACACATCACAGACATAGTGTCTACAGATCTCACAGATGCAAATTTAACACTGAACATCCTATATTTGAATTTCACATGTGTCTCTTGTTCTTGTTCTCTCAATTTCCCCTTTTCCTTTTTTTTTTTCACTAAAGAGAACTGGACACCACTTCATCAACAGCAACACTAATCGACACTCTCAGCCTCACAGTATGTGTATGGATGTCATATGCAGCGTAATTATGCAAATGTGAGTGTGCACATGCATGTTCATATTTACTTGAGTGAGCTCTTCACAAGCAGGAGAAGGTGGAGGATCAACATGGGAGTACCAAGATGACAAGAGAGTAGATAAATCACAGAGAGGAGGAGAGGGGTGGAGAGAGGAAGGAGATATGAGAGGATGAGATGAGTGGGAGAAGAGAGAAGGAGAGATGCAGAGAGAGAAAGAGATGAAAAAGAGAGATGAGAAAGGCACAAGGAAAGCTGACACCTCAACACTTCTGCAGTACATCCTGTACTCAGCACAACACCAAAGAGGGAGAGATGAAACAGGGAGAGGGCAGACTGATAGACTGTCAGATAAACAGATTGGGAGAGGCTAAAAAGATAGAGCATTTGAGCAAGATTATACAGTATAAGAATACTTGTTTAACTTGTTAAATTGTTTATGCAGGTATATTTATTGTTTTTCACTTCTGTTAATGTAAAACCCTTTCCCAACTAGCAACCTGGAACAACACATTCTTAGTCTGACATCATCACATATCAATGTTTGGTCATGGACTTTCCACATCAACATATGCGGTGCAAGGTAACAGGACAGCTTTTTTCATCAGTGTCTGATGCTGGAAGTCACTGATCGAGCGCTAGTTTTCAATGACTTCAGAGTGAGACAGGATTGCCTCAAACAAGTCAAGTTTCCTTTAATTATGACCACAATCTTTCCCTAACCTTCTTTAAACCTGCCTTAACTTTCAATCACAACCCAATTGCCACAAAATATTTTGGCATCTAAATTCCTGCAAACCAGTGATATGTTACATTTGTATATTATTATGTAGCAAATATATTTAGCTTTACATTTCAACAATGCTGTGGTTAACATGGCTGTTTAGAGTTGGTTAAAGTTAGGAAAAGATCACGTTTTGGCTTAAAATACCCAGTTTTTTGTGGCACTATCCTGGCTGGAAAAATAATGATGGGCCCCTCACAAACACTCACGTTTGGTGACTGAAAAGCTGCTGGAAACACAGTCACCGATCACTAAGAACGACTCGTTTTTGTTGATCTGCAGCTTGGCAGGCATCTCGCATCCACCTCCTGATAATAAACTCAGCCCATATGGTACATCAGCTTAAAATATTGATATGATACCTTTGAAGGACAAAATGAAAAGTTTTCATGGTTTGCAGAAATGCACAATGCCAACATTTTCTTCCGGTCACTTGACCAATCACGGACGGGGCGGATCATAAAACAGTCGTACTGTATTTGCAGCAGGAAATGAAGCAAAAGTCAGAAAAATTAAGAAAAGATCAAACTAGTTTAAAACAATAAATGAAGATAGAACCTGGACTGCAGGCACATAAAGAATATTATGTGTGCACAAAATATGTTAAACCCTGTCAACTCTGCAATAGAAATGGTCTGTCGGTGCCTACATTGGTCTTTTTCCTAATTGTAATGTCATTTCTTGGGGCATCTACAAATGCTTCATAGCTCTAAAATCTGTACAACCTAAGCTAAAGGGTTATGTATGTCAATAAGCCTTAATAATTGATAAAAGTATTGAAATTGTGTCATCAAAAAACAATACAGTCATGTGACATGACTTTACAAAATCAACACACAAAACATTTTAAACTGTAGAAATATGAACCAAATATTCTCAACACCCCATAAGTTATTTGAACTATGTACATTATTTAGTTTTTGAGATACACTCATTTTTATGAGCAGAGTGCATAGGCACTGTGATGGATTCATCCTTCCTCTGGTGCCACCACATGTTTTTGCACCACACGCAATGTAGCATAATGATGTCATTATGTGTGTACAATGTGATGACATGGAAGACAGTAGCCTTGGCTTTCTGCTGCAAAAAGAATGAATGCTCTATCTATTATGGTTCATATTTTAAGTCTATTTAAACAGTATCATTCAAATAATAGGAGGGAGAACTGAAGCTGTTATCTATGCTTTCTTCAAAGCCAGACTCCTGTGACAAAACTACTAATTTTACCTTTCCGAACACTGGGGCTGATGCTCTTACAGTTTTACCATGTTAGTTTTTTTTTTTGTTATTGTGTGACTTTGGCAAATCTGGACTAACCCTTTAAAACAGCAAAGTGTGTGACTTTGGTGTTTTACAGGTGACACAGTGACACAAACATATTAAGGTGGCAGTAGACACAATTGTCCAAGGAGTCCAGTGGCTTTGAAGTGAGTAGCTTTTGTGACCATAATCATACCTGGAAATTCAAGCTGGCGGCCGTCTAGTGTGGGTTATACACTCATCAAGTACCAGCCCATTTTAAAAAGAAATCCTTGCTATCTCTTTAGTACACAGTAAAAATGTTCCAAAAGTTGGATGTGCCTTCCAATGGAAGCCCAGTGTTCACATGTATGTAGATCTATCTGTCTGTCTATTTAAACGTACTCTCAATTTCACTTCACCCTATTTCACCATGATATTCCACTCAGCATCAATACTGCTATCCAGGGAGTAATAGTTTGCACAGTCTGTCAATCAAGTATACTAGGGTCCAGATTTTAGTTTGAATGTGAAAGCTTGTGACTAAATTCTGTTTAATATGATCAAATCTTGTCTCTGCTTGATTTGAATGAAAAATAGAAATAAAGCCTGCTGGAAACATGAAAGACTGCGGTGCCAAGAAAAGTTGAGATAAAATGACAGTGATAACAGGTGCATAGACATAGACATAGTACAGTCACTATTTTCCCATCCTTCCTTGCAGAATAGCCAGAGGTCAGGGCCTCGGAGGGTTTGTTGTTCCTAACAGGCCGACACTGCCAGCCCTAATCAGCCTGAACAACCAGACCGCTCGGCCGAGGTCCACGCAGGAGGCAAGGTCGAGACAGCTGTCGCGAGAAAATGAGTCTACCAGGGTGATGCTGTGAAAATAAAGAAACCACAGAGCCTCACAGGGTGTCAGGGTGCAGCGGAGCACTGATAAATGGCTTCAAGGCTGCTTCCTTTGTGTCGTCAGACCTTCAGGCTTAACCAGGTGGAAAGTGAACAGTCTCTGAATGTCATCAATCCCGTTCTGAAAGACTGAATCTGAATCATTTAGTTGGTGTGTTTCTTATAAATTTAATGAAATTGCAGCCTTTTAAAGATCCCTTTAGCTATAATTGGGTCATTCTGTTAAAAAAATGGCCATTACAACAAGCAAATTTAATTTATGAGTGAAGCCTCCTGCCGTAAAGGTCCATTACTTTTTGGAGACCTACTTTCTGGTTCAACTTTTAATGGCTTTAGTTACATGCAGCTGTAATAGAGTTTTTAAATAATGTGTCCTCTGAATTTTTACAAATTTCTAGTGAGATAGGTGGGATACCTTGGGGACTTGTTCAAACCCATTTTATTGTCTGACTGCTTGTGTTGTATGTCGCCCACAGATCTAAGCTATTCAGTTGGTGAGTAAAACATGGGTAAAGTATGATGGATGATAGCAAAGCCTAAGGTAATATTTGGAAGTTAAGCAGACTGTGACTGCTGGTTCAGCGCTGAAGCATTAGTAGTGCTAGAGCAAAGGTCTGTGAGTCCTTTAATGGGCGAATGCCACCTGTTTTAAATTGGAAGCTCTTGTTTCAAACTAAAAGCCCTCTACAGTACAGAGTCATATACTAAGTTATGTTTTTTTATGTTTTATGAATCATTGAGAAAATATTTTGAGTATTTCAAAAATACAAAATTCAATTACTCTAAAGTTTCTTTTTCTAATTACATTTGAATTATATACCAATTACAAAATACTCAAAAGTAATTAAAATATTTTAAATGGAAGTAACAGAAAGACTGCACATCTCTGGTCACTGTTTTGCATGGTGGCACCTTACACAAAGACAAGGTAATGTTATTGTGTACCTGAGAAGCTCAGGTTGACTTTGAGGAAAAGTAACAATTCAAAAAATGTCAGATCACTCCCACCTAGAATTTTTTCAAGTAGTTTAATGTTGTGATATTGGCCGATTTATTGGCTACTGGCTTTTTCCTGTTTTAATCAGCCTTTAAAAAGCCAATATCTGTCAGCCTCTGGTGGAAACACCTGTGAAACACCTGCATAGCTCACCAGTATGTCCTCATCAATAAAAGCATACTGTTGCATACTGTTGTGATAAGTCCTTAATGAGTGTTTAATATCACTTGTAGGGCTGCCACTAACGATCATTTTCATTGTCGACTAATCTGTCGATTATTTCTTCGATTAGTCGACTAATCATTTCATCGAAAAATGTGTTAAAATGTTGAAAAATGTCGGTCTGTCTTGCCCAAACCCCAAAATTACGTCATCTAATGTCTTGTTTCATACTCACACCAAAGGGTTTTAGTTCACCGTCACGGGAGAGTGTGTAAAGCTGCCAATATCTGAACATAAGAAGCTGCGGTAAGAGTATTTTGGGGCACTTTTATAGTACTTTTCTATGAAAAATGACTCAAACCGATTAGTCAACTACTAAAATAGTCACCGATTATTTTAATAGTGGATTAGTCATCGATTAGTCGACTAATCGTGGCAGCCCTAATCACTTGCTGTAATTTATATATGTAATATACGTATGTGCCTTGTACGTGGCATATTCTGAAGGAGAGAGTCGCCTTAAATGTAACACATTTGCAATGCACATTTTCTCTTGCTATGTAAATGTCATCATAACATCATCATATTGGCTTTAGGCTGTAACTACAATATTGCAATACTGCAATATTGACAAGGTAACCACAGAGGATGGCAAGCAACCGCCACAGCTGCTATGCTCATGTTTTTTTTGTTTTTTTCATGGAAGTGCCACATATTTACACTCTGATACAAATGCCAGCAACATGACTAGCTGCTAAGCATCTATTCTGTGCCGAGCACTGCACATTTGCTATTTTTTCCTGGCTTCCCATTGTTGAAAATGTTCATCTTTGGGTAAAACTCTGCAGCTGCTCGTCACTGTCACTTTTTACACAGCCCTTCAATCATAGTATAGGAGGGGTGGAACAAATACCACAAAGACCAACTGTCACATTGCTGAAGAACAACAGCAATGGAAGAGAAAAAATACTTAACCCACAGAGACTGGTGGATCCGTCCTCCCTTCCTACGTGCTTCAGCCTTCCCTTTATTCAGACTCTACCTTGTACCCACAGTTTTATTTCTGCATATTCTGTATCATGGCAACCAGTCACAACCAAAGCGTATGAGCTGAAAAAAATGCTGCACCCTTTCTTGTGCCTCTTTGCCCTTCTGTGCTCTGCAATTAACAATGAAGTATTTCATTTGTTTTAAAACTGTGTTGTTTAAAAAGCAACAATATACCTATAATAGCTTAACAATAAAGCTTTTTTTTTTAAATTTTTGTTTAACAATGTATTAATGTAGGATAAATTAAGTGCTGTGCAAAAACATCAAACATGGCAGTCATACCACATATCCACCTTGAGCCACTTTTAATCACCACAGGGGGAATTCCTTCACCCTGACAGCTCAAGTAGGCACGTGGCCAGCGCAGTAGTAAACATCCCGGAGAAATATAAACAGGATTCATCCACTCTGCGGGGAGTGGAAGCTGAAAAACCAGTTAAGCACAAACTAAGTAAAAATTGAGATCCAAGGCTGTAAGAAATGCCAAAGTATATAAATACAAATGTTTGATGACTGTTTGGCTATAGCATAGATTGTAAAAAGTTAATGACTTGGGATGTTGCTATATTTCTGACCCTCCAGGGCTCATGTGGCAATTATACACATACCTCCCCATAATGCATATGTTGTATTGCCCAATACTTTGTGTTCAGTTAGATGCCAGTCAAATATATTCTAAATTAGATGAGGGTTGTATAGTATTTTTATAACTTCCATCAATCAAATTAACTAACCATATAGGTGTAACGGTAAACAGAATTGTGAATGGACGTGGAATTTCTAGTCATTCCAACCACTCAAAACACTTTTACACTACATGACAAAATCACCTAATCACACACACATTCATACATCTACTTTGGCTATCATCTACTACTCAGTTTAACATTCAAACTCACTCACACAATGATGGCACAACCATCAGGAGCAATTTGGGGTTCAGTATCTTTCCCAAGGATACTTGGACATGCAGACTGCAGGTGCCGTGGATGACCGCTCTACCTCCTGAAGCACAGCCGCCCCCGTCAATCAGTGTACTTGTCAACAAGGAAGGACACAAATGTGCCAACTGCTACATCCTGTATATTTTAACAGCATCATCATGTTTTATACATGATCTGATCAAATCCTATTGGTATTAAATCAGAGTGAAGAAAAACTGCTGCCTGTTTAATGCAGATTTTTAGCTGTGTCACAAGAGTGAAAAGTAAAAACATTGTGAAAATGTTGTGATTATGGTGACTTTTTCCTGCAGCAGAAACTTTCCTAAGATCTTTAAAAATCATAAGGTGTGTGCTGTAACTTTTAGGGTCTTATTACATTATTGGGATTTCTGTTGGGCATTTTTGGTAACTTAACACAAGGAGACCCAGAGAGAAAGCATGAGAGAAAGAAGAGATGTGAGGGATTTGTTGTTTAATACATATCTGCATATTTACATAAACATGATAAAATGATTTATTAACTGTATGTGGGAGTGGATGCTTGTTTTAAAATGATTGCAAAGGCAAATGTCAGCTTGCATAATGAACTAGTTTGCGTGTGTGTAGTTAACATGCTAAATGAGACTTACTGCCAAGCCCTCCCACTCTCTGTGTTTTTCATTGAAATATGTCAGCCAAGCCAGACTACACTTTCCATGAGTCCAACAGCGTAAATGTCATTCAACAGAAAGTTGTGTCTGAAAAGTTCAACTGCCATCTTCAGCTGTTGAGAAACATTTGGAACATTTCCTCTCTCCCTGTTAAAGACATTTTAACTTTAACTTCACCCACACATACACACATCACCCACAAACCCTTCATCCTTTAAAGATTTGAAGTTTTTTAAAGTTTGTCTCAATACAAAACACATGCACATATGTAAGCTGAAGGATTTACTGGTGTCTGTAATTATTCCTGTCCTCACTGGCTGTAAGGATATACCTCCCAAACAACACTATAAGAGATGGGGAACAAAATCCGCAGTCCTTGTTCTGAGTGGATTTACTTCTCAATATCAGCTGAAGCAAATAAGTAGCACCGTATTAGCAGTCTGAGTTAAGTGGGGATCTCCAAAAAGTTAAATTCCCTCTGTTTTGCTGGACAGTTTCTTTGCTAAGCTGCAGTGGAAGGACAGTAATGAAATGGTGGTAATAATCCCTCATTTCAGTATGTATGGTAATGTAGTTGTAAGTAAAAATTTGAACCAGGGAAGTCTGTCTGTAAATTCTGATAGGTAATTGGGTAAATTATCTCAAGTTTTGTTTTGTTTTTTCAAACAAGTCTGATTAACATGATTGTCTGACTTCTCCGACTAGATTTCTTTTCAGTGTTAAATTCAAAGATCTCAGGAAATATTTTGATGGGTTCAAAGTTATCATAGTCGAAACAAAGGTGGACAAGTAGGACAAAGAACAAAATACACCAATCAGCCACAATATTAAACGCACTGATAAGTAAGGTGAATAACACTGATCATCTCATCACAATGCAATGTTCTGCTAGGAAACCTGGGCAATGGCACTCCCCGAAGGCAGCCCCTACCCTCAGCAGGACAATGTGCCATGCCGCACTACAAAAACTGCTCAGGGATGGCCTAAAGAACACAACAAAGAGCTCAAGGCATCCACCTGGTCTCTAAATTCCTCAGATCCCAATCTGATCAAGCAGTAGTAGGATGTGCCAATATCCCATCTTGTAACCCACAAGACTCAAGGGATCCACCACCAATGCTTTGGTGCCAGACACCACAGGACACTCCCAGAGGTCCTGTGTCCATGATCCCAATCTGATTGAGCATCTGTAGGATGTGGCAGTACCCCAGAGGTCCTGTGTCCATGCCTCAACAGGCAAGAGGCCCCACCTTGGATCACACTTGGCTTTGGTCTGTTGGGACTTCTGGGGTACTGCCACATCCTACAGATGCTCAATCAGACTGGGATCTGGGGAATTTGGAGGCCAAGTTGATGTCGAGTTCTTTGTCAGGTTCCTTGGGCCATTCCTGATTTGTGGTGTGGCATGGCACATTGTCCTGCTGGGGAGGCCACTGCCATGAGAGGGTTTACTTGGTCTGTAACAGTGTTTGGTCCTGGTACTCATGTGGATGCCACTTGAAACACACCACCCACCCAAAGTTTCCCAGCAGAACATTGCATTGTCACAAGAAGATTAATGTTATTCACTTCACCTTTGAGTGAATCTGATGATCCGGCTGATCGGTGTACTTCTTAATTCAGTTGTACATTACTTCCCTTTCACAACATGCCAGATTTTCAACAAAGCTGTCACTTTACAACAGCCAAGTCACCAGAAGAAAATGCGGGCATTGTATACCAGGAATATGTTATATTTGTTATGTTTCAGACGTTTTATATCAACTTTTCTAAAGTGACTAAGTATATGAGCTGAGTTTGTTGTCTGAAGGTAGAGGGCATGGTGGATGGTAGTGCTACAACATCACTGTGTTTCCAGCAGGGAAAGTGCCATGAAAAACAGGTATTTTAAGCAAAAACATTACCTTTTTCCTCAACATAATCAAATGATCTTTGTGTCTAAACCTAATGACACGTTAACCACAGTGTTGTTAAAACATATAGAAATGTAAAGTATCAGCGTATCTGCTGCGTAACAACTTAAAAAGTAACATATCTATGGCTTGCAGAGTTGTTCACTGCCAACAATTTTTGTTCTGGCAATTGGGTTGTTTACATACAAGTAGTCCCAACAGTTAATTCCATGCTGTCTTCAATAAAGTTCAGTTCCTGTAAAAATCTAAGAACGTCTGCATGTGAGCAGCATGAGAAAGTTGTCATTAATAAACACGGCCTGTTACATTTATACTGAGGAAAAGCCAACACACTTATTTAAAATTAGACTAATATTATAATTCTGGTGCACTGTCTTCAGTTGAAGCTTTTCGGTAATCTTATTGGAATCACTTTAAAAGGTCAGTAGTAATTGTGGTTAAAGCTCAAATATTGTGAATTTTAAATGCAGTGGCGAGGTATAACATCCGAGCTGAGTGCAATGCCCAAGGCAACACTTCTGAGAGGTTCAGATCAGAGAGTCTTTGACTGCACTCAACAATGTGCTGCACAGTTCATGTAGCATGAGCAGCACGTTAGCAGAGTATGTAGAAAAGAACACACTACAGATGAACACTGAATGGCACATTGGCTCCAATTGTGTTTAAAATTATCATGTCTGTCCTGTCCTGTGAGTGTATAAAATGACATTTTCTGTGAAATGTTAGAATCCATCAGCCACTGTAAACTAGGGTACATTTTGCACCTGAGTACTGAAGTGTATTTTTGCAGACTGACATAAATAGATGTATTTCATATGTATTACAGTTGTTGTTTAAATGCCGTGTTGCAAAAACAAACTAAATTGACTTCAGTGTGTAAACAAAATGACATTGATTCTGATTCATTTGAATGCGATACACTCTTACAAATCCTTCCATGTTCGTCACAGCCTCAGTGCTGCCTGTGAAAAATACATTCTACTAGATCAACGAATAAAAAAATGCAAACTGAAGGGCAGTCAGATCCACTTTATCTCCACTCTGACAATGACAGATTGGTGCTGCTGTTCCCATGGTGCCTGTCTGCAGAATGGGTTATTACTTTTCACTAATGCTACATCTGCTTCAAGCAGGCAAAGCTGCAGCGTTTACGCTAAACCGCAACATTATTTTCACAGAAAAGATGACCAAAGTGGCCTGTCAACAACGAAAAACTCGTTAATGGAAGGTTTATTGGAGTTTGGCTGACAGGATTTTTTGCAGATTCACAGAGAAGGTCAAAGTTGCTACTTTTGGGCTTTATATAGAAATATAAAGCTACAGTGCTGCGAAGGTTTCCTCGAAAAAGTATTGGTAGAAATACTGTGTGCATTAGAAATGAAGATACAAGTATGACAGCCTGCAGTGACATGCTATTTTGATTTTAGAAATTATCCTTTTAGGGCAGCCTTGAAAATGAAGTTTTAAATAAATTATTGATGATAAAACTATGCTGCTGCTGCTTTCACCATTTATTCTATCTATTTTCCACATTTGTTCATTTTTACAGAGGTTCACAAGGGAATGAATCCTTTCCCAGCATGCAAATAGGGAAACCAAGGACTTTTTGTAGTCTTTTGAAGGCATGCTTGTGATTATTTCCTCATGTCCTTATTTTAACTTATTTTATCAAACAGCATTGCTCATACTGTATCATTTTATTGGGGTGCATTCAGGGAATAATACCTTGTTTTGTCAACCTGCTCACAAATATATAACTATGTGCAGGTAACATGATTCCATATTGCTGTTCTGTTTCCAGCCCAGCACCTGAAGAAACTGTTCACATTGTACATTTCTGCAAACCACAGATACGTTACATTTACCTGTCTCATGTGTTATCATATCAATGTTTCTAAAGCGAGTAGTTTATGCGCTGACTTTGTCATTGGGAGGTGGAGGGGATGGTGAATAGCATATCACCTAGGTGCCTACAAGCTGCAAGAGATTAACAAACAACAGAACTGGTTGCATTTTAGAAACCATCACTGTTTTTCTGGCGGCTATATAACCATTAAATGTTGGCAACATGTTCCTGTTTTAACAGCGGGAGAAGTGGCTCAAAAAGTGGTTTGTTTTTTACAGAGACACTGCTGCGTTCCAGATAGGGATTCTGCCACCAAAAATGGGTATTTTAAGCCAGAACATGATCATTTCCTATCCATAACCAAGTGGTTTTTGTACTGGGTTTCAATGTATCTGTTACATCATGATGTACAAATGTAACGTGCATTGTAAAAATGAACAATGCTTCTTTCTGGCAAGTGGGTTAAACATTTCATCGCTCCTGGACTCAGTTGATGGTGACATTCACCCACAAGTCCAATGACAGGGTCTGTATTAGGTATTCATCAGAGAGTGTATTATTGTGCAAAACAGGTTACTGGCCTTGCGAGGAAAATTGACTTTTCTATTTTAAAACACAAAACGCAGCGGGACAGCAATGTCTCTGTTGGCAGACCATGAAAAACTTGCAAATCCGCAGGTCAAAGTTGGTTAAAGGAGAACTCTGATCAGGTCACGGTCACTGAGCTTGCACTGATACAGGAAAGATGAGAAAAAAACAGCCAAGACTTCTGGAATGTTGCCACTGTACAGTCTTATATTGAATGAATGAAAGAGTGAAGAATGAAAGTCAATATTTGCAGTGAACGAGGCAAGGGTTTCCCCATCTTTATAGACTATCATGCAGGTATCATCAGTTATTTTTCGAGGGTTTGATTGCTAATGGTGGATGCAGGGGGTCTTTCTCTCTCTCTCTCTCTCTCTCTCTCTCTCTCTCTCTCTCTCTCTCTCGAGTTCATCAAAGTTTGTCATGTTCAAACTGGCGGTCATGTTAGTTTGTCAAGATAAACTCGCAACATTTCTTATCTAGTAGAATCTCCACAGTCATCAAACACAGATATAATAACAACCGTAGTATGAAGAGTAAAACATATGCTTGGTCATTCTTCTGCTATTGCTGTTGGTTAAGATGAAATGCATGTAACTTTGCACAATTCAGCACAAAGAGCATCCTCGATAAAACAAATAGAACAAGAAACTTTAGGGCATTTAGACCACACAATATATAGACTTTGAAGAAGGACAATGCGTGGACATGGACAAGTCTTCAGAAAAACAAGTACTGAGAAGAATGCAGAGAAAAACAATCTCAATCCCAGCTGTTGACAATTTGGAGACTTCACCTGATGAACACATCTTTAGACTGTCAGAAGACACTGAAGGAAAACAACACTGTCTCAAACTTACTAACAATAAAAAGGACTAGATATAACATTTTGACAGGATCTAAATGAGGGAGTCACATAAACTGACCCTTGCAGTTGCAGCAGTACCTGACATCTCCAGGATGTAAACGTGTGGTACTATGTGAGTGTGAAGGATTACGGTGCAGCAGTATAAATGTTGTTTATACACAAACAAGACAGAGAATGAGCTTTTATGGAGAGACTATCGTGTTATCGCCTTGGAGAATGTTTCCCTCACCACAGATTCGGCAGGCGAGACCATTTTAAACAGAGAAACTGACATTCTGGCTCAAAGAATTTCATTTATGTTCGTTCCGATCCAGAAAGTTTAGTGTCACATTGTCTAAATGCTTTTTTTACTGGCTTTCCAGCCCACCAGGAAAAGGATTATCTGGGAAACACAGAGAGATAAATACACACAGCAGTGTATCACTTTATCCACCCACCATTTATTTAGTGATTGTGGCGCCAGTCAGAACTCAGGGTGGACTGCCCTGCCTTCACCTTTAACTGCATCAGTTTTTGATGTATCACAGTCTGTTTCTGAGACCTTTAACCCTGCTGAGAACATTCACAGGGAAACGGTGTGATTGATACTCACAACAGAAAAGACCAGTTCTCCCTTCCAGTGACCCAAGCTAATAATTTTATCTGGTTTAGTGAGCCAAGGTCTAAACACTAGTTTGCAGGACTCCCTGCAAAAGAAGGACGAAAAAGGGAAACTGAGAAAGTGTGGTGTTACCTGAATCATTTCATCTCATATATGAGATCAACTTACAGATAAACACATGGAAGATGAAGTAATTTCAACCAAATCACCAGGAAAAATGTTGGCATTATACCTTTCTGCAAACCAAGGAAACATTACTCTTGCACATGATTATATGGCCGAAACATTGAACATTACGTTTCAACAACACTGTGGTGAATGTGTAGCTAGCTTTAGGCACAAAACCCACTTGGTTATATTTGGAAAAAGACCATATTTTTGCTTAGAAATACCTGGTTTTGAGGGCAAAACCTCTGTGGAAAGACTGTGGAAACGCAGTAATGTCTCCTTAAAAAAAACCAATCCCTTTTAATGGCACTACCCCCACTGGAAAAACAGTGACTGGTTGCTTCACAACACTCATGATTGGTGCCTAAAAATTAGCTCAAAACACAGCAATAACTCACTATATCATAACCGCTTTTGTTGTTTGTTGGTCTCAAACTGTGGTTTGCAGCTTGGCAGGCGTCTCGCCTAACTGACACACCATTCATCATCCCCTCCACCTTACCATGACAAACTCTGTAAATGTAACTTGTCCCTGGTTTGCAGAAATATACAATGCCAACATTTTCTTCTGGGTGGTAATTTGGAAAAGGGCAATGGAGGTCCCCATCAGGGTCCATGTACAAGGCCCCAGTCAGGAGACCAGAGTGTGAAGTCCTACAAACATCTGGCTTTCAGCATTTCAAGGGGCTTCTAAGGCTTTATGTAGCACACAATATTGCATTTTGACAAATTCATTTTCCTGTGGCAGAAAGAGAGAGTTCATCACACTTCTCTGGCTGCTGAATAGAGACAGAGAGGACATCTTTTTAGTTCAACCCATTAAAGCACATCACCAGTTGCCAAGGGAGGGCAAAGTGATGAGGAAGGAACCTTTGTCAGGCTCACAGACCATCTCGTTACTGTGTCTTCTTTACTGGGGACTATAGATCATCACAAGGCACAATGTATCCTTTGATGGGCTGTCTGACTGCTCATCTTAAATGCCTTAGAAGAATAAAGTCAGAAAGAGAAACAAGAGAGCAGCACCCAATTTCCTGAAAAATGTCTACTTGCATGAACAGAGATGTTATGAGTAGACTTGGCAGGAGACATACTAGCAGTGTGGCTCTTGAGATCTTCTCATTTGTTAGTGAGACATTTTACGTCATATACTGTATCTGGACATTTATTGGATGGATTGTTATGAAATACATCTGTGGTCCATGAAAGAAAAAACCTAATGACTTTGATGATCCTCTGCCTTTTAGTACCAACAGCAGGTTTACTTACTGACAAAATAACTCCAAAACTATTGACTCAATTACAGTCAGCACAAAAATATACTAGACATAACAAAACATTACAGTGTAACAAGCTACCCCACTAAGTGTTACATACTGTACTAATAGTTAGAATATTAATGAGTAACTTTGGTATTTTTGATCCTAATTTTCCAGTGTAATCCATATGGGCAATTGAGCACCCTCAATTTCTGTGCAGTATAAACACTTGTTTTTGCCACTGAGAGGCTCAGATTGTTGTTGTAGGCATCTGACAACGATATGGAAAGCGTTCCTACAGAAGTTGACCTTTCTGTTAAACAGTAAGATCCTATTTGTTTAACCAGAAACAGACCCCAATCACCATTTCCAAACACACCAGACTCAAATTAAATAATCAGTAATTTAAATGTATAAATGTAAATAGAGCCAGCATATCTTCACATCTCACTGGATTAATTAATTTTTCTTTTTTTTTCCCCCAACCACACCAGAGGAAGTGGTTGTTGGAACAGTGGGAAGAAGAACCAAGACAGCTTTTTGTGAGTTTTATGTGGCTTCTGTTGACTTAATAATGAAGTGTATTTTACAATGATAAAAGCATATTTATTTAAATGGAGTCTGGTGGATTTGGCGATGATGATTTCGGGGTTGTTTTCTAGTTAAACATAAAAGATCTTACTCTTTAACAAAGAACTCTGTCTCTGTAGGAATCCTCTCCACAATGTTGTCAGACATTTAGAATGACAATATTTTTCTTTAACTTGTATGATGTTTACATTTATTTTCCTATCTGCTTTAAACTGAAATAAGTGGAATTGATTAGTCACCTTATTTAATGCTTAAGATGCATAGGTTTGCAGACTGGTTCACATGTATCCTTGCAGACACATAATTTCAGCCTCAGTCTGATTAAAGTTAGCTAAATCTGAGAGTGTAGAGTTGAGCCTGATGTCTGAGCCATTCTTTGGATTTATGTGATGACCTTTCCTCTGGAAGCACTCTGGAACTACTGTATACATTTTCTGCCTCATAGTGGCAAGGATCTAAGCTCTATTTTACTATCTTATTTTTTGAGGGTTTGTTTTTGATTTTATTTTATTTTATCAGGGTTTTTTTTTTTGACAGAAAATGTGCACATTCATCAACAGTAAAAAGGATTTGTTTACAGTCAGCGTTAGCCTAAGGCAAATAAAGTTAATTTTCATCTGTTGTCCCTGACCGAACATTAGAAAGGAGTGTAGTGAACTTTTGGTCTGTTGAGGTGGCTGGCTTTTTTTTTTTTTGTGGACACATCTGGTGCATTCCCGCCGCACCCCACTGTAAACAAAAGCTTTTTATTTTTTCAAGATGGTGGACAAACATGACAGGAGTGTTTCAGCCCAGTGGAGCACAGGTTCATCCAGCTATTCACTCAGAAATATTGATCAGTTCATCCAAATATTCACCTATCCATCTCTGTGTCCACCCATTAAAATGTTCACCTGTCCATTCATCCAGTTTAATTGCCATCCATCTCCACTCAACCACATCATCTATTCATCTACCCATCAGCTCAAATGTCTGTCCATTTATCCACCCATCCATCTATGGGTCTGCTGCTGAGGACATTTGAATGGGACAGACAGGCAGGTAACAGGCAGGGAGACCACAAAAAAAAAGAGATAAAGTAAAAAGAAGTCTGAAAGAGCTTGTTGGAAGGTTGTGTGTGCAAGATATTTAGGGAATAAAAGACAAGGAGAAAGAGAGATGGTGGTGGGTAATGGTCTCAGAGGTCTGCGAGTGTTATTGTTGACCACTCATCAGTATTCCCCACCCTTCCCCTTCCACTCTGTGTGTCAATAGAAGGCATCCTTTCTTAGTCTCCTTGTTTTTTCTTCTACTTCTTTTTTTTATTCCCATCACGCTTACTGCCCTTACCTTTTTTTTGTGCTAATGTTTTCAGGGGGCATCAGTTCACTCTGTAAGGACTTTAGCAGGCTTTACCTCTCAGCTGCCACGTAACTGAGATTCTGAAGAGCAGGGAGAGAGTGAGAGAGAGTTCAACCCACAAAAGTGCGGGGAAGTTTCCTCCCAAAAATAATGAGGACAAGCAGGGAGGTTCAAACATTCAAACACTCTATCTGGAACACTTAAACCCACTGTGCAACAAGGCCAGTAAAATAGTTGTTACAAGATGAATAGCTGGGTGGTGTCCGTCAAAATCATATCAAATGACCACTCGAACAAAGAAAAAAATGTAATTGCCATTCTTAATGAATGTATAATTAAACGTAAGGTAACTTCTGCTTGATGCAGTTATTACAAGATGTTTACCCAGCCTGAAATATTGTAACTATTGGATAGACTGCCATGACACTGTGTCTGTGGTTGCCAAAGGATGTTTCTTGAGTGCAAGCATTGCAACATCAAAATGACAGTGACAGTGGAATTGCACGTCATAAAAGATCCAGAATGACTGCCTCCCGGTGCGTGCTTCCATGGACTAGTCAAGTTGCAGCTACAGTTTACAATCATGTCTGTGAAAACATTAATGTTTCACACACATCTTTCCTTTGGCAGCACAGAAGGTCTATTCTATACAATTGGCATAGTGTCATCAATTCAGTTATGCCGTTGAATAATGGCCAGAAAAATGTTTTTCGCACAACATTATGATGTCACAGAAAAGTTGACCATTAACCTTTTGGATATAAAATATAATTACTTAATCATTTTATCCTTTTAGACATTTGTGTAAAAAAAAATAAATTCAAAATTAGTGTATGAATTCTTGAGTTATGGCCAAAAAATGGTTTGTAAGGTAACAGTAACATTGACCTCTGACCTTTGACCACCAAATCCTAAAATTTGAGGAAATTTGAACTGAAATTTGAATCCCACAAGACCTTTTTGAGAAATTGCTTTCACAAAAATGAAAAAGACACAAGGTCACAGTGACCTTGACGTCTGATTACCAAATTCTAATCAGTTCATCATTAAAGGGCCAGTGCGTAAAATGGATTGAAAACAGTGACATGTAGCGTTTAGATTGTAGATTGCAGCGCTCACTCGCTCGCCTGTCCACAGCACAGGTGATTTGAAATAGGCTGCAACTGTACTGAATCCAATCAGCAGGGTACACAGGAGTAACGTTACTGCTATCCTATTGTCTGTTATGCCTTTGACATAAGACTAAAATTTTTCGCAAGTGTTTTACAGTAATTGCTCTACCTGGAAATGATGTAACGTTACGAACTCTCCTCCTCACTCCCTACTTGTCGAGTCCGACGCGTAATGCTATTATACTACGTGGACAAATAGTAGCATTTATTTTAGTAGTTTACCTGTCCAGCAGAAAACATGTCACTTCAGCGTCGGATTGAAGCCCTTTGTCTTTCATGAACCCCCTCCATCGCTGAAAAACATCACCGATGTTTATTCTCTGCCGCTGCTTGTCCCGTTTTCTTTGCCCTTCTTTGCGTCTTCTTTTCCTCGCGAATGACGGTTCGGGTTCATTCTCTCCTGTTGCGTGGTAAGTGTGGTCCATTTGCAAACTTTATAACTAAAAAAACTTTTCACTACTCTCTATCGACGAACTACTAACACTCTGCTGTTTCCTCCTCCTCCTTTCTTCCTTCCGCTGTCTTCGTTGGTTTATTTATACACGCGAAACGCATTCTCTGGCTGGCTGGATTGTGCGCTCGGGCTGCCATACATACATGGCGGCGCAAGATGGTGACCTCTCTAAAGCAAGGCCCTTGCTATATATATATATATATATAAAAGCATAATTATAAGGCTATGAAAACCAAACGAATTTTATTTTATAGCGATTATACACTTATACAAACATATTAATGGGTAGAATATTCCGATTCAGATTCAGATTTGACAATAAACCATGCCAAATATTACACACTGGCCCTTTAAGTCCAAGTGGACTTTGTGCCAAATCTAATGGAATGCCCTTGTGGCCTTCTGGAGATGTCGCATTCACAAGAATAAGATGGATACAAGGTTACAGTGACCTTCAAGTTTGACCCCTTAATTCTTCTCTCAGTTTATCGTTCAGTCCAAGTGGATGTTTGTGCCAAAATTGAAAAATACCTTTTAAGCGTTTTTGAGATATTGCGTTCACAAGAATGGGATGGATGGACAATCCAAAATATAATGCCTCTGGCCATGGCTATTGCTGGCTGAGGCATAAAGTTGACATAAACATTACAGGGAAGGAGTTATCAAGATGCCATTTTCTCTTAATCATAGCCACACATGTTGTCTAATGATGGATTTTAACTGCCATTAATATACATACTGTTGTACAGTAAAAGTGTAAGATGATCATATGTGCATATCTGCAGACCTTTTCTGTAACAGGAAGCTTTTGTAAACTAAAGTTTTACAACTGAAAACGTATGTGCTGTTGTCCAGAAAATAAATAAAAATGTATACATCATATAGTACATCCTTTGCTGTAAAAGTCCATCATAACTTGGGCTGGGTATTGAAACCCGGTACCAATATGGCACCAATCAAACAGTTAAAACAGTGGACAGTTTTAAATACCTGGGCGGAACTCAATTTCGATCAGCACACCAGAGACATACAAAAAAGGAGCCAACAAAGACTGTCAGCTATCCGGAAACTCAAAGGACTCTATGTCGCCCCCCATCTACTGCTGCTTATGTACCAAAGCATCATTCAACCAATCCTTCTGTACTGTTCCACATGTTTCTTCACCATGCTTTCTGTCCTTCTGTACTGTTCCACATGTTTCTTCACCATGCTTTCTGTCACCAATCGGGCCAAACTGACAAGCATCACACACACCGCTTCCAAAATCATTGGTCTTCCCACACCCAACCTCACAGAGTTAAATAACAGGTCCATTACACGCTTTGCAAAATCAATAGAACGGGACACCACACACCCACTCAACCAGTACCTTATCCCATTACTCTAGGGCGCAAGTACCGAACACTTAAACTCAGGAAAGCTCGACTCGGGAAGAGCCTGATCCCAGCAGCCATAGCTGCACTGAACAAAAGATCCCATTAACTCAAAGTGTCCACCTCTGTGAATGAACATGTGATGTTTTGTGATGTCTGTGATATGTCTGTGCCTGTGATATTTGTGATCGATCTCTGTAAATGTAAAATTAGTGGAAACGAATTTCCCTCTGGGACGAATAAAGTAAGTCTAAGTCAGTCCTTTACAACTGGGACTACCGGATCGAATCACAATGCAAATTGTGGTTCCCAAGTTGGTGCCAGATTGTTAAGTACGTAATAAGTGTGTGGCTGAAAGAGAGAGAGAGAGAGAGAGAGAATGTGTGTGTGTGTGTGTGTGTGATGGTGATGCGTAACATTGAGGCAGCTCTATACAATTACACTCTAAACCATGGAGAATTAATGTATTGTTCAATGTCATTAGAAGACATTATTTTATGTTGTTGATCATCATTTTGTACATTATTATTTTTTAAGTATTGGTTTAGGCACTCCGTCGGCACTGGTGCTGTTTTAAAAGTATCGTTTTAGTGCCTGTATCATAAAACCCCACAAACAACACCCAACCCTACTCAAGAAAAGCCCTTATGCATCAGATTAATGTCAGGGCAACTGTAAAATCCACACAAATTAGCCTAAGGAGACCTTATCAATGTGTTTCAGATGAAACATGGCCACTGAAACATAAATATGGCCGCACTATCTTTTGTGTGTTTGTTTTTTTATGCAGTCTATTTCAATTATGATCATTTACATGCATGTGGCTGCCTGTACTCAAACCCCCTGATGCCACTGATTTACAATTAGGCTGACATTCAGATTTATAACTGGTGATAATTAGCCGTCATCACTGTATCTTGAATTGAAATGTTGGCTTTTATCCCTCTGTGACTGATTAAAGGGATCAGCATTGTTATTGACTCCTTTGCAAAATTCTATAAATATGGAATCAGTATAGGATAGGATTTTTGGTAGTTAAATTCAATACATACTGGCTGTTCATATTTTATGAGACAATCAAATGCTTGTTATGTAAAATCCTAATGTGACGTAGTATCTGTTGCTGTCAGATGAATGTAGTGGAGCAGAAGAATAAAGCAGCATAAAACAGAAAACTTTAAATTTGTACTTGAAATTGATAATTAAAACTGCTAAATGCTGTTAATTTACCACTGCATGGTTCACTCACTTGTGACACTGGGCTTCAGGAAAGATTTCAGTGTTTTAATGTGCAGTGAGACGTTTTTGATAGCTGGCATATGTGGAGTACAAACGCGGTTGACAAAGATGCAGACATGATGTGGCTTTAAATAACTGATATTAAGCTGTATAATGATGCAAGTTGTTAGATCTGAAGACAGAAATGTAAAGATTCTTCACCTCCACAACAAAAAAGGCTGTCAAAAGCATTATTTGGATGATTTTAATGTTTATCATATGGACAGCAGTCAGCTAACACAGTTACGTTTAAGCAATTAAGAACCTGTTTGCACTGGGTATTAACATGCATTTTGGGTAATTTGAACACAAGTGGACAACACTAAATACAAGTGTAAATGATCACCAAGACATGTTGTGATCTGACCACTTAAACCACAATACAGGACATGGTGGTTGTAACTTGCCCATTTACTGCATTAAATACTGCTGACAGTGACATCTCCAGCTGTACCTACATAACTGCTAACATGACATAACGAGTATGCTAGTCAATAGCTAGCAAGAGTGTGGCTATAATAACTATACACAGGCCCCCCTGACCCTCTAGTGTAAGTTATGAAATCTAAACAAAAGTGGTCAGCTGGCAACAAATCCTCATACAATGATATTATCATATGCTACCCATTAGCGCCCCAAGAATAACATAAAGTATGTAATGGAAAGTTACGTAATTGGGTGTTCAGTTACGAAGGTTAGGTTTAGGAAAAGAAACATGGTTGGACATCATTAGGTTTAGGCAAGTAGAGTTACTGTGGTTCGGTTTCGTAAAGGAAACATGATGATGATGTACCTTAAAATGACTCAAAGTTCAATTAAAGTTCACACAGTTCCCAACAGTAGGTGTCTGGGAAATGTCCTGTGTTTTGTGACCCATACATCACTCCAACCTGCCACCCCAACTGGGCCACTTGGGATCGCTTTCCTCTTTAGTTCTTCTTTTCTCATTGGTCATGTGATTGCAGCCTTCCAAAATTAGTAGGTTAGACATGAATTACTGGCTTATCATTATGTGGGATACATGTGAGTTCTGGTGGATTACTTTGCACAGGAAAGCATATGGACAGTGCATGAGAACAGCCTGCAGCTGGAGACCAGAGTGGGATCATGGGAGTTATAATCTTTGTTGAAGACAACAACACCAATGATCCTATGCTACTTTACTACCATTGCATTTAGATTTCCGTTATTTGAAAGGTTTATGTGGTATTTTGATGTGAGATAAAGTTTATATTAATGTATGTTTAGTGTGTTTTGCATTGTTTCAACTCAGGTGCATTATGCCAGCAGGTATGTAGCACTGTGAAATAATGTAAAAGGTATCAGATGGTATAAATTTAAGTGTGTAGGTATTTTCAATTGACTCTGGGGGTGTTTCAAGGTAAAGTAAGCTCCGGGCTGGGTTTTTTGAAGAAAGGTCTGTTTAGGTGAATTCAAGATCAGAGTGACAACAACATTTTTCTCCCCCTGGCACTGTGGTTTCCACCTCACTGATCTGTCCCTGCTTCTCTCCTCCTCCGTCTTACTTTCTTAATTTCATTTTCATTTCTCCTTTTCTCTCTCTCTCTTCTACTTCAGCAACTCTTTGCTGTTCTCAGCTTAACATCTCTGTTCTTCAGTGAAGCAGGAAACAGTGTGTGTGTGTGTGTGTGTGTGTGTGTGTGTGTGCGTGTGTTTGTTTGTTTGTTTGTTTGTTTGCCTGGACGGCTGTGTGATCTTTGCTTCGTCTGCCTAAATTTGGAGCGTATGAATGTATTCATGCATGCCTGTGTTTTTAGGGAGCCAGCCTGTTTTTGCTAAAATGCCCGAGGATGTGTGCCTGCATGGACCATCCTTTGTGTGTGTATGTGTGTGTGTGTGTGTGTGTCTTTGGGGGACAGACTGCTGTGTTTTGCCCAGTGGGCGAGTGGTGCCCAGACTGGCAATAACCCTACAGGTAAACTGTAATGCTTAGTGGACACAATCACACACACACTCATCACACACACCAACACAGCACACTGAGGTGCATCTCAGTGATAAGCTCAAGACAATAGAGAGTGTATGTGTGTGTGAAAGAGAGAGAGAGAGCCGGTAACTGAGACAATTAGTGCTTGCTGGCCAACAGTGTCCATTTCATTGGTTACCACAGTATTGAGTCTGGGTCACAGAAATAAACAGTACAGTTTTTTTGGCAGAATTGTTACAGTGTAGAGCTACAAAACAGGGCAGTAAAGAGGTAGAGAACAAATCCATTCCCATACAGGAGACAGAAAAGATAAAACCAGGAGAGAAATCCAGAGAAAATGTTAAAACGAAACAGACGCTTTATGTTAAAAAACCCAGAGAGGAACTTCATTAACATGGATCCAGTGAATGAGCACAATGCAAATTTGAGGAGCGATCTTATCTGCAACTGGAGATTGGAGAGCATGTTATGATTCATGAGCACAGAAGAAGTTTGTGGAGTGAGCAAGGAAAGAAACATTAGTGTAATCAATGTCTGAGCTGCGGAAGGAAACGCTTTCACTATGTTTGCATGAGTGAGCAGGTTGTGCACTTGCTGTTTGTTGTGCTGGGTGCCGCGAGTTTCTGTTCCTCACATGTGAACATAACTGATCCCTGTTCAGAAATACTGACCTAAAGTGTCAGCCCCTTTTGGCCTTTTACAAACCTGCATTTGGCTTAATAATTTACTCCCATTACAACTATACAAGATACAACTAGTGAGAGAGAGAACATGATATCATTTAAAACCATTACTATCTCAGAGACAGAGCTATTAAAGGTTACAGCAACAAGCCAAGTCCCCTGTAGTGTGTGTGTGTGTGTGTGTGTGTTGCGCGAGAGAGAGAGTGTGTGTGCATCCTTGTGTTTTGTGATCAGCAGTGTAAATATGAGTGAGAGGGACAGCTGTGTTTGAACAGCCAGGCCCTGAAGCTCAAACACACTCATGCACGCACGCACACACGCACACACGCACACACACACACACACACACACACACACACACACACACACACACACACTGCTGTCACTGTAGCTTTACTTGTGTATCTGTAGTGATCCAACCTGGCATGGTGAGAGGACAAAGCTGGCATGACAAGGTGAAACAGAGGACACAGGTTGGTACGCACACACACACACACATACACTTTATCCTACATATTGAAAAACTTGGCACACACACAGCTTGTTATCACTCTTCCATTTCAAAGCCTTCTTAACCTCGGGTCACTTCAGTTACTTCAAAACGAACCATCAGTCGACTCGTCGCCAATTCGTTAAGACTCCTCCTCATTATCTTTAACAAGGCCTATGTGACCTCGCTGACCTCTTGGAGATCAGTGCACTCTGGGACGATGCACAGGTTACATTTCCCAGGGTGGTCGGCTCATTGATCATCATGAGGTAGGTAAAATTCAATTTGTGAGGGTTAAAATGAGCCAAGGAGTCTGTTTCATCAGATGTCTTTAACACAGATCAACCCCTCACCAGAATATGTTGGCATTGTACATTTCTGCAAACCACAGATATGTTGCATTTTTACATTGTCATGTAACAGATACGTTGCAACAACGATGTGGTTATCATGTGGTTAGGTTTAGGCAAAAAAATATCATGAAGATATGGTAAGGAAAATATCATGTTTTGGCTTAAAATATATGCTTCTGGTGGCACAATCCTGCAGGAAACAGCAATGTCTCTGTAAAAAACAACCACTTTTTATGGCACTATCCTGGCAGGAAACTTAGTGAGGGTCCCTAAAAAAAGACCCAGTGTTTGATGTCTAAAAAGTCACTGGAAATGCAGCAATGATCTGCTGTAAAACAATCGGCTTTGTTGTTTGTTGGTCTCAAACAGTGGTCTGCAGCTTGGCAAGCGTCTTGCCTAGGTGACATGCCATCCACCATCCCCTCCACCTCCCAAATACACAGTCAAATCATATTCTATGTCACTTAAAACATGTTGATATGACCCATATTAAACATTCAGATGTTTCCTTGGTTTGCAGAAATGCACATTGCCAATATTTTCTTCTGGTGACTGGGCTGAGTAAGGCTTGGTTATAAATCACTGTTATAAATTTAATCTGGCTGGGAGTTAATTTATTTAAATTGCTCTGCAGGTCTGTTGTTCTAAATTCATTCCAGTATCTCTATTCTTCATCTTTATTATTAGCCATTACTTTGCAAATGCATGACAAGTAGAGATGCATATAAATTGGAAGAAAGTTAGTGTGAACGTTAGAGAAGTTTAACTACCTGATACCTGTTTCAGGAGGAGTCCTACGACTGGAGACAAGGCATGGCTCTGTGCCTGTGTCAGGCCCCACGTCCTGTCAAGTTTCCCTCCTGTGTGATTACCTGCTCTGCCCGAATGTGTTTCACTTGTGTCTGATTGCCACACCTGTGTTTTGTTATCTTTTCCTCCCCTTGTAAATATAACCTGAGTGTTCCCTTCCTTCAGTGTCAGTCTGTATTTGGGCCCATCCCGATACCCGATCTCCCATCCACATTTCCATCACTTGCTTCTCTTCCTTGCGTCTTAGCTCCACCCTTGTAAGACACAGGGGAGGGATGCAAAGATGAGATGCGAGGAGAGAAGAAACAAGGAAATATGTCCCTAGATAAATTAGATGTCTTTTCCTCTGAAGTGTCATGAAGAGGGACGTTTATTTCTAATGACAGTGGCAGCTGATTACAGGTAGATCAGCTATTAGGAGGCTTTATAGGCTTTATTACCAGCTATAGAAACTACTAAAAACTACTAATGGACTTTGTGTCTGCACGCACATAATGTGTATACATATATATATATATATATATATATATATATATATATGTATATGTATATGTATATATATGTATATATACACATATCTATAGAGCTATAGAGCTACAGTTATCAGTAGCAGAGCAGCAGTGTCTTCTCTCTGTTAACAAACACTTGCACATCAAGAACAACAAACTATTTTACTGTGTCCTATTCAGAGTCACAGAATGCCTTTAAATCATTTATTCATATTATTATTCATCTGTATTTATTGATATTCTGAGTGTGAGTTCATTATTAAATAACCCAGAATATGATTGTGGTGTCTTTTGAACACTGGAAATAATTTATTAGGCCAAATGTTTCAGAAAAAAATGTAATTCTCTAAGTCAGCAACCCGACGCTCAGGAATGACCAGCCTCAGGTGTAACTGAGTGGAAATGAGGATCGCTGATGTTAAAGCGTTTCTTGCTGACAGACAGACTCAATCTGCATTTAACTGGGAAATAACAGATCGTGAAGAGAAAAATCTTTCTAATAAATGAAGAAAGTAGTTTGTGGTCCTTTTCTTGTTCAGATTTTTAATTAGATGGTAAATCAGAAAACAAAACATAAAACTTGGGATTGATACACTGAGTTAAATCTTATCTGTCTTCACTCCGCATGAAACTGTGTCAGTCGGTTAAAGACTTCCACAAAGGCTGCAAATGTGGATCCTCACTTTCCTATCCACTGAAGATCAGCCTACTCTTTCAACTCCTCGACTCTCTCTGAGCGCATTTAATGAATTGAGACGTCCTTCAAGATGGCGGGTGTCAATTGATTTCCGGGTCGGTTGAGAATAGAGGATAGAGGAGTTGAGAGGGAATATTGGGACGAACCCTTTGTCTCTTGTAGCCAGCGTTCCAGCAATATTTTCCTTGTGTTAGCCTTTTTGTGCCTGATAGTACTGGGCTGTTTTAGCCCTTGCCTTTGCCTTGCCCTTCTTTTGGATTTGTTTGTCTCGCTGACTGACCTGCTTGTATACCGGACCTGTTTTGGTGATTAAAGACTTTGATTACCACTTACCCTATCTGCCTCTAAGTTGCGCAGTCGTCTATTCCCTGCGAGCTTGGGAACGTGATAAAGAACCAACCCAGGCTCGAGATGTTGTACTCTTGCTAAATTAATTAAAGAAAATCTGTTTTTGAAAAGAACATTCTACAGTCTTGGTCCTTTTAAAACAGATATTACCTGCTTTTTGGACTCAATGCCAGGACAAAGAAGATGTGTGTGTGTGTGTGTGTATAATACACTGATTGAAGGTAACATCTAATGCCAGCCTTAGTGTTTGTTCATGTTCAGTTTTTCATCAGGGTTTTCTGACCAAAAACGTCAACATCGTCCCAGCTACAAAACTGTTTATATAAGTTGGACAGTGAGCTATCATCCTGTCTAATACACTTTTGTCTTCAACAGATTTGTTTGTTTCTTTCTTAGTTCAATTATCCTCATATAACCTCATAAGAAATAATTTTTGCAATAAGTGCAGACAGTTCTTAAATGAATGTTTCATTTATTTCTTTACTGTCAAATAGCGCAGCAATTTCCCAACAAAACATTACTTGTAGGTAGCCTCACTGCCACTGATGCACTTAAACAAGTGTTAACAAGGTGTGATGTGTGCAGTCATTACTGCTAATAAGTGAATGCGTCAACACTGCTGCTATTGTCCATTACCTCATTCAATATTTATATTTTCAGAAAGTGGCTGCTGTATGTGCTCATTTACTCAAGACTGTCAACACAGCAGCTCAGTAAACTCTTTAGGCACTTAAGATGACCTGTCAATCAGACCATTTTTTTTTTTTTCAACTAAACTTTTCTTGCATATAAATGAAGGTGACACTTCTGTCTGTATGACAGCAGGACCACGGTTTTAAGAAAACATTTTCAAAAGCAGGATAAAATAAAATAATCAGCTCTTGATCTTTTTACACATGGACAGTATTTCCTTCAAACAGGGAGAGCAGAAAACGGACCAGCAGAAGGAAAATGACTGACGGGACAAAGAGAAAAATCAAAGTGATAGGAGAGAAAAATCAGTATTTTGTCTAATAGCAGAGCCGAACTCCCTTGTGACTGTGTTGATTACAGCCTACTGAAAAGACTCATTAAACCTGAGTGCGGTGCTGCTTCACAATGTGTGTGCTTTGTTAGATGTGTTGTCGACTGCCATCATAAAGGTCTGATTGAGTTTTACAAAGGCATGTAATCATATACTGCAGGGGCTTGAATCAAAGCACACCTGGAATAAATGGAACGCTTACACACACATGCATACATCCTCTAAACTCTATTATTGTCCATTCATCATCATCCCGGCCCATTGTGGTTAGAGCAGAGTGGTAATTGCTATGTGCAGTTGGGAGTCTTAATGACGAATGCGTGCCTACACCTTCACTAAAACACTTAGTGGAGATACATTGTGTGTGTGTGTCTCTGTGTGTGTGTATGATTAAGTCCTTATGAGTTTCAGTTTCTATGCACCACATATCTGGTACAAACTAACAGAAAACTACAGCTCTTAGGCCTTTAAATCAAGACTGAATACTTTTCTGTTTGTTGCTGCCTTTTATCATATAAAATATTAATGCATTTCATAAACTGCACTGTAACTTTAATTCTTGTTTTTTATTCCTGTCTTATTCTATCTTAGCTTCTTTTTTATTGTTTAGTTCTTAAGTGACTGTTTTAAACTGTATTTAAATGTCCTTTCATAATGTATTTCTATTGCACTTGTCTCAATGTTTCTGTTGTGTTATGTAGAGCACTTTAAATTGTTGCTGTATTCTGCGATATAAATAAACACTTCCCTTAATAAGTGTTGCTTTCTCTGCTTATTAGGGATATCGGATCGGTATCGGCCGCCGATATTAGCAAAAAACGTGCATCGGCATCGGATCGGACTGCATGGAAAAATGCAAATGCAAAAAATTCCGGCCAGCCCAGCGCTCCGCAATTCAAGCAGTCTATTCCAGTGATCCGCTCCAGCACTTACTATCAATCCACCAGGCCAGCATGCAGACACACAGGAAACAGCAGCACCAGGCTGGCACTGACACTACTAAAATAACTGAAAAGGAAAGGCTGCATTGTTTGTTAAATGTCAACAATGTTTTGTGGTGTTAATCTATTTTTTATTTATTAGGGGGCCAAAGCACAAGTGTGTGGAGTCTGTCTGCTATTTTAATTTCAATGTTAGACATTTTAAAGATTTCTTGTGTTGATTTATTTTCTATTTATTAAGGGGCCAAAGCAGCCAAAGCAAACCAGCTATATTTTTTATTTAATGTTAATGTTCAAGTTTAAAGTTTATTTATTTAACCCTGTTAACAATAAACAGGTCAGTTTCTCATACCAACTGCTGTGGATCATTCTAACTAACCCGATTAAGTAGTTGTTCTTGTTAGAGTAATATTGCTTGATCAAACCTTTTTCTAACATGACTGACATGACATGACTACGCGCTTGGATCGGATCAGTATCGGCCAAAACTCAAGGCTGTAATATCGGTATCGGATCGGAAGTGAAAAAGCTGGATCGGGACATCCCTACTGCTTATAGCTATTTTTTTTTAAAAAAAGTGTCTGCAGTGCACAGGATTTTATGTGCCCATCGACAGATTTGTGTATGTGAGGCAGGGGCAGTGCCTGGCCGAGGCAATTTGCACAATTTTTGCAGTTTCCGTCCCAGGCTTTGACCCGGAAGTCAAATAGCATTAAATGTGTAACAGAAGATGGAAGCAAGTAACAACATGGCAAAATCTGCATCTAAAGCCGTGCATTTTTGGACGGACAAGGAGACACAGTTCATGCTGTGTCAGCTGAAAGAGTTAAATATTTTAAATAAATGGATGGGAGGAAAAAACGGCATGGCGGTTGATTGCTCTGTGACATAATAGGTTAACCAGGAAAAGGTCCAATACTAGCAAGCTGAAAGGGGGCATGTCGCCACCTATCGTAGAGGAGTCAGACATACTTTGATCAATAAATCGATTCTCCTCCCATGCCTGCATACTGGGACAAGGACAGTAGTCCAATCAAATAGCCCCGTCAAGCTATAACTGTCGCACCATGTAACTGTGCATGTAAACATACTGAGTGTTGTGGAGGCAATACATTTGACACAAAAAATAGCAACTTATCAAGCAAACACCAGCCCCTAAAACACAAAATTCATCAGTTAGCGAGACAGTCATTTAGACGTTTACTCCTGCTCCTACATTATCAATGCATTGAATAATCACAATGGGAGGGTGTTTCCCTTCACTCGATTCCAAAACCTTGTTTGTGTGCATGGAGCAGACAAGGCGTATGGTTGTTAAGCGCAGTGAGGTCTTCACTGCATGCTGATGGATACTCAGCTTTACTGCATGGCAGGAATCAAGAGAGAGGCTGTTGAACTGAATGTGCATTTAAGTGCACCATCATTCCTAAAGTCAAGTCATCTGGGCTTGTGCTCATTGCTCGTGCTGGCGGGAGGTGAAGTCCAGCAGCCCACGCTGCATGGACCACTCGCATCACTGATGCCAAAGCCATTCAAAACACACACTATAATTGGGTGTACAACACAATGCGGCATAGAAGCATCACATAATTCATGATACATGGTAAACACCCTGCGCATGTCCAAATCAATCATGTTACATACGCTATTGACAGAGATGTGTAGATAAAATCAGCGGAGCAGATAATTACCGTCCAGATGACGACATTTAGATTTAAATTAGATTTGATCTATTTTTACAATGTTCTTTGCAGCACTGCTACACAAATATTTTTATAGGCAACAAGGTAGGAAAAAAACTGTTCTGTTTCCTTCTGCCACATGCAGGACACTGTTCAGCACAGTTTATAGGCAGGAGCTTTGAATCTACTTCCATTTATAGAAAGTGGCGAGAACAAGAGAAAAATCCCTAGAGACACAGATAATGCTCCCTTGCAGTAATAAAAAATGGCATAACATATTCATAATCAGATTTTCACCAGTTTCTTTGTGTTCAAAAGAAATCGTTGTCTCTTGTCTTGTTCATTTGAATTATTCAGATTGGTTGCTCTCCTCTGGTCCACACAACATCATAACTGAAGTACACAGCAAGTAAAATCTGCACAGAATGGACTGAACAACAAAACACAAGCACCAGTAAAACATGGGAACTGATACTGTGAACAAAAAGGCAAACTATACAATGAAAACCACAATTAAATAATTCGTAGGTGTCTGCTTGTGTGTGGGACTCTGAATGCAGTGTGATAATTACAAAGAGCAGTACACTCGTACACACACTCACCATTTGACACACAGGGCTTTTTGTATGGTTGTTAGCTTTGTTTAAAGCCATTGTTCCTCTGCTAGTCTAATTAGACTGGAGGCTTTGGAAACGTAAAGCAGGCCACTGAGGAGAACTGGGTGGCCAGCAGGCAGGGTGAACAAGAGGGCAGGACAGGATGAGGTGTCCTTATTGTCCTTAAAACTTTACATTGTTGTTTTGGTATTTGGTATGAAGTATAAACAAAAAATAACATTAAAAAAAATTCTGTCTACACTGAATTTAAATGCAACACCTTACTTTTTGCTCCAAGCTCACAGGCAACAGCTCTGGTGAACATTCCTGCAGTCAGTATGCTAATGGAACGGTTCTTAAAAACTTGGGACAGCTGTGGCGTTGTGGCGTGTAATCAAACTGCACATTTTAGAGCAGCTTTTTACTGTGACCATCCCAAGGCACGCCGATGTCCTAATGATACTTTTTAATCAGCATCTTGATATGCCACCCCTGTTAAGGCAATAGATTTTCTTGAAGACTAACTAACGTGTATTGTAAGACATTTTTTGTTAATGAATCCTATGAAAAGACTATAAAATTATGTGTAAGTCTGTCACTTATAATTCAGAAGTCTCGACCTTGCCTCTGCCAACCAGCCCACTGGTTTCAACTCAAATTCCCCCTATTGTTCTGCATCACCTCCTCATGACTGAATGACTGGTTTTAGTTAAGACCATTTGAGTTTAAAGGGAAGAGCATCAGTCTCTTGTGTTTTCTACTGAGCTGCTTTTAAGGGAAAATAACCTCATCACCTGTTTTGTTACCTTCTGCTCACCATCATTGCCATGAGACCTTGAAAACAAAATCAAAGTGATAAAAGAGATGAGTAAACTACCCTGCTCCAACATGACTCTAGCCTTAATGGTGCAGAGCTTTGACAAAGAGCCTGTAACGTGTCTGTGTTTACATTGCAGCAGACATCAGCACCTTTTTAATAAAGTGGCCCAGTGTGGCCATACCTTTGATGAATAGCCTCGTCCATACCTTTATTAAAAGTCCCGGTGTGTGCCTGTCTTTGATTAACAGCTTCATATTTGTAGATTTCCGTTGGTTAAAAGGCCCAGTGTGTCCATACATTTAATAAGTTGTCCAGTGTCTGTCTCCAGCTTTGTTAAATGATCTATTGTGGGTTGTCTTGGCTCACCATTGCTGTTGAGTTTTTCAGATGTATTTTTGTGGTGCTCTGATCTAGTCCCATTTTACTGAAGGCAAGGCAGATATCTCTGCAGCTAATATCTCCAACACGTGGCAACTCACACCAAAAGAATCCAGATTACCAAATAGCCCCAAAGGTAAGAGGAAACATATATATTTTTGATTTAGGGGTGAGCTGTCCCTTTAAGCCTTTTTAAGGATATGGTTAGAACATTAGATGAGCTTGAGCCCAAGTGTTTAAATGAGAAAATGTCACTTATCAGGACCCAACGTTTACGTTTGTATGTTGCCTAACTACTTTCTTAAAATGTTGATGTCCCAACATAACTGCTGCCTGGATGGAACTTTTCTTTCAGGTAATGAAACCCTCTATTCTGTACCATGGTTGGTTGGTGGTTGGGGCTGATGGCGGGCATACAAAGTGCAGGATTTGACACTAGAATCTTGCGTTTGCATCCAGACTTTTGTCTTTGGTTTAGTCAACAAAAGCATTTTGGTTGAGGTTAAGGAAAGATCATGATTTTGATTAAATGTTAATGAAAAAGGTAATTAAAAATGTAATGCTGTAGTCATTTCAAATGTATTGCAAGATTGCCTTTTTTGGTGGAAAACAATTGAAATACTTTGTCAGTAAACATTTTGCTTATTCGTTCAACATCAACATTTTTGCAACTTGCCATATTAAACATTAATTTGTGTCACTTTCTCATTATGTTATAAGAAAATGCAACACATTCTCACTCCGACCTCATCACATATTGATGTTTGGTCATGGACTTTGCGCTCATATGACGTGCAAGGTACCCCAAGTGTGTTTGTTGTTGACATTCTGGGATGCCATATTTACGTCAACCTGTTAAATGCACTGTGTATTTTCAAAATACACTTGCATTTTCACAGAAAAGGCACAGTTTGCATACAGTCTCTTTCTACCCTGCCAGTTGTCATCTTTTTGTTCCTTCAATAACAAACGCATGTGGTTACATTTAGCCAACACACTCATGTAGTTTAGGTTTAGGCAACAAAAGCATGTGGTTGGGCTTTAAAAAATAAAACAGGGTTTGGCTTTACATTCAAACAGGAAGCATAAACAGGCCTCCAGGGTGAAAGGCAGTGGTTGTGGGAACCATCCACCACCCCTCCCATGCACCCCACTTAGACTTTTCGCTCCCTTAACTTACATTGTTGTCTAGCTGCGTTTTCCCCCCGACGCCTCCAGGCGCTGTTAAACAATAACAGCAATCGGACACGCATCATGCCGAAGTGAAAGGATGGCTTTTTTCGTCAGTGTCTGATACCAGAAGTCACTGCCAAAGCACTGTTAGTTGACGACTTTGGAATCAGACCTGGTTGAGAAATAAGATCTGTGTGTATTATGTTTTCCTCAGATTGTATTGGTTGTTTCAAATTAGTTGTATATAAACATCATTTGAAGGAAAAAGGGGTGCAGGAGCTGACTCACCAATAAACAATGAAAAATACAAGTTTTTTTCAGAACACCCACAACTGTCACTGTACATTAGTAATGTCCATTTTGTTTGTATGACACATCTTTAAACTGTACATTGTTAGCTTTACATAGGAGTTATTGCACAGCCAGTTAGACAGGATCCTCCACATAAACCTACAGTGTAAAAAACAAACAAACCAACAAACAAACAAACAAAAACATGCAATACATGTATTTCATCCCTAGTGAAAAACAGAAAGTATTGTAGGGAGACCTCATGTGTTTATGTTTGTGTTTTGTTTTAACTATGATTTGATGTAAGACTCTAGGAGCTGTTTACACTGGTTTATTTATTTATTTTTTTCTTTCCCAGGGACATTAAGTACTTAAGTGGCCAACTGTAATGTTTTATGACTCCTTAATCAAATCCACTGAGTCCAAATCAAATCTATTCAATCACCAAGGGGAGATGGATGAATAGGAGGAGGGAGAAAAACAATATCTGAAAGGCAGTAAAAACAAATAGGCTCAAGAACTAAGTATCAAAGAATTAAAAAGTCACTTTGACTTTATTTAAATACACTGCTTTTAAACTCGTTAGTATATGTATGGTATATGTGCATGTATGTCCTTCATCTGAAGGCTTCAAAAGATTGTAGAAAAAAAATACTAACATTGTGAGCACTTCATGTTTAATGCATAAAGACATAAAGAGGATAGGAGCTGTGTATGTGTCTTCTTCAAAGGGAAAGTATTTATAGGAGAGTTTGATACATGTGGAAATATAATGAGCTGTTTATCATATTTGGTGGGTTAGTGGCAGCATAGACAGTATAAAACAATGGGCACTGCCACCGTGCCATCATCCACTGGATTGTAGACTCCTGATCAGAAGCCTTGGGTTTGGCATTTTGGTTGCTGCCATCTTGGATTTTTAGAGCCAGAAGTGACCATATTTTGACATGAGGGGGGAGATAACCCCAACACTAGCTGCCAGCTTGGTTAGCATGATGCATTTACAGCTACAGTTGACTGTGATAATTAGTATGCTGATGCTATTTTTTGAGAACAAAAACAGACTTAAAACCATTAAAACAAAATGTACTTCATGGAAAAATGAATATCTGACTCCTTATGCTGTGTTTACACTATGAGTGACACAGCAACAGCATTATGTAGTGAAAGGCTGCTATTTGCCAAAGTTTATTCAACTGAAGACTTGGAGTCTATATTAATATTCATTAAAAAAATAAATAAATAAAAAATAAAAGAAGCTTTTGATCGAGCCCTATTTTAACCTCACATTTCACCACCCCTAGCGTGCACTGCAATGTACATGTTTTACTTAACTAACCATGCTAAATAAAACAGTAGGCCTACCGGGTCCATGTCATTGGTCCTACAGCCCATTGGTCTGACATCCCATTAGTCCGACGTCTCGTTGTTCCGATATGTGATTATTACTGTATTTGTGTACCATAGAGGATCAGCAACGCAACAAAAGTAGGCTACTGNTTTTGTGCCTAAACCTAACCAGACCTTAACCACAGGGCATCATGATGATTTCAGACTTCGGAACAATGGGTTTAATATGGTCGGAACAATGGCATGTCGGACCAATGGGTAGACCCCGGCCTACCAGAGCTAGAGACAAAATCACGATTAGTTGATGCTTCACTGCATCATTACAGCGCTGGAAAAAGTAGAGGCCAGCTCAAATTTGATTTGTAGTACCTGTTGGCACAGAATTAAAGGGTTCTTTTGTAAGACTAAACACTGAGCAAGGCTTTTTTTTGGGTGACCAAAATGTTACAACTAACTTTCATGATCTAAAAACCACAGGCATCGTACCCGGCCTCCACGCAGCACTAAAAGGGCGTGTCAGCCAAGACAGCCAAACAATGTCCAGAGTTTTTAGCATCTCACATGGTTGTCGTGGTAGCCACTTGTAAACGAATGGCATCTACCTGTTACTCAAAGCAGTCATGCCCACTAATTATGCAAAACATTAAGCTTTAATAACATTTAAATGAGTGAGTTATGTTAAAATTCAACCCTTGTACAGCTGAAATTAGCCAAAAGACCAAAACTATTTTTTGTATCAGGCCATAAACATGTGTATGTCTGTTGTAAAGCTGGACATTTTAATGTAGGGGTCTATGGGAACTGACTTGTTTTTGGAGTCAGCCTCCAGTGGCTATTAGAGAAACTGCAGAGTTTAGCTTCATTTTCAGCCCCGGAAGCTGCTGATCGAGCAGTAGTTCATGATGAGGTCGATGTTGGGGGTAAGAGAAATAAATCTGTTCTGCCAGCTCTAACAAAATCAGACAATATATCTTAAAACAAAATCTTTGTTCATTATTAATGTTATTCTTCCATTGTGGCTTTCCCACTTTTACTGTGAGTCTATCTGTCATGGAAATTTCCATTGTCTGCTTACCTGCCTGTCCATCTGTCTACCTGTGTGTGTGTACTTGTGTGTGTGCGTGTAGGTATGTGGGACACTGAACATACGCTCAAGGAACAGAGCACACACATTTCGCACAGCAGGGCAAAAACACACACACACACACACACACACACACACACACACACTGTTGTTTGTTGTTGTGGGAAGGTCAGTCTGGCTGTGTGTTTGGACGTTGGTTGGTGGCTGACAGGTGTCACACAGCACCAGGTAACACACCTTGTTTTGTTCTCGCTCTGTCAGCTTGACAGCACACCTCAACTTGGAAAACCTCAACCATGCAGACAGATACATGCACAAGCATAAAAACACACAAATACACAGAAACACACATTTAAACTTGCTCATACACACAGATCCCCACTGAACATACGCTGTTTATTTATCAGGTGTTTGATGTAAATGGCCACTCCATTAAAAATTGATCATTTGCAGGTATCTGTTTGGGATAATGGTGGAAGAGGAGGTCATTAAAACTCTGGCTAATGAGCACAGGAGGAATCAGGGACACTCTCTGGAAGTCACTCAGAGTTGGGAGAGAAAGTCAGTCAGTATAATGACCTCATACTAAATGCTGTGCGCAGCATGCATGTTTTTTCTATTAATATGAATGGCCAGGATCATTTAAAATTTATAGTTTATGTTACAATGATTTTAGAACTTTTTACAGTACAACAGACGGCAAATTTTAATACTAATACACTGTTTGTTGAAGCAGCCACAGCAGCTATATGGTAAACAGCACGGAACAAATGCATGAGGACTGCAATGACAGGAAGAGGGAGGGAGGCAGTGTATGGATGCGGGTGAGAGATGTGACCCAGAACCAGGGTATTATATACCCAACCCCCCACTAGGGGTTGCCAAAGCTTTATGAGGGGTTCCAAGTTTAAGAAAACTTTTAAAAAATATATACATTGGGCAAAAACTCAGCCTTTCATTCATTGCCATGAGAAAAACTAAATGGCATTGCTATTTTTAAGTTTTAAATAAAGATAAAAAACCTAAAACACATCTCACAGAATAAGAGTATGGTGAAGACCTGAACATAAGCTATATTCACAGAGCCTTCTCTATCTGTTAAACGGTGCTGTCCTGCACTAGAAAAGTATGCAGTTAAACATCCAAAGAGCTAATGGAACAAGTGTTAGGGAGAGAAAAAAAACTTAATGTGTTAAAGGAAACCTATAAAGTATGCATGATTGTTATTAAAAAATCATTATACAAACAGAGAATTGTATATAAAGAAGTTCCTAAAAACATCAGCAAGGTTTCTGCAGGGTATCAGACACTCAAACCTAATGCTTTTTGAGACCTTTTTAATGTAATTTTATATCAAATTTAAGACTGATTTTTAGACAAATTATGTTTTTTTCTAATTCAAGCATTGCAGGTATTATAAAACTAAGTAGTACAGTGGCATGCAAGAGTTTGGGCACCCCTGGTCAAAATTTTGTTTACTGTGAATAGTTAAGTAAGTAGAAGATGAGCTGATCTCCAAAAGGCATGAAGTTAAAGATGACGCATTTCTTCAATATTTTCAGCAAAATTACTTTGCAGTTCCAAAATAACAAAAAAGGAAAAGGTCTTGAAGCAAAAGTTTAAGCACCACTTAGTAGCACCCCCTTTGGCAAGTATCACAGCTTCCAAGCGCTTTTTGTAACCAGCTAAGCAGCTTTCAGTTCTTGTTTGGGGAATTTTTTGACCTCGGCACTTCCTGTTAGGTGACAATTCCTAATTACATAATGGAATGAGAAAACAGCTATCTGAAAATACTTTGCTATCTTCTTATCACCTTCTCTTGCTTTGTGGGCATCAGTTATTTTAGTTTTCTGAGTGCTAGGCAGCTGTTTAAAGGAGCCTATGGCTGCTGATTGTTTGGACAAGGTTTCAGGAGTCAGAGTATTTATAATGTTCTGAAATTTGCATCACCTGGCCTTTCGTAATGATGTTTGTGAACAAGCCAGAGTCCCAACGAGCTAATTATTATCTGAGATCCTGGTAAAAGTGGTCTGAGAGATGATGATATAAAATATCTATAAAATAAGTTACTTAATCAGGGGTCGTCAGTTCACTCAGTGATAGACAAGGGAGGGGTTCCTTAAAGAAAAAGGTTGTGAAGAACTGGTTTATAATAATACAGGACACTGAAGATACAGCCATTTCATACGAGAGGCGAGCTTGGCTCTACTGATGCACATTTAACCTAGTAAGGTTAATTTGGGACAGCTGTCACTCTGCAGTGTAGTTCATACACTTCACTGATAAACTAAGTTATACAGTTATACCCATACTATATATAAAACAGCACCCTCAGCACCCCCACTTCCCATGCCGATGGGAGAAATACATTGACATTTTGGATTCAGGCTTCTTAAGCACCTTAAGTATTCATATTTATTATCATAAAATACCATAAATAAACATTTTTTTTTTTTTTAAATCAAAACAACCCTGGATTATTCTAGCATTACATAAAATACATAAACACTCTCAGCACTATGTCAAAACACTGTAAATGCTCCTAACATTACATTAAACAGTAACTTTAGTAAGATGTCAACACCTCTTAATGTCAAAACATTCTTAGTATGTCAAAGCATCTGTTTCCTTACTGCTCTCCCGAAGTACTTAAAATTCATGTGGCCTCATCACAAACATAAATATACAGCAATTAGTCTGACATAAAAACATATTAATCTTAGTTTTCTTTGAAGTGTCTAATCCAAAATAAAAGCCCTGTTTCCGAACACTGCAGCTGATATGTGACTGCTTATGAGAACTCACTGAGACTGAGAGAACAAGTTTAAGAGGAGGCCATCTTTCCCAGAATACTTTTTGATCGCTCATTATTTCCTATGCATAGCCAATCATGTCAAGTGTTGCAAAAAAACAAAAACAAAACTGTTATATTTAGGGCACGACTTGGTTTTCATATTGACTTGTTGGCATTCCTCTCTGTAAACAACCAGTTTTATAGTCTATCAAATATTCTGTATGCTGAGAGGATAATGACTCATTTAACGGAGAGAGACTCTGAGAGCATCAAGTTCCATAAGAAATACAAATGGAGGCATTTATATGTAAATATCCCTAGATGTTGCAGTATTTGCTAACATTGTCACGGCTCTGAAAAAAATAATACTGTAGCTATTAGAAATGAAATATTCTAGCAGCATGTCATAAGCTAAGTGTGATCTGTTTCCACCATTTTATGCATAAAACTACACATCTTAATTAAAGATGCTGTCGTAATACATGGCCAAGACACGAGAATAAGCGTTAACAGTGATGTGATACTTAAGAACTGACAAGTGACAGACAGCAGCAACAAGAGCAGCTGGTGATGTCTGTGAGACTGAGACACTTTCGATAACAGCAAATTGTCTTGAGACTTCAGACTCCAGTTCTACAGCTCTGTCTGAGATACAGTGACACGAAAACTTTGTAACAACAGTGTTTACTGTTTGTGATTTTATTATCATATGGTGAAGGTATTTATGTTGTTTTATTACCCACTGTCTCCTGTCCTTAAAATACGTGGAGGTGCACAGATATGTAACAATAAAGGTTGAAGACAGCAGACTATGAGGTTCTTACTGAGGGAAATTGGAAACTGTGTAACAGCCAAGTCACCAGAAGGAAATTTTGGGATTGTAGGATTCTGCAAACGTTCCATACATCTCATATCAATGTTTCTGGCAAATGAGCTGAAATGTCATCAGTAGAAGGGGAAGATCGATGGTATGTCCCCTGGTGAGACACCTGTGAAGCTGCAGATTACAGTTCGAGACCAACAGACAACATAGCCCGTTGTGATTTAGCGAGTCCTTCCTAACCCTTAATCTTTTCCCAACCATAACCAAGTGGTTTTTGTACCTAACCCTATCCACATGTTAGGTACAAAGTACAGTGAATTTCTGTCACAGAGTTTTATTTTTGAAGTGCCGTTTCTTGCTGAAGAGCGAGTGACTAACAGACAGCTACTTAACCGAGACAGCAAGCTAGCTTCACAACATAGAAAAATGCGAGTATGATGCTGAATAAACTGTGTGGACCTTGACAAAAGGACTAAGGAGAAATGTGGACCCCCTGGCTGGAACCACTGCGCTACATAATAATGTGCAAAATGTAACGAAACTGTGGTTTGCAGAAAGGTACAATGCTAACACTTATTCAGACTAGAGTTGACATTTGTTATTACAATATGTTTAGGCAAAATAATAAGTAGCCTACATCATCAGCCTGTGCTGAAGGTGTCATGGCACTAAATCCAATGCATATTGCATTACTAACAAGCTATAAGACAATGTGGTCAATGTAATAATATGTTTATAAACAGACTAACAGAACCACTTGTGTCTGACAGGCCGCGTGCAATAAACTGCATCATGATCTACATCATGAAGGTGATCAAATTTCAGTAGAGGTGGGAGGGAAACAAGCGCTTACAAGAAAGTTCATGTTTTTTGGGGTGGGAGGAGACATGGCAGAGTAAGAAAACTAAAACCGCACCAATATAACAATATTTTGGATTTGAAGCCTTTCTTTGGGTGCCCTGTTTCTATTCTCTCAGTTGCAATGGACGAAGAACAGCTGATTCATAAAGCTGAAATGAGAAATTATTTTTACAATTTATCCTTTTTTCACTACAAAAACCTAAATAACGTGGCAGCTGGCAGAGAGGAGATCTCCAGGGAGCTGTAAGCCTCTGGTGAGCTAAATGACCATTGCTAATATGCTAGGCTAACTGCTGTTGGCTAAATTGTATGCCATCTCCTTTAAATATCACAATATAAAACATGTATTGTTCGTTTTAAAAAGTAGCGTTACAGACTTACTTAAGAAGATAACAAATATGCTACTCAACAATCTTTTAAGTACTCACATCTCCAGCCTGATCTCAGCACACAGCTGATATTTACGGGGTTTGTTTACAAGACTTTTTAAGGAGTTCAGTGTGGACAGAGAGCTCTGCTATTATTTGATGCTACATAGTCAGACACTAGTTTTCTGTTGGAAAACAGTGTCATTTTGTTCCAATCAGAAAAGGCTGCCGAGTCAAGTGGGGCATCCGGTAAAATTCAGTGTACTGGTTCGGTCTGGTGTTTGGCTTAATATGAAACTGGTTTGAAAATTTTCACACTGGCCCAACACTACTTCTGATGAGTGGGTTGTGTGAAAACAGTATTGGGTAAGTCCATAAGAGTAACAGTAAAATGGTTTGAAGATGGTTTCCAGCAGCAGCAGCAGCAGCAGCAGCAGCAGCACATACCTGACAGTTATTTATCCATTCAGTTTACAGTAACATTGATTGTGGAAATCTTCACTTTTTTGAATTTAAGTCTCAGAAATATAAAATAGAAAAAAAAATTTTAGAATCTGAAAAAAAAAAAAAAAAAAAAATCATATGATACATGCTTTAGACAAGTTAGAAAACCAAATAGAGCAAACATTTTCTGGAGTCAAGCTATTCAAAGATGCATGTGTGTGTACATGCATATATATATATATATATATACACTGTATGCTTACATGAGTGTTTGATTAATGAGTGTCCTTGAAAGAGAAGAAAGCCTTCAGGGATCTGTGGAGCACGAACATAATTAGTAACCTGAAAGATGATGTTAACGCAGGCCCAAATGAACACAGAGACTGCTCTGTAATTAAAATGCCATTTTAGGAATTCAGTTCCCAGAACGGCCAACATGTTTTTTCAAACTATGTTTGGGTTTTGCTTTATCAACAAAACAAATCAAATGCTTTCAGCATCTGACTCAATGTTCCCTCCACCAGCCTTGAAGGCTGAACATCCCTGAACTTTCCAACAAGAAGAGGTTTTATAACTGTTCCTGCTCACGACCGCATCATGTCAAAGCAATAATTTAACTGTGACCAAAAGTAAAGAAAACTAAATGTTTTCTGTGAACATCTTACACCGTTTTTAAGTATTTGCAGGTTGACATTTATGGAGGAATGAACAGATCAGGAAGACTGGCAGGGAAATGGATGGTAATTTTGGAAAAATTGTCTGCAGCATTGGGAATGAATATTTCATTTTTAACTGGTTCCTTAAAGAGGCAAGAGAAGAGAAACTAAAAAAGGAAGTAATGAGAAGAAGAGATAATGGGACAATGGGGAGCAAGGCAAAGAGAAGATTTAGATGAAGGAAATTTGTAAAGAACATGTGGACAGAAAAGAAAGGGAGAAAAAGGGGAAAAAAGGACATTTAGTGATTACAGGAGAAGAAAGGAGATGGAGTGTGTGAAGGGAAGTGCAAAGAATCAGAGAGCAAAGACGAAATGTAAGATACATTTTAAATAATTTGGGCTCAAAGAAGAAAGTAGAGAGGAAAAGAAAAGTAAAAAAAAAAGACAAGATATGAGGAGAGAAAAGCAAACAGAAAAGGGGACCAGAGGAGACGGAGGAGTAGAAAGAAGTAGACGTGGAGATAAAAATAGAGTGAGTGCAGTGAGCTGTCTCCTATGGAAGTGTAGTGAATTCAGCTGGATACATCAGTCCAGGTGTTGTTACTGGCCTGGAGCAACCAGCATGCACCTCCCTCCCTCTCTCTCTCTCTCTCTCTCTCTCTCTCTCTCTCCCTTTCTCCTCTTTCTTTGTGTGTGTGTGTGTGTGTGTGTGTGTGTGTGTCTGTCTGTCTGTCTGTGTCTGTGCGTTTGTGCTGACTTAGAGGAAAAGTTCTCACTTAAACAACAATGGGGGAAGCCCAGAGGGGTTGACCTTGTACTGACAGATTAATTTTTTTTTTACACACTCATTCTTTACACACTCGCACACAACATCAACAACTGAGGCACACTGGCATACATGTAAACACAGATGCATGGACCTCCTCCTGACTTTTCACCTTCGGCTTATCATCAAACAAATCATGAGGGAAAGAGAGAGTGAACACTGGCAACATTGTTAATTTTAGTCTGTAATCGACGTTTGACCATCGGTTTTAACGTTCAGATACGATGTGCAAGGTACCCTGGGTGCATTGTGTTAACTTCAGCCTGTTACATGCATTATCTGTTTTCAAAATACACTTCAATTTGAGACATGTACTGTTTGCATACAGTCTGCACTACAAATGCATTATTGTCTTGTGCATTTTGCCCTGACACCATTGGGTGCCGCTAAACTACAACTACGATGTATCATGCCACCGTGAAAGGACGGCTGATGTCTGATGCCGGAGATCACTGCCCACGTGCCAGATTTTGGAGTGAGACAAGGCTGTTGATGCCAGTTAATCAAAGTTGTACAGTTAAAAGAAAGGTGGGAAAGAAAAAAGACAGCATTTAAGACAGAAAATGGTGATATCCCAACCCAACCCCCCCCCCCCAAAGAAAAAGAAAAACAAAATGTTGTACGCTTCCACAAACTACAGATTCCTGACATTTGTGTGTTATTATGTAGCAGATACATTGAAACTAGGCTTAGGCACAAAAATGGCTTGGTGATGGTTTGGAAAATATTATGTTTTGGCATAAAATACCAGGATTTCGTGGCACTATTTTCGCTGGGAAAAAAACGCGGTAAACCCCAGCAAACACAGTGACGCGTTGCTAAGATGACAACCAGTCTCGGACATTGGTCTGCAGCTTGGCAGGCATCTCATCTCGGTGACACACCACCCACCATCCCCTCCACCTCCAGATAACAGTCATACGTCACTTTAGAAACGTTGATATGTTACGTATAAAATGTACAAATGTAACGCATTTGTGGTTTGCAGAAACTCACAATGACAGCATTTTCTTTTGGTGACTAGCCTGCCATTTCCAAAGCCTTCCCTACCCACCACAGATTGATGCATCACTTTGCTTTACAAGGCTGTGGCATAGCAACGAAGCCTCTGTGTACAGCTGCTGTCGGACAGCCGCCTTCTCAAATATGTAACTGTGTCAAGGCCACAGCCACTACAAAGACTCTAGATGGACAGAAGTATGAGGATACTACAATATTACACCAGAGGTCTTGTTGACCACTGTATTTCTGTCATTGAATATTTTTATGTATTCATTTTTTATAATGACAGAAAAGTCTGAAGGCTGTCCATCATTTTGAAAGATTAGAACAGTGAGGCGATCTACTGTTACTTTGAGTAATTCACACACCTGTCCCCTTGGTTGCATGTGCATATTAACTATTGTCTTGTCTTGTCCTTGATCTCAAGTGCATGAACTCATTGTCTAGCTGGCTTTTGCCTTCACATTTGTAGGCTGTATCTCCACATACCATTGCATAATGTCACAGCAGCTGAATGTTCAAAGTTCCTTTACGAAGCCCAATAATTGTGTGTTTTTAGTGGCCCCTACTGCCAACGCAAGGAAAGAAAAAATAAAGCATCTGCTTCGTGTGGTGTTGGCATACAAAGTGACTGCATGGCCAGTGTCTCTGCTCATCTTTTCTCTCCATGCTCTTTTAAATGCATTATACAGAACCTTGATTTGTATATCAATTATTAAACAATGAAAATGGATGTATGCAAATTAAATGCTATTAAATACGTCTTATTATCATTATAATTATAGGTTATATAGATTATGAGAGAATTTTTACAGCCCTGTCCTTAAAAATGATGGACCAGAAAGTCTAGCACAACCTCTGTATTACACCTTTATGTGATAGCAGAATACATGATTACAAAACTATGGGCACCAATGTGCTGCTCTAACAGCCTCCTCTTCTGGTCTGGGCCTTTGCACCAGATGTTTGAACCTGGCTGCAGGGATTTGCCCCCATTCAGCCATAGGGGCGTTAGTGAAGTCCAGCACTGATGTTGGCTTTTAATTTCAATTTCAATTTCACTTTATTTGAAGAGGACAGTGCATATTAATGAACAATCGGTACAAATACATGACGTCATGTAAATATACCGGATTTAGCTAGAAGCTAATTTCCATCCGTAGACCTCACATTAAAAGACAGACAGACATACCATAAATAACAGTTAAATCAACAACATATAAAGTGCACAACAATATTAGCAGCAGTTATGCAGTAGATTCGACAAGGGGCTACAGTAGAGAACTGTATGAGAGGGCTGATCAATGAGTCATTCATGGGTGCAGATTTTGATGAGTCAATAGCCATCCTTTAAGCTGTTTTTTAAAAGTAGTGAGAGTGGGACTGTCTCTGATAATCTGGTAATCTGGTCTGGCTCACAGTCGGTGTTTCAGTTACTTGGATTTCTGCCACCTTAACTTTTGTTGCTGTCCCATCGAGTTTACCGCCGATGCTGCCGGGCGCCGTTAAACAGTAATGGCGAGCAGCTGCATATCACGCTGATGTGAAAGAACGGCTTTCTTCGTCGGTGTCTGACATAGGAAGTCGCTGACACATGCACTGGTATTTGACAACTCTGGAGTGAGACCGGGTTGTTCAGTTTTAGGCAGAGGTGTTGGGTGGGGTTAAGGTCAGGGCTTCCTCACCAAGCTGGAAAAAAACATTTCTTTATGGAACTGTCCGTGGATGGCAGCACTGTTATGTTGAAACAGGAATGAGACTAATGGAAAGTTGGAAGTAATGATTTGTCTAAAATATCACTGTATGCTGAGATTCCCCTTCATTAGAAAGAAAAGGGCCAAACCAGAAGTATGCAGACTGATTAAATATCTTATGCCATGAGGAAGAATAATAACCTCACTGACTGATAATCTTCTGGAAATACTGAGCTCATTTGTGATTATTTAGTACTGCAGACCAGGAAACTGAAAACAGGCTCACTGAAGTATTTGTCACACATTTACCTCACACACTCTGTTATTTTATAGAAAGCCAACATATAAAGACACAGAAAGAAAAATGGAGCAAGTGCCCGTGTGTAAGCAGTGAGATGGTTTGCCTTCCCTGTTCTTAGTAAGCATGCTTTTGTTAGAGCAAGTGCTCATGCGGACTCTCAAAAACGTTTTACAGTCTACATCGTATTTCTTATTTTTTTTTATTTTTTCCTGATACGTTCCTAAAGATGTCTTAACAATGACCACAACTGAATATGTGCAGCTGTGAGTAGCTACTAAGTGGGACAGACATGAAAGGTATTTAACCCCCAACAAGCTGGCACTTATTTCCAGCATTTGTGTTTTAACTGCGACTTCCATAACGTCCTCAAAGGAGCTACTGCGATGCGGAAGCGATCATTTCTCAGCCTACACAGGCTCGTTAAAGCCGAGCTGCCCATTCATGAAAGATGCAGTGTTTAAGTGTGTAACTAAACCCTGCAGCTCAGACAGAGTGGCGAGACGTTTCTCTCTGGAGAGACAACTGATTCTGTCGCTGCTCACTTATGTAACATACACAAGGTTGGGAGGAAATGAATGAGCACAGAAAGGCAGACAAACAAGAGAAGCAGAGAAGTGATGAGAAGTGTTTCTACATGAAAAGAACATCAAATCACTGAGATTGTGCTCTTGCTTTGTGCACAAGGTTGTTGTTCTGCAGGGCGCGTCATTCACCTGGAAGCTCTGAATTTAAATCTGAATGACAGCAACAGCTGCTCTGCCAAAATGTCCTTGACCAAGACACTGAGGATAGGTAAGGCATCAGTGTGATAGCGGTTTTTCTCAATCATTTACCAAAGGTGCAGTCTAAATTCATTTCAGATTTGCTGCTTGCACATAAGACAACCATCTTCTACCACCAACTCAAAACCATTCACCAAAATAAATGTTAGCATTGTACATTTCTGCAAACCACAGATATGTTTCACTTGCACATTATTACGAAGAGGACACGTTGAAACTTTATACTTCTTTACATTTCAACAGTGCAGTGATTTACATGTGATTATGTTAAGGCACAAAAATTACTTATGGTTATGCTTCGGAAAAGATCATGTTTTGGCTTAAAATACTTGCTTTCTGTGGGACAATCCCTAATCAAAACAGTCTTGTGCATTTTTGTGGCTTTTTGTGGCAATACCCACTGGAAACACAGCAACTAAAATATTTGGTTTGTGGGGCAGAATCCTGGCAGGAAATCCCCGCTGGAAGAACAGCAACAAGTCACTACAAAAACCCAGGGCTGGGGGCTAAAAAGCTGCTGGAAACACAGTGATGACTCGCTAGAAAACAGCCCGTTATATTTATTGTTGGCCTTGAACAGTGGTCTGCAGGTTGGCAGTCATTCCCCCCAGGTGACAAACCATCCACCTTCCCATGTCAAAGTCACCTTATATACTATATGGTTGTATGATAAATATGAAACATGCAAATGAAATGTATTCATGATTTGCAGAAATGTACAATGCCAACATTTATTCTGGCAACAAGGATGACCAACTGCAAGCACCAACTGTTCAACGTTTGTGGCAACCCCATTGAGGCTGGTGCGTTCTACAATCACTGCAGTAAAAAGCAGTGTATGAAAGAGTGTAATGCTCCACTTTGCTCACTATTTGGTACGACACACAGGAATTTAAATAGGATTTTTAGACCAATACTCATATGATCTAAAAACAGCAAACTAACAGTATAGTGAATTTTTCTTCAGAACCTGCTCTACAAAAAACTAATCTGAAAAATACATAGAAGATAAAGAGCTACATTGCAGATATTGACTGATTTAAACATGTTTACACAAACTCTTTTTAGATGGTTGTAGAGGGGCAATATGTTCTGACCATAAGCTTGTTGAGATTTAGAGTTTAGCCTTAATGAATTGCATGCAAATAATTTAATATTTCCATGACAAATATTTTCAGATTTTTTGTATCACAGTCCAAAAATATCTTGCTTAGTTGCACTTCTCTTGCTGTATATGGTGAAAAAAAAACATTTTACCTTCAGTCATACAGGTTCACAGTTAATAGATTCATCCGTGAGAGGGACCGAAGTCTTATTGGTCGTACAATACTGTCTGGAAGCTTTTACTCACTGCTCACAGTTATTCCAAAGCACGACTGTCTGATTTGTTCATTTTGGGTACATAGGGAGTGCTCTTCTCTCTGCAAACCTTAACTGAATCTGGGCCTGAATCCCTGTGAGCTGCAGGACTCCTGTTCAGCAGCTGAACTCTGACCAAGCCGTGGAGAGCGAAAGGTAAAAGACAATTTCCCTACAGAGCGTAACACAGGATCAGGGAAGAACAAAAATCCCCAAAAAAACAAATAAAAGCTTTGTGAACTTATCAGAAGTTTAAAAAAAACCTACTGATAAATGTCAGTGTAGGTTTTTTGAACATGACTGTTGGGCTCTGTAGCCTACGAAGGCCACATGTATCTCTAGTTCAAGAAAAAACAGAAATGCATCCAGGGTATCTATTGCTAGGTCTTTTCAACCACAGAAACTTTTCCCAGTACCTTTTCAGGAACTGAGAAGTTTCTGACCAACATTACTATGCCTCAATTTTGCTTCTCTCTCCCAAAAAGTCCCCGCTCAGGGTGAGGAGTCAGTTTGCAGCACTGAACATCACTGATGGGTCACATACAAGTCTCAGTACTGCTAAAGATATATTATATTTGTAAGTTCTCATGTGGAAAATATGTTGAAACTTTAAATTTCAACAAGGCTGTGGTTAAAATGTGATTAGGTTAAGGCACACAAAACACTTGGTCATGGTTAGGACATGATCATGTTTGGGCTTAAAATACTCATGATTGCTAGTATAGTGCAGTCTAAATTCATTCAGAATTTGTTAGCTGTACATAAGATGACAATCTCCTACCACCAACTAAAACCACTTGCTGAACAAATGTTGGCATTGTACGTTTCTGTAAACCACAGATACGTTACATTTGTACATTATTATGTAGTGGGTACCTTGAAACTTTACATTACAATGGTATGGCTAACGTGATTAGATTTAGGCATAAAAACCACTTGTTATAATAAGAAAAAGATCATGTTTTGGTTTAACATACCTGCTTTCCTTGGGACTTTCCTTGCAGGAAATGCAGCAATATCTTGGGAAAAAACTACTACATTTGATGATGCTACCGTCAAACACCCACATTTTGTGGCTAAAATGTTGCCGGAAGACGCAGTGAGGACTTGCCAAATAAAATGATGAAATTAAAATGTTTTTTGTACAAAATGTGCTGGAATTGCCACCAAAGGTCACTAAAAAACAGCCAGTGTTTTGTTACTTGCTGGTCCTGAACAGTTGTCTGCATCTTGGCAGACGACTTGCATCGTCATCAGAACTAAAAAAAACCTCCAGTGTTCAGTTTTAATACGGGATGGCATGTGGGCTGCAGTCTTCTGTGTCAGAGGCACACAAGGTGTTGAAAAAATAATCAGTCAACCCCCTGCAGATCATCCTAACTTTCCAGACAAATGTATTACCTTTTTTTTAGTCTTGTCTGTGTATCAGCCGCCCAGCAGGAAATGACAAAGACCAACATGGTGACTCTTATGAGTCATGGTGACAAAGCTGTTGCTTTTGTAACTGCTCTAATTTACCTAATCTCCATTGGTTCTTCAGATATAGTGAAAATATAAACATGGTTTTTATTGAGTCATGATTTTGTTTCTGGGAATTTAATCTGATGACCAATCACGTCTTAATTCTCACATCTGTCCTTAGTGTGATCCAGTTTCCTCCCACCCTCTGCAAGGCAGAAGCGAGAAGAATGTGTTGAGAAATGTAGACTGAAAGTAATCACTGCTTCATAAGCTTCATATCTACATCTACATCTCTTTAGACAATTGTTTCTTAACAGATGAATGTGCAGTGAAGATATGGAGACAGAGAATACTTTGAGCAAAGGAGGAACACATCTTGATAATAAATAGTCTTGCTGTTCTATTGTTCTTCCAAGAGCCATGAAATCAAAACCTAGAGAATACAATACCTGCACTAATAACAGTCTTCACAAATTTATTGTCTCCATTGCGTTTATTAAAACCTCCTTTATTTTTCTACCACTTCTCCCTTTCTCTCTCCCTCCTCTATTCATTCATTTATTCATCCCCTGTGGTTTCTGTTCTAAGCGAGTGAAGATGATCGCTTTCTATGCGCTTTAGGTCTCTGAGTGTTGCTTCCCATTAGCAGAGAGCTAAAATTTGTCTCAGACCGAGAGGCTTTTGTTCAGCACGTCTGCTCCTCACTATTGTTCAACACAGGGACTCCTATCAGCAACCAAAACCCTCTAAAGCGCTGTGGCAAAGAGGCTTCTCTAATGTGGCTACATGATGTCGGAGAGAATGGATCTGAATAGATTTAAAATGATGAAATCCAAGAACAGAATACAAAAACATAGAAAATATATGTACCACACAAAGAGATGTGAGACAATATGGTTCACAGAGTTATTCCTGGAGTAACCATTGTTCTCAACATCTGTAGATGAACTGAGAAAATGCTCTAATAGTCACTAATCAACAAGTTTAAAGCAAAGAAAAGAAGCTTTTTATATAGAAATATTGAAACTTTTCCAACTGGAATGCCAGTGCACCAAGACTTAACACTATTCTAGTATTTTAGAGTCTTAAAGTCTCAAGAATAGCTGCGTTATACCTAAAACCAGGAGACACAACATGCACTTCTTGATGGCTGGGACAAAATTAACACAAAACCTTTTGTCAACGGTTGCAATATTGTTCCTATTAACAACTGAGATGGTTTCCGTTAATCAACAGCAGTTACTTTGCTTTTTGACATAACAATCTACTGTAGTTTTCCCTGAAAGCATTTCCAAGGTACTTTAAGTATGTATTTTAAACATAGGTTGTTTTTTCTCTTATCCCAACACATTCTCACTCTGACCTTGTCATATATTGACGTTTGGTCATTTCCACATCGGTATATGACGTGCAAGGTACCCTGGGTGCGTTGGTTGTGGGCATTCTGGAATGGTGTGTCAACATCAGCCTGTTACATGCATTGTCTGTTTTCAAAAAACACTTCAATTTTCACAGAAAATATACAGTTCGCATACAGTCTCCTTCAAAATAAATGCGCTAAATCAGTACAATACATTTTAGCCAACACATGTGCTTGGTCGGGTTTAGGCAACAAAAGCACGTGGTTGGGTTTAGGGAAAAAGAACAGGGTTTGGCTTTACAATCACAAGGAAGTGAACACCGGCCTCCTGGGTGAAAGTCGCTGGTTGTTGGACCCATCCACCCCTCCTCCCAGCCTCCCGACTTGGACTTTTCCCCCCTTATCTTACATTGTTGTCCTGCTGTGTTTCCCCCTGACTTCCCTGGGCACGTTAAACAAAAATAGTAACCGGCTGCGTATCATGCCGACATGAAAGGATAGCATTTTTTGTTGGTGTCTGATGCTGGGTGTCACTGACCAAGCGGTGTAATTGGATGACTTTGGAGTGAGACTGGGTTGCATATCCTTATACAAAACTAACTGTATGATTAAAGCAGCTTTAAGTGTTTTGTCTTTTCTTTTTTTTATTTTGCTACTAAAAAAAGTGATGTACAGTGGGATTATAAGAGCTCTTTTGGCAGAGATGGCCAATACCACATGATTTGGTTTCAGGCCTAGAATTGCTGATTGAAAGTGACTTATTTACATGTAAGCGGGGAGAGCAGTATGTCATGATTTATAAGCTTAAGTATTGCTTAAGTAACAGCTAATGATGACCAATTACAATTCAGGAATCTAGCATTAATAAATACTGAAAATCAGATTTGTATGGAAGCCCTGAGAGGCAAGGTGAAAAAATTGCTGGCAATGTTGCCTCTTACGTAGAACACAATATTTTGTACATGTGAAATAACATCCTGTATGTAGGAGGTAAACTTAGGCTTTAGCCAAAATTGACTGCAATATTTTATTCACCCTGCCTCTGAGGGCCTCTGTAGATTTGATTTAAATATTAATTTCATTACAGTTTACCTGGATGTCCCTTTCCTGAGCCTCTCTGAAAAGACTCTGCTAGTCTTGCCCTGAGAGGCGAGGTGAAAAAGGAAAAATGCAATGTTGCTTCTTACCTAGTAAATTATATACTGTATGTAGGAGATAACATCCCATATGTAAGAGATAAACATTTGGATGAAATTGTCTGCATTTTTTTTCAGCTTGCCTCTGAGGGTCTCTGTAGGTTTGACTAAAATATGAATTTCACCACAATATACCTGGATATCCCTTTCCTGAGCCTCTCTGAAAAGAGTCTCTCTCAGTCGGGGATCGGGATGCCGAGGCATTTACGTTCTCCTCCTTCCTTCCTGTTGCAGTTCCAACCTCTCTTTCTTGTGTTTTTTTCATTCAGCCATCACTGCAATTATGTGTCACATATAACTAGTCAGGGTGCGCACGGCAGTGCACATGCAACATGTGTAACCTGTTTCAGTGCACACAACACGACAACAGCAGCGGAGAAGCAAAGAGTACACCCACTAGATGTGTTCATTACAACTGAACTTTGTTTACATAAACAGTTTTACTCTTGAAATACAAATGGGTACAATGTAAAAGAGAGAAACGTATCCCTTTTTGGTGTCAACCCTATGGATTTTCAAAACAAAAATGTAGCATTAGTAGTACTGATACTTTGGTATCTGCCCACCATTATTTTTGGTGGTTGATGAGAGTGCTGAAAATGAACCATACAGTAATTCCCAAAGCTCCATAGAGCTGCAGAGTTGGTTAATTATTTTCAGCAAGATCAGCACTGTCAGTGAAATTATTTGCTATTTTTTAAATGGCACAGTCATTTGCTTTACTGTAAATGTAGAAAACAAAAAGGAAAAGATTTGTAGAGCCTGACAGTACAGCAGAGGTTAGGTGATTAAAACCATTTGTATAAAGTCAGGGAAAAATCAGGGTCATGAACCAATCACAAAAAATGTTGATGAGGTTGCAGACCTCCAGCACTGAAGGCAAATAGTCACACCTAAATGTTTTACATAACTTCTCCGAGTAGAAACATTCCCCAGGAAAAACTCAGCAGGCTATTTTTCTCTGCCAAAGTTTGAAATTGAATAATGTCTTGCTTTACTGTATAATCCGACCCAGTCGTCAAAATCCAGCGCTTGGTCAGTGACTTCCAGCATCAGACACCGACGAAGTAAGCTGTCCTTTCATGTTGGCACCACGTGCTTTTGTTGCCTAAACCCAATCGCACTTGTGTGTTTGCGCAACATAACAACACGTTTGTTGTTGAACGACAAAAATATTAATTTCCTGTGTTGAGACAATGCAAACTGTACATTTCCTGTAAAAACGAAAGCGTATTTTGCAAACAGACCATGCACGTAACAGGCTGAACTTGACACAGTGTCCCAGAATGTCAACAACCAATGCACCCAGAGTACCTTGCACGTCATATCTTGACATGGAAAGTCCATGAACAAACATCAATATGTGACGAAGTCGGAGTGAGAATGTGTTGTATGAATGTAATGTCAAGTTTGACCAGAGAGCCACAATAATTACAGATAAAGTTTCCTTTTCATTTTGGAACCTCGGAGGAATCCTTAACAATGGCTGAGTGTGTTGAACTGTTGTCAAAGATCCTGCTCACAAAGGGAAGGTGCTCTTGGACGCTTCTTTAACACAGCTGAAAACCCATTCAGTGAGCAATGAGGAGGCTGATTTTCTTCTGTGAATTGAGCAATTGGCAGTCAAATTGCCATTTGTGAGTATTGTCTGAATGCACGGCTCCTCTCTGGGGAGCAGACTGGGTCCTTCTGCATCCAAATTGTTTACCAACTGAAAAGCAATCACGTTGTTACAAAATGATTCCTGTAATACATTATACATGACAAGGTATGGAGAAATGAAATCCCTCCTACAAACTGTTATCAGCCAGAGATGATGGATGGATGGATGGATGGATGGATGGATGGATAACTTTCAAACATCTGTTTTTTAAGATGATAGTCTCTTTTTTTTTTCAGAAGATGAAAACAGCTTTCCAAAGCAAATAACTTCCCTCCACAAGTCATCTCTTAAAAACTGAAAAGCAGTCACTCACTTCAATCTTTAAGGTCCTCATCAAGGTTCCCCTAAAAGCCTGCTTAAAAGTAAAAGTTTATAGCGACTCTTCTCATATCTGGAGCTTTATTCACGTAGCTTTCAAGGTTGTTTCCTGTAGTATTTTGATGTCGGTGATATTGGTAAAACAGTAAGCATAATTTCTACATTTTAAAGTTTCTCAAAGTTCTCACTACCTCATTTTAAAAGAAACAACACACCATCAACAAATGAGGCAAGAAGTCTTTACACTCCCATTCCTGTTCACATCCTAAAGCCCCTAAACACTATTAGCTTCTGATGGAACCGCCCAGACACTATCAGAAGCTATCCACTGTTACTCTTCATTGCCTATAAAACCAGTGTTATGGCTGAGCAGCTGAGCTGATGCCCCGATCTGCTTTACAGCTGCTGCAAAGAGTCACAGTGTCCTCGTCTCTGCTTTAAGAGGCGGCAGAAATGTCCTTGATACGCTTTTGTTTTGCTTGCAAACAGATGTGTCCTCACTCACCAGGAGGCTAATATGTACCAACACACAAGCGGAACAGATACACAAAGGACAGAGGCAAAGCAGTGGGAGGCATGAGGACACCTATGAACCCATATTCATGAATTACACACCTGTTTAAGGAGCCCAGTAAAAGACCCCAGGTGAATCAAATCTGTTTGGAGGCTATGTTTACAGCATGGCAGACAGGAGGTGATGCTTATTAAATGTATGACCCACACATTGTTATCGTGTGGTTGTCCATCCATGTCCTCAGTTTAATAGTCTTGTAATTCAGATTTATCAAGATGTGCTCACAATTTCATAAAATGTGTTAGGTTTCTTTAAACCATGTGCTGCCTCAGCAAGTTTTAAACCAGCTACACTCAGCTGTCATTAATATTTGATTTGTATGTCTGCACTGCTTTCTTGCAATGAAGTTTGTTTTAAGTGTAAAGCTGGGAAATGGAAAGTTTGGGTAAGAAAAACAAAAAGTGTATACACACACTTCATACAGTTACCCTGTTTTTGTAGCAGCTGTAGCAGCTCCAAATTGACCAGAGCAAACCCCCCCCAGCACCAGGTATAACCTGTGTAATGGCAGCAACAGAAAGTTTGCTCATCTGGCCATGCTCAGGTTTGCGCTGACTAGTTGTTTGTTGCTACAGCTGCTAACTGGGGGTCTATCTGAAACACTTCGCTGATACTGACACGTGTTTTACTATGTTTATTGTTAGACTGTCCTTTGGTCCGCCTCCGTTATTTGGGCTGCTTTGTAGTGGAGGCAGTTGTTGGCAATGCTGACTTGCATAATCCAATGTGACCCAACTCCAGCCTGCCAACTACATAGACTGTAATAATAATGGATGTAGCCACTGTTACATCACCCATTGGTTTGTGGACTCTGTGGTTTGTGGCATTTTGATGGTTGCAATCTTGTTTTTTTTAGAGCTGGAAGTGACCATATTTGGGCGGCTGGGACTGTGGGGGGGTGAGGGATGGATCTGAATAAGAAGCCGAAGACTTTAAGCAGACGGCCTGTCACTCAAAGCAATCCACCCTTAATTATGTGTAATTTTAAGCCTTAATAAAAAGTAAACAGGTGAGTTATATAAAAATTCACCCCCTGTACAGTTGTCATGAAGGAGAAAATTAGCAATAGAGACCTGGCTGTAAACACATTTGTTTCTGCTGTAAAGCTGGGCATTTTAACATGGGGGTCTGTGCGGATTGATTGGCTTCTGGAGCCAGCCTCGAGTGGCCATTCAAAGAACTGCAGTTTTTCGCACTTCTGTGTTGGTCTAATTTTTCAGGCCTGGAGGTTAGTGATGTGCGGGCCGACCCGTAACCCGCGGGTCTTGCGGGTTACCCACGGGTCAGGTTGGGTCAGGTCAAGAAATGTTCACTTTATTGGCGGGGCGGGTGGGGCGGGTCATTAAAGATTAAATATGTACTTGTTAACAACACTGTTGTAGGTTAGGTAAATGCATGTTACGTAACATAACCTGTGACCTGAAGTCACAAAAGTGCCAAGCAGCGGCCACAACAAACCATCAATGAAGCGGTGAAGATGGAAGAAGAAGTGAGGGAAAGATTACAGTCGGGAGAGTACAGAGTTAAAAGAAAAGAAGGTCAAGCTGCTAAATCTCATGTTTGGGACAATTTCTGTGAGGTAAATAGTGCAGCAGATGACAGCAGCATTGGCTACGTGAAGTGCAATTCCTGTGATAAGCTATATAAGCATGAGAACCACAAGACGGGTACGTTAATAGCGGCGGGGGCGGGGTGGGGCGGGTTGTGAAAATAGATGCAGTTGTGCGGACGGGATGGAGCAGGTCAAATTATTTCATAAATGCGGGACCCGCGGGTTGGAAAAAACCCCGACCCGCGCATCACTACTGGAGGTTGCTGTTTGGTCAACGCACTACACCACAGCTCTAACTACCTACTATACTCACTGTATATCAAAAGAGGAGTGTGATTTGCAGGGTGTATTGGTCGTAATGTAACACGAAAACTAATTTCATTTAGATTTACAACAGAGGTTGTTCCAGCACACAAAGCTGTTTTCTACCCAACAGCTAGGAATGAAATGTTAAGTGCAGCACTTACATGCCTAAATTTAGATTGTAACTAATATGTTACAATCTATCCAAATCCACCCAAATGAGTCCATAGCCACGGTCCACATTCAGACCTTGTAAACTCTACTACATGGGCTGCATTCTGACAACAGATCATATGGACCCTGACAACCTTTCCTGTTTTTAATTGATGCTTTAGGGCTTAACTTTGTGGGGTCATGAGAATGCTTCTGTATTGATTTTGATTTTGGATGATTGGCAAGAAAAGCTTGAGAAACACCAGTCTAAGTTATATTTTTATGTTTCTTAATGAGGTACATACACTTAATGTGCTGCTAAAAGATTTGCTTGTGAGTAAAAAAGCTCAATCAAAGCATCATACACTAACAACCAAGCCAGGAAACTGTTTATTAAATAACCGCACTCAGTCAACACACTCCCTGGCACCATCATCAGAAACTGTGACTTACATACATGTTCAAGACATAGTTCCACATTTTTATTAACTCAGAACACATTTTATGTTACTGTTTATGTCCAGCTCCATTTTCAGCAAGACAGCTTCCTCTCCTGTACACACACACACACACACACACACACACACACACACACACACACACGCACACACACACACACACACACACACGCACACACAAAATCACCTGTCACCTGGTGGCCAACACACACATGCATACGCTGCACCTGAAGATCAGCATGCCTGTCACACCTTCTCTGTTTGCTCTGTCAGTATAACTGTGCAAACACAGCACAGATTCTCATCGCACACACAGCTGTCTGTCTGTGTGTTTACCGAGTGTTTGTGTGTGTGCATTAGTTTCTACGCTGGACAGCAACAAAAACGAGGAGATGCACAGCAAGGTTCACCACTAACCCGCTGACCTGTTGTGGGTTCAGTAAGTGAGGACATGTTCAAGAGAAAGAGAGACATGATGTGTGTGTGTGTGTGTGTGTGTGTGTGTGTGTGAGATAGTGTGTGTGTACGTGTATGTGTGTATCTGTGTTGGCCTTGTTAAAGATCCATTTCTAACCCTGGCAGATTCAATATTTATCAGAGAGGGACGCAGGTGTCTGACTGCTGGATCTGAAATTGCCACTGAAGGATGAGAAAAAAGAGAGAGAGAGAGAGAGAGAGAGAGAGAGAGAGCAGCCCACATCCAGTTTTGAATATTATCAATAAAAAGTTAGCTGAGCCAACAGACAGAATCATATTTGACTCCTCAAACATTCTCCATCACTACATCTGTCCAAGCCTACTGCTCAGACTGCAGATGTCATCCACCCTGATGTTTAGGACACAAACCCTCAGTTAATTACTGAAATACTTAACCCAATATTACCAGTCTTACACTGGACACTGACAACATTTACATGTCCAAAATATTCAGTTTATTGTCCTAATTAAGGAAAAGACAATATTCCTCCTGAGCTATTTATATGGCTAATGAAAGGGAATATTACACTAATATTCCTGTTAACACGCAGCTGTGCATACTCCGAATAATGTGCCCGAACATGCCTTTTATCAAGACAAAATATAGCAAAGGGAAACGGCTGGAGCTCCTTGTGACTTTTTGCTTTTTGTCTCATTATCCGATTTTTTCAAAATTTTCCACCGGTGGTAGATTTGTTGGGCCGTGTGAACACAGCCTCCCTCTTTCATTCCTTCAACGACCTCCTTGAAAAGGTCAGCATTGAGATATTTGCACATATCCAAAACCCTGTTGATAGCCAAGTCTTTCATAATGTGTAAAAGTAGGTGTGTTTTTACTTCTGACCAGAAATGTAAGCTTTTCTGTTGGGCGTGCATCTCTACCTCACAGCCTTGGAAAATATTGGCTAGTAGAGTTTTGCACATAGTATCCATGACAACACACAGAGCTGACTATAAAAAGGCAAGAGGCCATGTGTCACAAACTGCAGACCCAAACTGAGACGCATATTCCGAATGTGCTGTGAACATATCCAAAGAATGCCACTGTGATATTGAGAATAATATTGGAATATTAGTCTGTGTGTAAACGGACCCACTGAGTGGTTGTAATTAAGGACACTTACCTGATTCAGGGGGTTTCACTATTTCTTTATCAAGGGGAGCCAATCAGGACCAAGTCCAGCTGTGATGTGATGACTGGATTTGATCTGCAACAGCCTGAAAAAGAAAAAGGAGTGGAAATCTGAAACTCTTTGAAACCCTCAATCAAATAGCATTCTCATCTTTGGTATACAAATGCTCCTGAAGCTCCTGTTAAGTGTAAACTGTAGCACAGACAATTTGGCATGATATATTTCTGCAAACCACAGGTACATTTGTACATTAATATGTGCTTTGAAACTTTCAATTTTAACAAAATTGTGGTAACATGAAGATGTTTAGAGGTTTAGGCACAAAAACCACGTGGTTATGGGTTAGGAAAACATCATGTTTTGGTTTAAAATACCCGGTTTTAAGGGGCACAATCACAGCTGGAAACGCAGCGATGTCTCACTATCTCCAGTGGAAAACAGGTAAAAACACCAACGTTTATGGGCTTAAAACAGCTAAAAACACAGTGACAACTTGCTGAAAACATTATCAGTTCTGTTTTTGTTGGTCTTGAACCGTGGTCTGCAGTGGTTTGCGGCTTAGCAAAACAAACAACAAACCACCCTTCTTGCAAGTGGGCTGGAGTGTGATCCACAGTCCCAACCCCCTCCACAGCCCATCACCATGTGGATAATAAAAAGAAAACTGTAACAATACATGAGCTGTGCTGTGGTCGTGCACAGCAGTAACACAGCAGCAGGATTGGGCATTCAATTCCTTGTGGGGACAGTCATGACTCAAATGTAGGTCAGGGTCCAACAGCGTGGGGTTGTTTGTTAGAATCATTCACCACATGTCATATAAACTCACAATTCATGTGTTAAAAATATAAAATAAAATGAACAAAAGTAATATGAGGCTGACTGGAAGGAGTTTACAAAAACAGCTCTCAGGAGTGGTGACGTACTCTGAACCAATTTTTAGCAACAACTCAAACTGTGAGGATGTATGGGCACATAATACAAACATAACACAATGCTCATATTTGTTGTCAGGGACATTTTTAGATGAAGGACAGGAACCTGAGGGAGGATGTATCAAAGCACAGATGCCTGCAGAGTACAGATTCATCTGTAATCTGTCACTCTTTTTGTTTAGCAGAAACACCTGTCTCCCTCTGCTGTCAGTCAAAACAAGGTCAGAGCTGCACAATGAAAATATACTGTGCAGATGGCTACATGGGTGAGCAGTAAGGTGACTAAGATTTAGACAGCTTAACATGCAGCTCAGTGGCCAGAAGAACACATTGGCATTGTACGTTTCATACGTATCTATCAACATTTCTAAAGTGGCAGCATATGAGCTGACTTTGACTCTGTTCTCACATCCTTCACCCCCAAAACACCCTTTTCTTTGTTTTTTTCTTTTTGCTGTTATCTCTCCTTTTCTCAAAGAGACGTCCCCCCCCCCCGTTTACTTCCCTACATCCCCTGATCCCTCCACAACCATCATCTTCTCAACCCTCATCTCTCCATCCCACATGCCTCAACCCTCACCCCAAATCCCTCGACCCCCATCCCTTCATCCCACATCCCTCCATCCTGTTCTCTACTTTCCTTGACCCTCATCCCAGTCAACCATCATGCGTAATAAACTAATTTCCAATTATAACTCTGTTGGGTCTTTGTTAGTGAAGTACTTTCAAGCTCATGGTATCAGCTGCTTCAACATCACATAATTTTAGCATCCTTAGTGTTGACTGCATGAAACTTGCTGCTGACCAGCTTGCAAAACAACTGTAGAGCATCACTTACTGAGAGTGTAATCTCAGTATAATCTACATCTTACATGATGATGATTCATATTCACTTTATCCCTGTTTGTGCAAATATATTAGGCAGGATTTTGTATGAAAATGAGATCATGAATCAAACCCATGCTGTTTGTTTGAATTGCACAGAATATAAGCGAATTGAATCTGATTGGATTAGAGAAACAGAGGGACATCTAAATGCCCATGAAATACTAAGATCTAATCAATCAGATCTGATCCTCTTCACCGCATCTCACTATCCCACATCTGACTCCAGCATCAGTGCTCGTCTCAGCTCTGTGTGAAGAAAAGCAGAACCCCTCCCCTCTGCCCTTTCTCAGAGTGCTGGTTGCTGATATCGATAATGGCACACAGTGAGGATGTTGAAGTTTCAGTTTAAAATGAGCAAGTCGGGACGGGCCGAGTGCACGCTCCAGAGGAAGCCCTTTGTACTGCCGAGGCGAATATGTCTGGTTAATGAGACTGTGGTTCAGACCTGGACAGCACGGGCTTATGGGGAGGATGCTGCAGCCGTTCTGGTCTTATTAAGATGAGAGGAGAGATAAGTGGACGGTAGAGAGACCGTTTGGCTTTGTTGACTGTCCAACGTTTCTCTGTCTGTGGTCTGTTCTGCTGACATGCTGTTACTTTCAGCTGTAAATGGGCTCTGGGAGGAGTTTGTCTATGGTCCGAGCTAGAGGTTAAGTTCTGTGCTTGTGAATGGTAACAGAACAATAACAGTACTTCTGTTTCTTTTTTTTCATCCTCAACAATTGAAAAGTATGTGCCAGTGTTGACTTGTTGTACCATGTCATAGCCTCATGCTCACTTCCTTAATATGCTTCCTGATCAATAGGGACATTGGGGGATATCAACAATGGATATCAGGCAGCGCGATTTGGTAGGATTTGATAATTATTCAGATGAGGTCAACATTTGAAATTTAAAGGAGCTACATGTAAGAAATCTAAAGCAAATAGTCGTAAAATCCTCCTAATATGTCACAGAGTTTAAGGAATAATGTTCATATAACATACTGATCTCACCGACAACAATAGTTCAGCCAGAATATTCGCACTTAAAATTTTTTTTTACAGTATGCAAATCATGTTTATGTTTTGAATTTGTGTTTTGGCCTGTTGCGCCACCCACCGCCGTCTACCAGTCACACAGTCAGTAGAGTCTCAGCATCAGTTACAGTTACGACTGAGCTACAATGGCTGATGGTGCGACTAAACCCAAATGACCTCGTTATGATTCCCAAAAACGCCAAGACAAAACTCGAGGCAAAGCGAGGGTCTATATAGGAGATGCTTTTGAACGGTGGAGACGGTTGAAAGCGGAGAAGAATTTGAAATCGGATGTCGAAGTGGCTACTCTTCTCCTCGACAGGTAAGCTTTAGCCAAAGTTGGCTAACTAGCATCATAGCTAGACGGGGATGGACATTTCGAATACTTTCAACTGTTATTCATTTTCGATCATACATTGTAGCCCATGTGCAGGTGGGTCATCGACCCGACTGATTTTTTTGAGAAACAAACGTTAGCAGCACGGCAAGCAGCATTAGCTGTATCCTGGCAGCAGCGTTAGCAGCAGAGAAGCCGGACTTGCTCGAACGGTCCGCTGGAAAACCGAAGATCAAGGACGCGGTGATGCGGCCCTGCCACGGCAGCCGCCCGTGGGCAAACAAATCAGTCTCCAGTGTGCCGCTGTCCAGCAACCTCAAATCTGTAGGGGAGGGGGGGTGGACACGACTCACGGCAGTATTTTGAATTTGAGTGCAGTAACCGTTTTGGCCACATTCTTACATACGGCGCCTTTAACTTTTTTTTTATTTTATTTATTTATATAAGACCACTGAGGAGATGTGAGCAACATCAGCTTTAATTGTCTGGTCTTGGTCATTAAGCAATGTTTATTACATCAGTTAGCAAACGTTGCTATATATATTTTGTCACGTTATTATCCATTTCCTCCATTTTTAGCGACAAGCTGCTTAGCTGCATGGGGATGTTACTGTACATTAGGTGGAGTGTACAACCAGGTATTGGACAACCCAATCACCAGGATAAAAGTTGGGACTGTACGTTTCCTCAGACCGCAGATATGTTACATTCGCATGCTAGTATTCAGTGCATATGCTAAAACTACATTTTTTTTGTGATTAGGTTTAGGCACAAAAAACACTTGGTTATGGTTACACGTTACGGTAAGGAAAAGATCATGTTTAAGCTTGAAATACTAAGATTTAGGGGCACAATCCTGTCTGTAAAGTACAGCTTTCTGCTGCACTATCCAGGTGGAAAACAGGGATGGGTCACTACAAAACACCCACATTTGGTGGCTAAAAAGCTGCAGGAAAAACAGTGATGGTCACTAAAAAAACAAACATATTTGTTGTTTGTTGGTCTCAAAGAGTGGTCTGCAGCTTGGCAGGTGTCTCACCTAAGTCACAGACCATCCACCATCACCTCCACCTTTGGGTGATTAAGTCAGCTCATATACTATATCACTTTAGAAATGTTGATATGATATGTCTGAAATATACAAATGCAACATATTCTTGGTTTGGAGGAATGTACAATACTACATTTTCTTCTGGTGACTGGGCTGCAGAGAGACAGAGACAGAAGGAGGTGACACACTGATCCACAGTATAGCTGGCTTAAACATTCTGCACAGGGGTTTGTATATTTCCAACACTGAGTGGGTAATAGGTTTTTAATCAAAGTCTGTGTGTATATGAGGGGGTGTGTGAGAGAGAGAGAGAAAGAGAGAGAGAGAGAGAGAGAGAGAGAAAGAGAGAGAGAGAGAGAGAGAGAGAGAGAGATGAAGACATAACAGTGTGTTTATCTTAGTTGTTAAAATATGGCCACAGCAGAGCCTCCAGCCCTCATAATACAAACCGTGACATGTACCCACCAAACACAACAGTGTGTGTGTGTGTGTGTGTGTGTGTGTGCGCGTGCCCGTGCTGTCATCTCTTCAGACCAGCTGGAGAGTCCAGAAGTCCCAGATTAAAGACAGTTTCCACGCTCCACAGAGCCACTCTCTCTCTCTTTCTCTCTCTCTGTCTGAATGAAATGATTCTTCCCTCTGTTCATTTTTTCTTTCCACCAATAATAAAATCATTGGGCACTAAAACTCGCATTTGTAACTCAGGCTAATCAAACTGCTGAGGGCTCATTAGTAAAAGTAAATCTCACTAATCTGATCCTGGCAGTGACTTTCTGCTGAAATGTTGTTATTCATATTCTCTTTTATGTGTACTTTTCTTCCACCTTTAGTTTGTTTTTGCTTGTATCCCTGAATATTACAGCTGTAGACAGCTGCTACACAACAGATTGTTTTCATGAAGAAGCTTTGGGTTTTCTGTTTACTGCAGTTGGACATTCATGCTATGGTGATGGTGCAGTGGGTATTTGTTCAGCTGAAGAAAGTGAGTCAACATCATTTACTCAAAACACCTTGCAGCTGCAAAGCATTCTGGTTTACCTTATGTTGTTTTGTGAAGCACTTTGCAACCTTTGTGTGGGAAAATACCAACATCAGCATCATTTTCATAGAACCTGTCCTACATGAGATTTAGTTGTGTCTCTAAAAATACATCTTTGGGTGTGGGAGAGTGGTGAAACTTGACTGGCGCTGATAATGTTCTATGTGATGGCATACATTAAGATAGCTGATTATGAATAAAATATCTTGTGGTGACTGGGCTGGCTGATGACATATGCCTGCAGGTGAGCTCACTGCCAGTCCCTTGCCCCTAGGAGTGCTCTCTTTAAGTCTTCCCCGGCATAAAGTTTGACTTAAATCCTTCCTTTATCTGGAGCATCCATTCCAGAAACTTTACTTGGTTGCAATGAAGGAATCTTCCTGACTGTCACCGTAGCTTCAGTCTCTCCGCCCTTCCTGCTCCCTTTAGCTGTGGCATGACATAAAATGCATCACATCCGGCCTGCCATTGCAGAGAAGTTGGCGCAGACACCACAGCTCTGATATACTGCAAAATATTGACAGCTTTCTCTGGCAAAAACAGGCTTAATCAGCACTGTGTGAACTCATTTGGCTCGAATGTAACTGACATTAATTAAAATGAAAAAGTCCTGCACTCTAGTTTTAATCTGAGAATAATTACTGTCTTTGAGTGAAAAATATCAAAATGAATAGATTAAATGGACATTTTTGAAGTATTAACAGTCTTTTGGTTATAGAGGAGGGTGATGTTTGCCTCTGAGGTCGGGTTAAAGTGCCTCTGTCCCTCCCTCGGAGAAAGATACCAGTTGAAGCTCTGATCCTTAATTCATATCTCTCTGTGCTGCCTCCTCCTAGTTGTTTAAAGCAGATATCATTTCAAGGTAGTCTCTGGCTATTGGTTTTGACCAGTAAGCTTTCGCCTCTCTGTCGTATTACGACACACTTTCCTCTTCCTCTCCTTGTCTTCTAATCTGTCCATTCGTATCCCTTAACCCTCCGCAGTAATCCTCAAGAGGAAAGAGGGGAGGAGGAAGGAGCGGTACATAATGTTACATCCAACATAATCCAAAACAACAAAGTAACAGGACATTGGAAAAGACACTGGTCTGTTTATATGTTCTAAATTTCTCTCACCAAAGTAAGTTTTAAATATAATTAAATCTGTATGTTTTTCTGGCCCACAGGTCTGGTCATTTCATCGCCTTTTCTGTCAGTCTTTATGGTTCTGGATTTATTAATTAAATTAAATTAAATATTATAAAGCAAAATATATTTTAAATGCCTATTTAGGTAGACTACCAAAAAATATAGCAAAAACATTTTAACCATACCTGATATCAACAAACCCCAAACATGATAAAACTATTATAAAAAAAAAGCCTTAATAATAAATATAGTGATGCAGGGAGTCAAATGCTCTTCATATACTGAGGCAAAAAGGTGGGGATGGGCTTCAGTAGAGTCTGACTCTTATTTTGACCTAACCATATTGTCACTGTCACAATATTTCCGTGACCTTCATTATTCTCGAGTTACCATGCTACATTTTTGAATACATAGTCACTGAGTGTAATTCAGGGTTTTATAGAATTGTCCAATATATCCATGAATATATGGTCCGACACACAGCTCTTTCGGATCAATCAGTACTTATTTCCGGAACTTGAATTGGTTTTGTGTCTGTTTTTAAGCCTCAAAGCCAATACCATCAAATTCAAAATTGCATTTGAAAATGATGAGAAGCAGGAACCCACAGTATGCTTCTGACTTCAGCTCATAATGACTGCTGAATTGATGAAACTGCAATAATCACACGTCGGGAAGATTGCTTGCTTGTTTTCTAGGAGCTTAAACATCCCATTACACATTAAATAAAAACTCTGTGAATACAGAGGAGGTTGCAGGGTTCCAGACTGAGCAGACTAGACTACATCTAAGTATGCGCCATATAAAAACATGCACAGAATATATATAGAGGATACAAAACATTCAGGCTTAAAAAAATGCTTCATTATTTTTCTCAGTCAAACAAAATTCTGGAGCAGAATGAGACATATTCATGTTTCCAGCTGCAGCCAAACTGTGACAGCCAGCTGACCAGTGGATTTTCCCAAGCCTGGTCATTAGTGGGAATGTCACCCTCATTATATATATGTACATATATATATATATATATATATATATATGCACAAGAAAGTCGCCCGTCCCCCTGTCAAATGCAGGGATAGAGCAGAGGCAGACTGCAGGGTGGAGAGGGAAAACGGTGAAGGGCAAGATTGAAGGAAGGGCAGCTGATGGAAGGAAGGAGGGAGGAGAAAATGAGAGAAAAAAAAAGAAATAGACAGGGAGAAAAGATGTGAGTCTGAGGGACTAACAGAGCCAGAGTTCCAAAAGGACACTGGATAGACTGATGGATAGATTGAAAGGATAGATGGATAGGTGGACTGATGAATCTCTGAATGGACAGATGGATGGATAAATTATGGGTGATAGACAGACTAATGGATGGATGGATGGATGGATGGATGGATGGATGGAACTGACCAGTCGCCTGATGAAAATGTTGGCATTATACATTTCTGCAAACCTCAGATACATCTGCATGTGTCATATGTATCATATTAGCTTTTCTAGAATCTGAGCTGACTTTGTCATCAGGAGGTGAAGGGGATGGTGGATGGTGTGTCACCTGGGTAAGATGTCTGCCAAGCTTCAGACCACTGTTTGAGACCAATAAACAACAAACCTGGTTGTTTTTTAGTGACCCATGGCCGGGTTTTCTGGGGCTTTTTAGCTCCCAAATGTGGGTGTTTTTTGGGAAGCCATTACTGTCATAGTGCCATGAAAAGTTGCAGTAAAGAAGCAGAAGTGCGTTCCTGTAGGGATTGTGTTCTCTAAACCGGGAATTTAAGCCAAAACATGATCTTTCCGATAGCCAAGTAGTTTTTGTGCTTAAACCTAACTTCACTTTAACCATAGTGTTAAACATGAAGTTCCAACGTATTTGCGACATGATAATGTGCAAATGTAATGTGTACGCCACATAATTTCATATCCGTGGTTTGAGGAAATGTACATGGCCAACATTTATTCTGGCGATTGAGTTGGATAGAAAGACTGATGGATTAATGGATGGATGTGTAATTATATGGGTGGATGATTGGATAAATGGATGGATGGACTGATGAAGAGATAAATCCAATGACAGACTTCTCTCTCCCTCTCTCTGACTCAACAAACATCTGATGTGAACACAGATGGAATGAAGAGCTATAAAAAGAAAGAACAGAAACTTTGGAATGAAGAGCTCTCCTCAGTGAAATGACAACTCACTTGGATTCTATTAATAATACCATCTATCAGCCTGATTAAGTCACTAATCCCCTCTGTTCTCAGCTCGACTGATTAGCAGGAACACACACACAGTCTAAACTGTGAGTACAGACTGGAGGATCTTTAAATATTCATTTGAACCTGTCTTAATAGGTGGAGATTTTACAACTTTGTTCTGCATCAAGTTTTTAAAGAGGTTCAAGATGAACAATTTTCTAAAAACACTAAATTCATTTGCTGATAGTTTTAATTATATTTACTGAGGTTTTGAGCAAGCTGCTGAGATTTTAATGTTTCATATGTGAACAACTCACTCAGTCTTTGTTTATTATCCTTGTTTGTTTTTATTAAAAGTCTATTCTTATTTTTATCTACAAACAAAGAATTATACGGCTTCAAGTAAAAAGGACATTGAAAACAAAGTGAAACTAATTTACTATATTATTGAAATGGCGCACTGATTTCCTTTAGACTAACAACCCTCCATTTTCAACATTAAGTGATAGAATACTTGATCACTATTGAGCACTTGAGGAAAGAGGCTGCAGTCAAATAGTCAACAAAAAAATCATTTCCTAACCACTTTTTTTCTTGACCTTGAGTGAAAACATCATGAGTTCAAGGATGAGGCTGAGATGTAAGGAAGAATTCCTTCCTACAAACAATCCACCAGCACATATAGGGCTATTTAAAATTATGCGGTATCGATGTGGGTCTGCCGTGTTGAGACTACAGTGTTCTGAAGATGGATTATTAAAAGTTTATCTTCATTGTATTGGGATTTAAACACCAATACAATACAGATTATTAAAACACATTCTCACTCCGACCTCGTCACATATCGACATTTGGTCATGGACCACACTGACGCCTGACATGCAAGGTATGGTGGGTGGGTTGGTTATTGACGTTCTTGGACGACTGTGGCTCAAAGGTAGAGCGGGTCCCCCAAACTGTTCCCGGTGGCTGTTCATCAGTGTGTGAGTGTGTTAAAAACTGAGTAGCAGGTGGCACCTTCTATGGTAGCCTCGTCCACCAGTGTGTTAATGTGTGTGTGAATGGGTGAATGTGACTCATAGTATAAAAAGCGCCAGTGGTGGTCGGATGACCAGAAGGGCGCTATACAAGTTCATGTCCATTTAGCGTGTCAATCTCAGCCTGCGTTGTCACAGGAAATGCATGCAATGCATACAGCCTCTTTCAAAATCAATGCACTACGCTGGTACAACATTGCAAACTGACATTGTTTTCCTACAACAACAGATGCACTTGGTTACGTTTTACCAACACCAGCCTCCCGGGTGAAAGTCCGAGGTTGTTGGACCCATCCTTTCTTTGTTGGCCTCGATGGTAACATCAGATCTGATTCTGGTTGAACAAAATTGATTTTACGCTTTAACAAAAGGATCCTTCCAATCATCTTGTCAGACACTATAATAATAATCTGAGCCTGTCAGTGGCAAAAACAAGCTCTTTTAGGGGACGTAAATTGACTGTGTGAAAATTGCAGCCTGGTCATTCGCTCAAAACTGAACCAATTAAAAAAAAAAAAAAAAAAAAAAAAGTTGTCTCCATTAACAGACAAACATGGGAAAATAGGGTCCAGGTTTAAAAACACCCTTTTAGCTCTGTTTAAATCCTTAACTATGCAAGTATAAAATCCTGATTGATGTTATAACAGCAACACAACACATATGTGAATGCAGTGGTAGGGTGTTGGAAGGATGGACAGATGAACTGAGGCCGTGTCTGTAAAGAAAAGGAGGAAGAGGAGGAGTGAGGTAGAAGAGAGAAAAGGAGGAGGAAGGACGATGGGTTGAAAAGTGAATGGGTGGAGGTTTGTTTTATCCTGAGAGAGAAGTAGAAATTCAGCAGGGAGCTGACAGAAGGGCCATCCAGCCTCCATCCTGCCAACACACACACACACACACACACACACACACACACACACACACGCACAGACTATAAACTATGTTGAAAACATAGATTGGATGGAAATATACAGCATATTAGTTCACACATGCGATACATCATGTCATGTATTTTTGTGTCTGTTAGTGTATGAAGGCAAAAGGATGCGTGCAAGTTCGTTTGTGTGCATTCATGTGTTTGCGTGTGTTGGCAGAGGCTGGAGGCTGGCAGATGGTCAGGGCTGAGTCTCTCTCCACTGTGGGTCCCTTAGCTCTCACTCTCCCTCCCTCACTCCCTCCCTCCGTCACTTCAGCTCCACCTTCAGGGGCTACCCACCCGCATTAAGCCCCACCAGAACACCTCCTGGCTGGGCACAGGCCTCCACCACCTTCCTTCTGCCTGGAGCTAAATTTGATGAACGTTCTTGGAGGAAAAAAAAAAAAAAAAAAGAAAAACTCCCACCTTCCTGTTACCTATTTATTTTTTCCATTTGATTTGTACATGGATTGAAGGTTAATGCTTTCTATTACACAGTGCAGATGTTTCATGGCTCTGGCTGCAGTCAAACATTTTCAGATATCCATGGGCATCAGTTTCAAAGGAAAGCTGTTTCCTTTGATTCCTGGCAGATTTGATTCCTGACGCAGACTTAAATTTTCATTTTCACTGCTGAGCTCAGTGCTGACAGGGGCTCAGTGTTGCATTCAAGGATATCCAGCTGTTTAATATACATTTTTATTAGAATTACACCCATGGACTTGTGGCAGTAAGAATTATAATTTGTTTGAAATAATAAAATGTCAGTGGAAACCATGACAATAGTACTTAACCTCACTTTAACTCTCTGTTTTACTTTGATAATCTCCCAATTTTTATTCTATCGCAGTTAATTCACCTTGTTTACACTTGACTAGAACTTTTTTCTTTTTCTTTTTGCTGAGCGATGCAGAACTTCATTTTGGCAAAATTAAACTGACTCAGTTATCCCTCAGCTTAGCCTTTAACAGTATAATGCTGTGTCAGTGGAAATACACCGTCACACCTGGGTAATTTCATGTTTTACCTAAAACTGAAGAATTACATGGCAGCAGTTTTTGTGTTGGGCAGATTCAACTGTGAAGTCACACACTAAAGTTGCTCCAACAAATAAATGATACAATTTGGAAATGTTTTCAACCAAATCATTGCAAAAAATAAAAAAAAACTGTCAAAAAGCTGGCCCTAAAGCTGGGATCAGATCGTTAGTCTCATTTCCTCCGCTAAATCGTGTAATATCAAGTCATTTTATTAATGAATGATCATGGTGTTTCATAAGTGTGTGTGTGTGTGTTTGTGTGTGTGTGTGTGTGTGTGCGTGCGTGCGTCTTGCGCAACCAAAAACACTTAGAGCTGTTGAAGGCCACACACCCAGAAGAAGATGCTTATACAACTGTGTTTGATGATTCCATAATGATGTTTACCAATAATCATACTGCAAAAATAGAATAAATATAAAATTTGTCTGCTTTGATGTCGACAACAACACGATTATTGACTAAATGGCCTTGATAACAGTGGTAGCAGCTAATCAACGGGGTGAATGGAAGGTGAACAACTATTTGAAGAATTAATGAAGTACATTTTCAGGCCAAACACAGCATCCATTCATCAGATTCCTCTAACTGTATGACTGCTAACCAGATGAATCACTGCTTTCACAAAAACTACATCCAATATATTTACTTCTTGGATGTTGGCGCAAATTTTCCTTCCAAACTAGTAGCAGGTAAGTTGTCAACCTAATTGCCAGAATAAATGTTGGCATTGTAGGTTTGTGCAAACCACAGATATGTTGCATTTGCATGTTATGTATGTTGACACTTCAAATTTTAACAACACTGTGGCTAATGTGTGGTTAGGTTTTAGGCACAAAAACCACTTGATTATGGTCAGTGTTGTTGTTTGCCCCAGGCCTATAAATAGCCCCTCATATATATATATATATATAGTATATATATATAATGTACTGTATACAGTATATACACATTTGGGTCCGCTGTGTTATTCAAGCAGTCCATTTTGTGTAATTGGTGACTGCGTGCAAGAGAGCCACAATCACTTTAATATTGATGGTCATGCAGATGGTAAAGGTAGAGCTCATTTTAAATGCTTTACATATATATATTTGTCTCGTCAACATGATGCTGAGAGGGGACACAAGATTTCTCCATCTTAATGTCTCTCTCTCACATACCTGGAGGACCTAAGACGTCAGTGTAGGTAGCCAGGTGTCACATTAGCTGAACGAAAAGCACTTTCATGTTTGATCAGTGACAGGAACACACTTTTACCTAAAGTCAAAATTTCACCGGTGATGAAGTTGAAGGCATCTGGCTGACTGACTGCTCTTATCCACCAATCAGAAGAGAGCCAGTGGGACGTGTCAGTCAGTCAGACGAGTCTATTTGGTGGCAGTCTGAGGTGAGCTGTGGGTGAGTGCGTCTGTTTGATGGGCGATTTCCTGGCTGACTGATGGTGTTTTGAATGACTGATGAGGTGGATGATTCGGTCGAGTGCGTCGGCGTCCCTGAGCTGATGGACTGAACCCTCCGCAGTTTACAGGCTGAATATCAAAGTGCCCCTCACTCTCTATTTTGTCACTTCTGTCCTCCATTTTTTCCTCTTTCTGCTTTAATGTCTTTTTATCTTCTTTCTTGCGTCACATTTCCTTCCAGTCTCTGTCTTATGTTTCCTCTTGTCCTTCATGCCTGTCTGTTTTCTCACGTTTTCTCTTTAACTGCATATCACTTGCGCTTAACCTCGACTTGAAACCTTCATTGTCTTCTTTGTCACTTTATTCCAGACCTTTTTCTACTTTTCATTCAATCCCTTTCTTCAAATTCCTCAAGTTTCCTTCATCCCCCCCTTTAAAAAAAGAAAAAAAAACTCTTCCTTTGTCTTACCTAAATGTATTAAAGAAAAATAACACATGAGGTTCTTGATTTATATCATCCTAGAGGCTGCATTAGCGCTTAAAAAAATGTAAATTGGATCTCAGGGTTGAAGTTTAAGTGTATCCACAGGGGAAAAGCAGGAAGGTAGACTTCTCAAACATGTCAGCAGTAACATACAAAACAAACTGAAAATCTAATCTGCTCAACATGTGCACAAGTGTTGGCACTAAAGGACAAGAACAACACCAGATGTCCTTCAATGTTTGTTTATTTATAAATGCCAGTTTCTCCACTGTAACGATCCAAACACCTTGGTAAACTGGTCCTTATTTCCCAGTGGAAGCTAATGTACTTTGCTATACATGCTCAGACTCACATGAGTACTCCTTTTAAACTGTACTCTATCTGTTACATGGGGTGCAGACCATGTGACCACATTTATAACACAAACTATAATATTAGAACTATTAAGGGAACAGCACAGTGTGAAGTCCACAAAACAATGTTTGTCTTGACAGCACCATAATGTTATGTTAGAAAAACAGCATGACAATGTGACAACAGAATAATTAATAAATTACTTATGGAATTTAAAAATAAGCAACCCAATTGGCAGCAAAAATGTTAGGCTTAAAATATCTGCTTTTCGTGGCACCATGCCCGATGGAAAAACGGCAATGGGTTGCTAAAAAAATAAACAAACAAAAAACCAACAACGAACATTTGGTGGCTTAAAAGCAGTTGGAAATGCAAACAATGGCTTGCTAAAAAACAAGTGCTTTCTGCTATCCTTTCTAGAAATGCACCATTGTCTTGGTAAAAAATAGTCACTTTCTATGGCACTATTTCCACTGGGAAAAAAAAAAAAAAAAAAACGTGACAGGTTGCTACACAACAGCCACGCTTAGTGCCTGAAAAGCCACTGGAAACACAGAAATGACTGTTTGTTGGTCTCAACTTCCCTTCGTGTCACGTCATTCCCTATGGGCTACCTCCTGATGACAAATTCAGCTCATATACTACTTCACTGTGGAAATGTTGATATGGTATCAAACATACAAATACAATGTATTCATGGTTTGCAGAAATGTAAAATACCAACATTTTATTCTGGTGACTGGGCTGTCATTAAAACGAAGACACTTGTATAGCACTGTGGTGCCACTAATGCCAATGCCACACTTGTTATGAGTACTACAGTTAGTTGAAAACTGCATTTTAACTTTAGACAGACAATAAACAGGATGTGCAGACAGCCTGGGGGAGCACCTCTACTTCCAAAGACCATGTACAGTCTGACAGAGGGGTGATAAACTTCAAATGCAGGTTCCAGCCTTTAGCATTAACTGTGTTTTATGTATTTATTCTTTATGTGTTCATCCAGTGTTTTAGAAAAGTTAGCCCCTCCGGACCATTCCATTATCTCACATTGTTATGCCCTGTTACTATACCACCCATGTTTGGCCAGCAAAAAGTTATTCACCCCTTGTTAAAATTCAATAAGACGCGCCCGGGACAACACCTAGGATGGAGAGATGAAAACCTCCCATAAATGAATGGATGAGTGAATTAATCCACAGCCCTAAGCTCGGTACAGATAACAACCCAGCATCACAAGGACACGGAAACAAGAAAGATGTCCATACATAAATCTGGTTTCTATTATCCCTTTCTTTTACTACAGAGAGGAAACAGATCAAACAATAAATGTCAGGTCATTGTTGCCTTTGTGTGTTCATTTCTATAAATGCTCCATGGGAATCCATCATGGACCAGTGTACTCCAGCTCTACAGGAGGGATGGTCAATAGAGAGAGGTAGACAGAGGTAGAGAGTCAGGGGTGATGAATTGCAGAGGAAGGTCTGCTGTGAAATATGTGGCTCTAAATCAAACTGTTAAACTCCGACACGACAGGAGAGGAATAGTCCAGAGATAGATGAGAGAGACAAAGAGTGAGGTGGAAAAAAGATTTAAAGGATAGTGACTCGGTTATAAGATAAATGTGAAGTTAGACTACAGTGTCCTTACAGTTTCATTTGTCAGAAATAAGACCTAATGTGATCCCATTTAGCACTCACGCTCTGGACGTTTACCTGACTTTTTCCAGATCCAGATCCAGTGAATGTGAACAGAAGAGCACTATTAAACCTCATCACCAAAAACAAAGAAGCTCAAACTTAAATGCCACAAAGTGGTATTGCTTGAGAATAAAATCAAATATAGAAAGAGACACGTCACAGGGGAGACAGCACCAGTTATGGCCAAGTAAGCCTATCAATCATGGTTAACTGTGATAATGCTAATGCTAATTTCTGCTAGAAGAAAACAAGCTTAAGCCATTAGAACAAAATGTACATACAGAAAAACTAAATATGTCTAACTCCTTAGAAGTTTATTTTTTTATAGGCAACCAAAATATTACAATTATAATTTATGAACTAAAAACAATCTGGAAGAGATTCAGCTACGGCTAGGCCTTTAAATCTGGGGTTACATCATGCAACACTACATTACATTATGCTTTCATGATGCCAAATTACTGACAAAGAGGTGGCATTTGACGACTTTGGAATGAGAACTGACTGGAATATTTCATTCCTTTGGTTGTTATTGGATCAAAGCAAACACATGTACTATTTACTTTGAGCACTTCAGTACACTGCCGTAAAATGATGAAGATCAGATAAGAATACTGTTTTCAGCTGCCTCCTATCCTTAGAATAAAGATTGCATTTTGTTTCAGTGGTTCAGCTCTGTTTGGAACAAAACCCTGAGATTCTAACCAGTGAATGGATTATATTAAATCCTATTTGCCAAAACAAATGAGAAAAAAAAAAAAAAAGAATTCTTAAAATATCACAGTTGATTCTCAAGACTTCGTCCAAACATTAAGCAGCCAGGAGTGTCATGATGAATCTGGTAAATTGTGTTTCCTCTACAGAGAGGAAGGATGTAGTAATAAACAGATAGGCCAGAGACCCTGACAGAGACGGCAGCGAGACAGAAAAGAAGGCATTATCATGAAAATGAGACGTTTCCATTGGCAAGAGACGGGACATCATCCCTAATGATAATAATCATAATAACCACAGTTATGTTTGCATTGGGCCTGTCTCTGGATGGTTGTGAATTACCACAGAAGGAATCTGTGTTATCTGCAGAGAACATGATGAATATGAATGTTGGACAGCTGTCTAGACGTAAACGAGGTTCTTTACAAAATCAGATGCAATGTGCTCAAATTAAAAACAGATCCTTAATTTGGTGTCTGAATATTCTTATCATTTCATGTTTGATGCTGGGTTGCTGTTGATCTGTCTGTTAGTTTGACTGTTAAACAATTCACAGTTTTTGGTGCAGTTTTAAGCAGGCTGGTTCTTTAAAGCAGGACAACAAACTTAACTCCACACTGTTTCTCATTAAAGAGAGTGGTGACCTTCCAAACTCAACTCCCGCTTCAATGGTTTTAAAGATAATTGACTTTTAAAGAGGAAAAAATGCTGATGGTGATTTCCTAAGCTAGCCTGTAGAGAATGAAACGTTTCAGGCATGGCCAGGCTTTTACTGTTGGCCCGCTCTGCTCCAGAATCATCTTTTTTTTAAATTCATCCTAATGGCTTTAATGCATTTTATTCTCTGTTTATGTGCCCTGGGCATCTGATGTCTCATCCCCCTGCATGTGCCTCACCTGGAGTTGAAAAAGTTCAACTCTGAGCAGCTTAATGACCAGTGTTAGCAGGACTTTTTTCTCTGCTCGGCAGGTTTTTACAAGCTGAAAAGACTGCAACAAAATTAGAGGAGAGCCTGGTTGTTCATCTCAAAGACAGTTTAGAGGAATGTTACTAGGGCTTGGAGTTTAAGGCATAGTGCAATATTAATACCTACATGTAACACCTGTTCATTACTCAGCACAGTTGCCAGAAGAAAATGCTGGCATTGTAGGCTTAATATGTATCATATTAACCTCTATGGAGCTTTATCCCTATCTTTATTCAAGAGAGTGGTCTATCAGTTTGAGAGCATTATTTATTGATTTCACACTCAAAAACTCTGCCCTAGAACTCAAATAGCCTCTGCTTGCACTTGGATCTAATCTGTTTCTGCTCAAACTGTGTGCTCGCACTCAGATACCATGTTGCTCGCACTCAGATACCATGTTGCACGCACTCAGATACCATGTTGCTCGCACTCAGACAGATTTCCGGCTCGAGCTTTGGCTTTTCTCCTCGGGCTCAAACTGTTTCTGTGCACTCGCGTAATTTCTGCTCTCAGATTTCTGCCCTGTGCTTGGATTTTTTTTTGTGTAACAACCCTGTCAAAATCCCCCAACCAATAGAATGCCAGATTTACTGTTGACCAATGAAATGATCCCTGCCTCCTTGTGGGTGCGCTCGCTTTGGTACTCTTTAACCGGGTTCATCCACTCCCACCCTCTTCTCCTGTCAGGAGTTATTTTTCAACAGTCACCGGCTCACTATACATTATCCCTTATATATATATATATATATATATATATATATATAGACATAAGTGTTTTGTAGCGACCTGCTGCTGTGTTTTCAGCAGCTTTTCCGGCACCAAATGTGGGTGTTTTGTAGCAACCTGTTGTTGTGTTTCCAGCTGCATTTTAGGCACTAAACAGGAATACTTTGTAGTACCCACGGCTTTTTTGCAGTGTTTTTTTTTCAGCACCAAATGTGTATATCTGTCGCAACCCATTGCGGTTTTTCCAGTGGGAATAGTGGCACAAAAAGCTGTCATATTTTTACCAAGACAGGGATTGTGCTCAAAAAGTGGGTATTTTAAGCCAAAACATGACTTTTCCTAACCCTAAGCAAGTGGTTTTTGTGCCTTAACCTTACCATATGTTAACAACAATATTGTTGAAGTGTAAAGTTTTTACATATCTTCTATATGATAATGTGATAATGTCACTTATCTGTGGTTTGCAGAAACGTACAATACCCTAACATTTTTTCTAGTGTTTAGGTTGCATTACTAGTATGTTTAGCTTGCTGGTACACAGCTGATTAACAGACATGTGCTCATATGTATTTGCGCTGTGGTAAACCTACACTTCTGAGCCTACAGTGTTATCTTCAGGTTCTAGTATAAAACTGACACTGCAGTCAATTTGCCCTTTAATAAATTGCAATTAGTCTTAAATATACTCACTCATACACCTGTGATGGTGAAAGGCTATCTGTCCATTTACAGGTGGAGACATTTGATATTTCTATTCTAGACTTCTAGATTCTAGACTTTCATTATTTTGTTTAACTTATGTTGTTTGATTTTGTCTTATTTTATATAGTGGTACATACAGGCATGGTATAAATGCATGTGGTATGCAATCCAAACGTGCAACCCGTGTGTTGGTGGGGATCAGCTGTTTGGTTCAGGTCACATAAAAAAACCTTCTGAGTCAGTAATCAATGAAGGTGATCAATTGGTTTGGAAACATAGATTGGGACCTCCAGCCAGTCATGTACATGAGTCGTGAAGCAAACTGTATCATTGACAAGAGTGGAGTAGACGATATGTTGATATTGATCCTGATCAATACTACAAGAGGTTGAATATCTAATCAATGAGAATAATGGATTGGTAATTGATCGTCAGTGCTTCTCCAGAGAACTTAACTGTTATCGTCACCATTTGTGGACAACACTCACGACATGTGCATCAATCCAGCAAACTGCATTCACTAAAATTATACCATATGCTGGTTGTGATACAGACACCTATTTTTACATATAAGAAAACATTTCATTGATCCTCATGGTGATGGTTCTTAAGAGCAACAAATGTATGAAAAGGTCAGCAAGGAGCCAGGAAATGGAATAAAGCACTGCTCTCTGTAATGTCAAAATAATTACATTAATAGTTCTGAAAGTGCTCCTTGATTGTGAGGTTGGGCCTTTATTGTAATAAATGAACTAGCGCAAAGTCCTGTTTGCATAAAGATTTCTTTTCCTTTGCTTGATTAAAGCAGTGACTCATCAGACAGCACCGTGGCTTTTATAAAGGGTCGAAGTAAGTCCGTCAAAACCAAGTGGAGCAGAAAATTTATCCACAACATGAAACTATACAACATGCCTCTAAAGGTACCACTGGCATTTGTCTGACATTTCATTTTCCACTTAGGTCAACACACACACAGTGAAGTCAAATAAAATGGAATGACATTCAGCTCTCAGATCACCAATACGGTATCTCAGGCAGCCAGTGCTGCAAGAGAGAAAGAATCGGAGGGACAACTTCTTCTCAAATATTCTGTAATATATATATAATTAAAAAAGTAATAGAGTTATAGGAGACAGTGAGGTCGGAAGGATCCTCTTTTAACAATTCAAGATAAGTGTATATTAGAGCTGGATGATATGGCAGACAGGACATGATGAGATTAGTGTCAAATTTACACTCTGGAGATAATGAGAGCAAGGTTAGGCTAATATATCAGACTGACAATGGAGATTTATTTAATATCAGAGCCGTCCAGGTGACGGAGCTTTCTCCCTGACTGCTAATTCAGAAACTCTTTGAAAACCTGACAGTGATTGTCTCGACACCTCCCATTTATCCCCTTAATTTGTTACAGACACATAAGGCCTTTTTGTGATGTCTTTTGTCCATGTTAAACATAATCAGGGTTCCAAGACTTATGGTGAACATATGTAAAAATATTCCTTGGTTTCCCGTTGTTGCTGCTGTAGAAAAAAATGCAATGTTTGACCACAGTGGATATAATTTGTAGGATCTAATAAAGCAGTACAACCCCAGAATTTACCTCTGCTCTTTGTATTTAACGAGGCCACCAGTGTTATGCTGAGTCCCATCTGATTTGAAGCTGCATTAATTGGCCACTAGGGGGGAGGATGAGGCAGCATTCACACTAATGTGTACACCTTGTATAAAGACAATATAAAACATTCTGGTTGACACTGAATTTATTTTACTTTGTGAGGTGTGTTGAGAATTGTTTCTCATTAAACATTGAGTTAAACAAAGCAACCTCACAATAGCTCACCTCCCTCCAGAGAATATAAAATATAGACAGAAGAAGCCACAAAGGGCTGCATGACTTCCGGTTAGATCCCAGTCTGTGAAATTCAGTCATTTTAAGCCCAATTCAGACCAAAGATTCGTAACAAGACAAGTAGAAACAGGCAGCTTCTTGCAATGTGCCATTCTGCAACGCTGTAAAATCCTGCTGGTTCACACCAATGCAACTAGATGAGACAGTGTATCATCTCACTGCAAGCACCACATCTTTTGACTTTACCAGCGGACTTCACTACAAGCCGATTGGCTGGCTATGTGACCCGCTGAGTTTCAGGTGACACCATCAGCTGGCTTGAGTTGGGCTCAGACCGGGCACTTCACACTGCTGCAACTTTTCTCTGTAACGTTCTAGAGCAGTTTCTTCTCATTGCAAAGCTTGGGTCTGAACTGAGCTTCAGAAAAATATTGGTTACTAAATAGTTTAATTTACTGCACCCATGTTTCCTGTCTCATCTTTTAGGTGGGTTTAAAAACATTTGCTTCAAATGAGCATGTGACAACCTCAACAGGAAGTGCAAAAAGTTGCTGCAATCAGTTGTACACAACAATATGGATCATTAGCCCAGTTGCCAGAAAAAAAAATGTTGTCATTGTATGTTTTTGCAAACCATGTATACAGTACATTTGCATGCTTCATACATACCATATGAATGTCACTAAAGTGACGTTGTATATGAGCTGACTTTGTCATCAAGAGATGAAGGGGATGGTGGATGGGGTGACACTTCGGCGAGACGCCTACAAAGCTGCGGCCATTGCTTAAGACCAACACACAACAAAAGTAAATGTTGGGGACTGTGCCCCCTCAAACTGTTTTTTTTTCTTTCTTTTTTTTTTTAGCCAAAACACGATCTTTTCCTCACTATAATCAAGTGGTTTTTGTGCCTACACCTACCCTCATTAACCAAACCATTGCTGAAATGTCAAGTTTCACCCTATTTGCTACATAATAACACGCATATGTAACGTATCCAACGGTTTGCTGAAATGTACAATGGCAACTTTTTTTTTCTTCTGGTGGTTGGGATGGGAAAATGATTTTAAAAAAGTGAACATGATAGCAACTGCAGTACGAGACAATTCATATTGAAAAAGTCAACATGAGCCCAGGTAATGTCACTACATCACACTAGTACTGTTGAGGATAATGTCAGAAAACAAAAGCAGAAACAACAAAATATGGACACAATATATGCAAAATACATCACCAATAACTTAAAGCTGAAGTTTAGTTTTGCAATGTCCCTTTTATTATTTACCATATATCTATTGTCGATCAGCGTCTCTGCAGTTTGTCATTCAAAGGAAATATTAAGGTCAAAAAGGTAACAGAATTAAGCTTAAATAAAGCAAACTAAGTTTTAAAAATCTAAAATTCAGTGTCTTCTGTGGAGAAATGAATGAAATCATGAATATTCTTTTAAGGTGTTTACCTCCACATGGTCAAAAACACTTCACTGAAGCTCTTATAGATCTAAAATGCTATATCCTGTGCTAGAATACTAATGTTCTCTAATTCAGGACACATAGGAAGAGATTCTTAAGAATAATTTGTTATTCCAAAAAGATCCTGTTCAGAGGGATAGGGAGAGGGAAAAAAAAAACAAAAAAACGGTCTCTGTAGTCAGCACTGGTGGAAGCACACAGCAATTGAAAGGAATGAGAAAAATAAATTATTCCTGTGAGGAAAGTGTACTCACACCCTCATCAATATTTATACCACACAGTCCAGTTATTAATTCACTAGACCCTCATGGTGTGATTGTTATTGAAGAGGAGTTTTGGATTTAGGAGATTTTTTTTTAATCCTGTGTGTGTTTGTGTGTGTGCTGTTCACCTTGCTCCAGGAAGTCACCTGACACTTTAAGCTAGAGACAATAACATTGTCTGAACATGCACACGTCTGATGTGGCTCAGTTATTTTTCCAGCAGTGCCATCAACAAGTAAAAAAACCTTCATTCATCTGAGTGACCGGTGAAACCAACTCAACTTTTCACTGTTTTTGATTGTATCATAAGTTCAGCTGTGCAAGTACGAATGCTTTCCAATTCTCATGAGTTTCATTTGAAGAATCACTGTCCTTTGTTGATCTGTAGAATGAGCTCATTCTTTGTAGCTGCAACCAGCAGCTCTGTCAGTTGGCTGGCTCACTTGGTTTGGAAAAGATTGTTTTTGAATATTAAAAAAGTCAACACTAGTTTTGTTTACATGGACAATATCTTTTCAGTTCCATTGAATTGTTCTGATTAGAGATTCCAACTTAACTGTTTACATGGAAGCATTTATCAGAATATACCACTTTTGACCTGCTCAAAGTGGCTCCACCTGCTGTAAAGCATCTAACCTGGTGGATATATAACAGAAGAAGTTATTTTTATTTATTTTTTTTTAACCAACTTTACTAGAAAATGTAATTCATTCAATACATAAAGCTTAAAGGGAAAAGTGGTTCTACCTGTTAACAGAGTTTAGTAGTAAGTAGTGTAAGTGTAACCACACATGGGAGAAGTTTGCCTAGAGGCCCTTCTGCCAGCAGTGCAACCAAAGTTATTATCTGTAGCTACAAATTCCAGATGTCCCACTGTACTTCAGCAGCTTCACTGGCCTGCTGTTTAATATCATATCAATTTCAATATTTTGCTTCTCCCCTTCAAGGCCCATCATAACCAAGCCCCTTTGCATATTTCTGGACTACGTTTCGAGCATGTCAGCTCTTCATCAGGTCATCTTACAAGTAATGTGTTTTTCACCCATATATGTAGACAGTAGACACCCACTAGTGACGTCATAAATCATGGGTGGTCATTCACAAAAATATTTACACACATTATACTTAGGCTATTGTAAACGTACACAATTGATCAATGATCAGGACCCCAAGAGTCCAGTGGCTATGCATTTTCTGCGGGCGAAACAGAGCGTGGCATCCCTCACATACAAGGAATCGAACACGTAAAATGTCTGAGACGAGGAGGAGACACAAACAGACTGTTGTTACAACGAGAATCCTTTTGGATTTTTACATTGGACACCCTGTCCCCCAAAGGCATGAACGAGGACTTCCCCATTCATCATTATCTGTAGTTGATAACTGCTAACACTAACCTGATGTTGCCTAATATATTTTTGATATAGTCATCATCATTGATCAATTGTGTACGTTTACAATAGCCTAAGTATAATGTGTGTAAATATTTTTGTGAATAACCACCTATGATTTATGACGTCACCAGTGGGTGTCTACTGTCTACATATATGGGTGAGTACTTGTAAGATGACCTGATGAAGAGCTGACACGCTCGAAACGTTGTCTAACTAGTAAAGATTTTTGGAGCATAATGAGAGTGTGCGGGCTTTCTCTCTTTTTTCTAAAATTTTTCTAAATTTCTAAAGACTCCCTCATATCTACACAGCCTCCCATACTCTTAGATCCTCCTCCGCAATCCACATCACCATCTGCCCACTTGAATGCCCTGGGTTCTTGAGCCTTCAGCTCTTCTGACCCCTGACTTTGTAACTCTCTCCCACATTATGTTGGCAATATTGACAATTTACCTATGTTTCCTTAATGTCTCATATGCAAGACACCGCTACCGGTAGACGATTGTTATGTCCAGTGACTCCACAATACAGCTTGTAGGAAAAAGGTGAAATAGTGCTACTGTTTCTAAGTCAAAGATCACTCACATCAGAATGTAGCACTAGCACAGCGCTATTTTATTTATTCATTTTTTAATTAATGAACAATTCTCTGTCTCAATCATTTAAGACTAGACTTAAGACTTTGAACAATTCTCTGTCTCAATCATTTAAGACTAGACTTAAGACTTTCCTCTTTGATAAAGCTTAAAGTTAGGGCTGGCTCAGGCTTGCCCTGTACCAGCCCCTAGTTAGGCTGACTTAGGCCTAGTCTGTCGGAGGACCCCCCTATAATACACCGGGCACCTTCTCTCCTTCTCTCTCTCTCTCTCTCTCTCTCTCTCTCTCTCA